>NC_068440.1:5550992-5910992 GCF_023373465.1 Oncorhynchus keta | reverse complement strand
CGCGCCGGAGATGCCCAACTCGGAGAGGGTGGAGAGGAGGATCTGATGGTTCACAGTATCGAAGGCAGCCGATAGGTCTAGAAGGATGAGAGCAGAGGAGAGAGAGTTAGCTTTAGCGGTGCGGAGCGCCTCCGTGATACAGAGAAGAGCAGTCTCAGTTGAATGACTAGTCTTGAAACCTGACTGATTTGGATCAAGAAGGTCATTCTGAGAGAGATAGCGGGAGAGCTGGCCAAGGACGGCACGTTCAAGAGTTTTGGAGAGAAAAGAAAGAAGGGATACTGGTCTGTAGTTGTTGACATCGGAGGGATCGAGTGTAGGTTTTTCAGAAGGGGGTGCAACTCTCGCTCTCTTGAAGACAGAAGGGACGTAGCCAGCGGTCAGGGATGAGTTGATGAGCGAGGTGAGGTAAGGGAGAAGGTCTCCGGAAATGGTCTGGAGAAGAGAGGAGGGGATAGGGTCAAGCGGGCAGGTTGTTGGGCGGCCGGCCGTCACAAGACACGAGATTTCATCTGGAGAGAGAGGGGAGAAAGAGGTCAGAGCACAGGGTAGGGCATTGTGAGCAGAACCAGCAGTGTCACATCACCAGAACTACCTGGAGCCACAGCATGTGACCTCTGACCCCTCTGTCCCCTTGTAGGACCTGACGGAGCCCATGCTGGTGATGTATGAGCAGCCAGACGAGGAGGAGGAGGAGGTGGTGGAGCAGGAGAACACCTTTGAGGTGACCAAATCCATTCCTGACGTGGAGTTGTTTGGTTACCACACCACCACGCGCTCCATACAGGTCCTCAGTGGAGCGTAAGTACACATGCTTGTGACGAGCAGCAGTCTCACGGGGTATAGTCTCACAGGGTATAGTCTCACGGGGTATAGTCTCACGGGGTATAGTCTCACAGGGTATAGTCTCACGGGGTATAGTCTCACGGGGTATAGTCTCACGGGTTATAGTCCCACGGGGTGTAGTCTCATGGGGTATAGTCTCACGGGGTATAGTCTCACGGGGTATAGTCTCACAGGGTATAGTCTCACGGGGTATAGTCTCACGGGGTATAGTCTCACGGGTTATAGTCTCACGGGGTGTAGTCTCATGGGGTATAGTCTCACAGGGTATAGTCTCATGGGTCTCACGGGGTATAGTCTCACGGGGTATAGTCTCACGGGTTATAGTCTCACGGGGTGTAGTCTCATGGGGTATAGTCTCACAGGGTATAGTCTCATGGGTCTCACGGGGTATAGTCTCACGGGGTATAGTCTCACGGGTTATAGTCTCACGGGGTGTAGTCTCATGGGGTATAGTCTCACAGGGTATAGTCTCATGGGTCTCACGGGGTATAGTCTCACGGGGTATAGTCTCACAGGGTATAGTCTCACGGGGTATAGTCTCATGGGTCTCACGGGGTATAGTCTCACGGGGTATAGTCTCACGGGGTATAGTCTCACGGGGTATAGTCTCACGGGGTATAGTCTCACGGGGTATAGTCTCACGGGGTGTAGTCTCATGGGGTATAGTCTCACAGGGTATAGTCTCATGGGTCTCACGGGTATAGGGGTATAGTCTCACGGGGTATAGTCTCACAGGGTATAGTCTCACGGGGTATAGTCTCACGGGGTATAGTCTCACGGGGTATAGTCTCACGGGGTGTAGTCTCATGGGGTATAGTCTCACAGGGTATAGTCTCATGGGTCTCACGGGGTATAGTTTATTGTTATATACAAGGGTGAACGTATAATACATTTATTCCCGGTATTGGACCTCCTGTATTTTCTAGAATTCCATATAGAACCTCTATTAACCTCATAGTCCGCCCCATCCCGCATGCGGTCGCGTTACTACAGCCTCAAGCTCATTACCATAACGCAACGTTAGCGATTTCTAAAAATCGCAAATGAAATGAAATAAATATGCCTGCTCTCAAGCTTATCCTTTTCTTAACAATCCTGTCGTCTCAGATTTTCAAAATATGCTTTAGAACCAGAGAAAATCAATAATTTGTGTAAGAGTGGTGATAGCTAGCTTAGCATTTAGCGTTAGCATTTAGCACGCAAAATATTCACAAAAACCAGCAAAGGGATCAAATAAAATAATTTACCTTCGAAGAACTTCAGATGTTTCAATGAGGAGACTCTCAGTTACATAGCAGATGTCCAGTTTTTCCTGAAAGATTCTTGTGTAGGACACATCGTTCCGTTTTGTTACTATGCATTTGGCTACCGAAACTAACCGAAAATTCAGTCACCTACACGTCAAACTTTTTTCCGAATTAACTCCATAATATCGACTGAAACATGGAAAACGTTGTTTGAATCAATCCTCAAGGTGTTTTGTCATATATCTCTTCATTGAAATGGCAGTCCTAGAAGCCTTCTTTGTTCTCTGATTCGGATGGAAAAATACTGGTAGCTGACTTTTGCGCACCAATTTCCACGCAGACACTGTGCGGGACACTTGGCAATTGTAGTCTCTTATGGTCAATCTTCCAATGATATGCCTACAAATACGTCACAATGCTGCAGACACCTTGGGAAACGCTAGAAAGTGTCCGTTCATTCCTGTCGCATTCACAGCCATATAAGGCGATCATGGAAAACGTACCTTCAGAAATCCTGTTCATTTCCTGGTCGCTCAAACATCTTGGTTTTGCCTGAAGCTTTTGTTATAAGGCACTCACAGTGAAAATCTTTGCAGTTCTGGAAACGTAAGAGTGTCTTCTTTCCAAAACTATCAATTCCAAGCATAGTCGAGCATATTTTCGTGACAAAATATTGCGCTTAAAACGGGCACGTCTTTTTATCCAAAAATGAAATAATGCCCCTAGTGGACTAACAGGTTAATTCAATGGGATCTCTGTGGGTTCTAGTCCTAAAGATTTGTCCTTTAACTTTTAGAATGTATCACCTTTTTATTGTGGCGTGAACACAGCCAGTCATGATGTCTCATCTGATTTGTCAAACAATCACGTCAAAGGGCTTCTTTAACTAGGATGTAAAGAGACATCCTGGTACACAAACAGCACAACGGGCAATGACACTGGTGACTGTCATTAGGCCAGGATGTATAAGTCCACTGCCGTCCACGCGCGTCTCCGTGTCATTAGCTCATCTCTGCCGTGGCAAAATGTCCGCGCTCTCGTCGACCACATCGCATTTTGGATCGTGCAGTTTTCTTGTCGTTTTCTATTCATTATTATGATCTAGGCTCATGTTTAACCGGTACAGCGTACCCCCGCTACGTATTTTGCCGGGAAGTTCTACCGGATCGTACCGCCTTACTTTCACCCCTGCTTTATATAGTAATAGCATAGTAATGACGGATATAATGCTTGTGTGTCAGAGGCCTGATAAGTTAATAAGAATATGATCATCACTAGAGCCAATATAGATATGGCTCTGGTAATAACTTGATCCTGGCTGATAAGTTAAAAGGAATATGATCATATTTGATAATACCTGGATTTTTTATTACATTATAGGCATAATAAATTAAACATAAGGTCCCTCCAACAGTAATTGGAGGATGTCAGAGTATTAGTGTAGGTTTGACTCCGTTGTTCTCTCCTTCAGATGGATCGCCTACTCCCACGTGGACTTCTCTGGTGACCAGTATATCCTGGAGAAAGGCTTCTACAGTAACTCTGCTGACTGGGGCTCTTCAGACAACCGCATCTGCTCTGTCCAGCCCATCCTACAGGTGAGTAGGAGCCTGGAGACTCTTTTCTACCGGAGTTGACAGCGGAGAGACGGAAACAGACAGGAAAATGAACTGAGAGAACACCCGCTGCTCTTTCAATGTTGCAATGTTTTGATCGCTTTGTCAGCCTGAGGGGAACATGAAAAGAATGTTTGACATTTTGATGTTTACTCCGTGCACTCAGTTGTCGTGTGTCTGTTTCAGGCTCCGAGTGAAAACCAGGGCAACGTCAGAAGAGAGGTGAGACATCTTGTGCAATCGTATATCCTTCTGCAGTCACGCAATCTCTTTTCACTTGAACTATGTCTACGGTAAATGTGACCGATGGTTTAACTCTTTCTTCCTTCGCTGTCTCTGTCCTCCTCAGGTGATGCTGTACACGGAGCCAGATTTCCAGGGTGAATGCCATCTGTGTGACACGAACCAGGAGTCCCTCTCTGACAAGCTCATCGCCAAGTCCTTCAGAGTGGTGGGAGGAAGGTGGGACGAGACCAACACACACACAGAGCTAACATTCTGGCAGTAGCCAAAGAGAGGAAAGCATGAAGGAGAATTTAGGAGGTTACACAGGCATAGTGCACTCTTAGAATTAAAGGTGCTATCTAGAACCAAAAATGGTTAATCGGTTGTCCCCATAGGAGAACTCTGTGAGGATCTCCTTTTGGTTCCAGGTAGAATCCTTTTGGGTTCCATAAAGAACCCTTTCCACAGAGGGTTATACATGGATCCCAAAAGAGTTCTACCTGGAACCAAAAAGGGTTCCACCTAGAACTAAAGAGTTCTCCAATGGGGACAGCCGCAGAATCCTTTAGTAACCCTTTTTTTCTAAGAGTGTGGAGATTCATCTTGTTGTTGTTGCCAAGGATAAACGCCTCATTCATCTTGTCATGGGCTTGATGAGTAGTTGACAAGTAGAATCCGGTGTGCTTCGTCGGCTGCCACAACAAAAATGTGTACTCTTGGGGGTACTCGATGACCAGAGTTGAGAAACAGTGGGATGGAGGACTTATCAGAGATGAGCCATCACGGAATTATGACTCTGACAAGTTTATGGCCAAGTAAGCTGGTGGGAGGAAGGTGGGACAGAACCAACACATGCATGCATGCAGACACACACACCAAGTGTAGTTGACAAAGGTCTGAGAGGGACAAATGGAGAATTAGGAGCGATGGGAGGATACACAAGCTTAGAAGAGATTTAGAGGATGGTATGGAGTGATGAAGGGCCTAGAGATGTGCCAGCACATTATCATAACTGTACTGATGAGCATGTGGGGTTAGTAAATGGGTTTTAAATGGGTTTTGTGTGCACCTCTGTGTCCCAGTTGGGTGGTGTACGAGGGCCGTGAGTATTCAGGGAACCTGTACATCCTGTCAGAAGGAGACTACCCCAACTTCACCAGCATGGGCTGTCCTCCGAATTGTGTCATACGCTCGCTGAAGACTGTCCCACTGGTAAGAACAATCCTCATATACTCGTCCCACTCGTATATAGACTGGCCTTTTCACCTCCCTCTCACCATCACATTTCACTTTGTCTGTTTGTCTCTAACCATTTTATTTTCAATCACTTAATGAATCAATTTGTTCATCATAGTATTTCGGTATGTTTGGCTTAATGCTCCCAGCCTTCTCTCTCCCCCTCCTCTTCCCCATACCATTACTCCTCTCAACCCCATAGCCTGACCCACTGTAACACTGCTCCAGGCTATTCAACCTAATGTAGGTGTATATCGGAGAGGTTGGGGGGGGGGAAGCAGAAGACATCCCGTGTGGACTAATAAAGTCTATCTTAACACCGTATATCTTAATCCCCTTGTTTCCCCAGGTATTCTCAGTGCCCTCCATCTCTCTGTTTGGTCTGGAGTGTTTGGAGGGCAGGGAGATCACAGTGGACACAGAGGTGGTCAATATGCTGGAGGAGGGCTACAACAACCATCTACTCTCTGTCAGAGTCAACCGAGGCTGGTGAGTGTTGCGCGTGTGTGTGTTATTCTGAGTGTTGACATTCTGTGATCTTGTTTAACTCTCTCACCCTTTTCCTCACTTGCGCTCTTTGCAGCTGGGTGCTGTGTGAGCACAGTAACTACAGGGGGCGCCAGTTCCTATTAGAACCCATTGAAATCACCAACTGGCCCAAGTTCAGTCAGCTTCTCACCATTGGCTCAATGTACCCAGTACTACAGGTTCGTATCCCACTCTACTTCTTTACTTCATTCTGGTTATAATATACATAGTAAGAAAAATCCTGACTAAATCACTGCCATTGTGAGTCAGTTGAACATTTTCTACATTAGGGGCCTAATTCATTATAAGCCTTATAATAAGACATCATAAAATCTCATGCTTTCTTATACAACGTTATGAATCCCTTTACGCCACTTCTATTTGCTTTGACGTGTGACTGTTTCCATTCCCTGCAGAAGCGGCGCTTCTTCCGCATCAAGAGCAAGGAGCGAGGTCACTTCCTGTCCATCCAGGGCGGCGTGGAGGAAATGAAGTCGGGACGCGTGGTGGTGATCGAGCAGGTGGAGGGCATGAGCGACATCTGGTTCTACCAGGAGGGCCTCATCAAGAACAAGGTATTGCTTTGCAAGGAATAAAGTACCTGAACTTTTTATTTTTGATTTTTTCCAAATGTTCTTTATTCTTATGATCATTTTATTTCACCTTTACTGAGGAACCCCATGGCTTCCCGGATTACAGTTCTGAAGAGCTGCATTTTTGCTGTTTAAAAAATACAAAATAAATGTGATTTGATACCATCCTGGCACTTGATTGATACATTTATCAATCACAATTATTGATTGATTGACCATAGAGGGCTCACACCTGTTTGTCCAGGTAGACATTAGTCTCTGATTTAAAAGGCAAAGATGAGCACTGGCATACACTGTAGCCCTTGAGGACTGGAGTTTCCCACCCCTGGTCTTAGATTCACATATACATTGACTGTTGAACAATCTGCTAGTCCTATAGTAATCCATATAAATATGGAAGCTTATTGTGTCTTTCTACTGAAAACAAAGGGAGTTGACCAGAGTTCTACATTCTCTTATGTCCGTCTTTCTCTAGTTGGCTCCTACTATGAGCCTGCAGGTGATGGGGAATGTGGAGGCGGGGGCGAAGGTGGTGCTGTGGTCAGAGGCCCGGCAGCCTGTCCAGACCTGGTCAGCCCAGATGAGAGGCACCATCCCCAGCCTTACCTTCCCTGGTATGGTGTTGGACATCAAGGGTGAGACACTACTGTCATCTTAGGAGGGAAATGATGGGAACTACACACATGATTTGTGCTTTCATGCAACCCACCCTACGTGTTCTCTAAAACAAATTGGGGCACTGGGGAAATGTTGGGTCTTGTGAGCGGAAATTTGAACCGTGTTAGTATTTTGTGCAACTTCCAGCGCATTTACAGTGAACACTGAGGCTGTACCCTTACAGTTTTAGACAGTAGCCAATAGGCTATTGTGGCTATTTGAGCATAATGTGGGCCTACCAACAAAAACCAATGTCTACTTGCATGTGACTTTTAATAACTTTTTTACATTATGAAGGGCTTGACATTAATTCATTATTTTTTACTTGGTCTATAACATTATGGGCCAAACAGGTGACTGTAAATTGCATTGTGTTGTGTTGTATGATGCAAGAAACCACTTTACAATTATAAAAGTCA
This sequence comes from Oncorhynchus keta, assembly GCF_023373465.1. Lineage (NCBI taxonomy): Eukaryota > Metazoa > Chordata > Actinopteri > Salmoniformes > Salmonidae > Oncorhynchus > Oncorhynchus keta. Next base: position 5,903,625 of record NC_068440.1, on the reverse strand, counting down.
TTATAATTATTAACATACAGAGAATTAGACAGTGTAGGCTGCCCATTGGCATATTTGCCCATTCAAGCCTGTCTCAAAATACAACACTGCCCCTTTTAATTAAGCTTTTTACGTGACTGGCTTTTCAAAGACAGCTTGAACTGTAGCCTACACATTTTGTGCTCTTGTAGGAAGCAGTAACTCCCCATTGCTGACCTATACTTATCTATACTGAACAAAATTAGACCTTTTCCGTTCATGATTTAGAGAGTACCCTGACTAAAGCTGAGCAGAATTTACAATAAGAAGCATATTAGACCTGCGTTTCCTTTTCTGCGTGAAAAACACAAACGCGACCCCTTTGGCATATGGTTTACATCATTTTCATCCTCATCAAACCATTCAACCCTTGACCACTTGTGCCCTGTGGATGGGGGCATTGTCATCCTATGGGGGCATAGCCATGGTAGCCAAAATAAATACATGTCTGCAAGAACACAGTGGCCTCCATCATTCTTAAATGGAAGAGGTTTCAAACCACCAAAACTCTTCCTAGGGCTGGCCCGCCCGGCCAAACTGTGCAAACCGGGGAGGAGGGCCTTAGTCAGGAATGTGTCCAAGAACCTGATGGCCACTCTGACAGAGCTCCAGAGTTCCTGTGTGGAGATGGTTGTCCTTCTGAAAGGTTCTCCCATCTCTGCAGCACTCCACCAATCAGGCTTTTATGGTAGAGTGGCCAGACACAGAAAAAGGCACATGACAGCCTGCTTGGAGTTTGCCAAAAGGCACCTAAAGGCCTCTCAGACCATGAGGAAACAAAAACGATTGAATCCATTTTAGAATAAGGCTGTAACATAACAAAATGTGGAAATAGTCAAGGGGTCTGAATACTTCCCTGAATGCCCTGAACAAAAATATAAATGCAACATATAATGTTTTGGTTTCATGAGCTGAAAAAAAAGATACCAGAATTTTTCCAAAAGCTCAAAAGCTTATTTCTCTCAAATATTGTGAAGAAATGTGTTTACATCCCTGTTAGTGAGCATTTCTACTTTGCCAAGATAATCCATCCACCTGACAGTTGTGGGATATCAAGCAGCTCCACACACAATATTTTTTTAAACATTTTTTTTGTTTGTTCAGTGTATATAACTGGGCTAATAACTCGCTAGCTAGCGTAGAATATCAACCAATGTACACGCGCACTGATCTGAACTGCACATTCACTTGCAGGTGATTGAAAGACTGCTCGTGGGCTCCCCACGCCAATAGAATTCTACTCTTGTTGCATTGAAAAGGGACTGATATAATGTTGATTCAATCACGGAAAAAAACATTGATTTATATCGCGTGAACTCAGTGAAGTTCAATCTCTTGCGTCTCTGCCACGGCCTGGCCTTTCTTCTGGAGGAAGTGGACGGCAGCTTAGAGGGAACATTGCTGCCTCCATATTTATGGGATGTGATGGGCACATGTATAGCAAGTAAAGGCTACTGATAAGATATAGATGTATTAAATAGGCACTGTTGATTCAAGAAATAATCACATCACTTATTGATAAGCATGCTATAAATGAATGATATAATTGTATCACTCAGGTGGCAAGCAGTACGACAGAGACCATGTGGTGATTTTACCAGAGAGTGAGGAGAGGCCTTGCCAACAGTGGGAGTTGGAGCTGCTATAACCTTCCAATAACCTTCCTTCAACCCACACCCTTCACCCGCTCCTCCAATACAATACATTGCAATATCACCAAGCCCTCAGAACTCCTGCTCTTCAGTCTGTGGAGATGGACATTAGGAAGCACCACATACTTTATCCTTGTCATCACCAGGCAACTTCAAGATGATCTGAGAACGTCTTCATTGTAGTTAAAGGGTGTTTTCTTTCATTCCGTGAAAAATCCTACGAGGATGATCATTTTTTTGCCTCGACGCGAGGGCCGCGGCATACGAACGACTCGACAATAAACAACCAGCGCCTTTTGAATCAACTGGAGAGGATGGGAAGGATAATGCCCCCCCCCCCTCCTCCTCCTCCTTAAATATGTATATTTGGATTATTCTATTTACAGACATTCAACCCTATCAGATTCTTCCTTGACTTGGATGGTATGACCCGGCTTACCCACACACAGTAGTGGACTTAACCATTCACTTGAACTCACCAATGATTATTGGGAAGGTCCGAGTTACATCTACTGAATGGTACATTATCTGTGGCTAGATGCAGTATATTAAAGATGGATTCATAAAGGAAGTCACATCTATTATGCACATTATTTTCTGAATTGACTTAAGATTTTTTTTGTGTGTATTTTGTTTGACTATGCAGTGTACTACGTTTTGGGAAAACATTGGATGGGACGTGTATTCGTGATGCAGTATAATACATACACAACACATATAATCATGTATGATGCAGTTCAATGACCCTGTGGGCTTTTATGCAGTTCTTCTCTAATGCTACAAGTATGTTCATCAAGTTGGTGTTTCTATTCCACTATGGTATTACGTCTGTATTTGCATAGATATTAATCATACATTGCCATTCACTGTCAACATACAGGTTTTGCTCTATTTGTTATATAACACCAAATGCCTTGCTTCTCTGTGCATTCTTTTATACCAAAAATATGTGAATGGAAATAAACGTGTTTTTAAAATATCAAGTCTAAATATGAAATAAAACATATCAGTTGTTGAAGTGTTGTTCATCTGTAAATGTGTCTTGTTCTTTCGTAGATCGTCAATTATAGATGCTGTCGTGTATTCTGTGTCATCCAGTGCTTTCACATGTTACCGTAATACAGAACGGTGAGGGGTGAGCAGTGGTACTCTGTCTGACCGTCATCTAGATTGGCTATCAGGATCCACACAGACATCATCTAGAAACACTGAGCAAGCTGTCCTGAATACCATGGTGATGTGCGTACAAGATACAGGACTGTTAAGAGCGAGACAAGTCAACTGATAGTATAGTATGTGACCCTACTCTGTACAGAACATACTATGCATAAGTGCATACTTGTAGATCCAGGTTAAATGCATCGGATTTATTCGTAGTCAAATCCTTCACAGATTGGCACATCTCAAGCCTGCATTTATACATACAGTACAATGAACTAAATGGCAATGGAGGTAAGACATAATGATACTGGATACATTTTAAAATGGTGACTTTTATATCCGGCAAGCTAAAGTGGAACAATCGTGCATCATATCCGTCCAACCGATACACACCGAAACGTCCCATTGTTGACAGTGGACACACACAGTAAAACCCACATATCTCATTTCACTCTGCTCCAGGAACAGAGTACAGACAATATCCTAGGCACAAGGTGGACACAGTAAGGAAGAGAGAGTGGAACTTTCCAAGTTCCTCACCAAACCAGGTAAGCATTGTATTTGTAATGCAGACCCAGCTGCCTCTTTGTCTAGTAAATGTACTTATCAGTAATAATGTGTAAATGTATGTATCAGTAATAATGTGTAAATGTATGTATCAGTAATAATATGTAAATGTCATTGTAAATCACCAGCTTGTTTCATGTGGCTGTAAATATGCGTCTCTTTACTTTGGAGCCGCCGCCAACGCACCATCCCCTCTGTGTCGCTCTCTCCCTCTGTCTCCCTCTCTCATTTCAAGTCCAATAATCTTTGACTGAGTCACGTGGAAACACAGAGAGAAGTAGACTGTTGTCTCTCTCGCTCTCTGTGATGTTAAACGGGAGGAACCAGGTCGGAGCTGTTGAATGGATATCTGATCTTAAGGGGGTTTCACATGTCCTGGGTGTTGCATGGCTTCTTTGTTGAACTCTGTCCATTCTAAACATGAAGGTTTCACTCCCTCTTGTTTATGTTAAGAGGCAACGCCAAGATTCAGGCGCTACAAGTTAAGTTAATAAACATATAGGACGGAAGGGTCAAATCAGATGTTTTCTGTTTTAGTATTGTCCTGAATTCACCTGAAATGTATTTGGGCTTCAGTTTACCTGGATTGTCGTCGGAATTTGATACACGTTCTTTCTTCTTTACAATTCTCTCACAAAGGAAAGTATTTTGATTCGATTCAGTCAAAACCGGACAATTCGTTTCCGTGGTAAAGGTTGAGGAAAACCTCCTTGCCCTGCACAAAACCTCACCCTCATAAGCGTTCAAGGGCGGCGTTTACCTTTGCAAGAAGGAACTTACTCACCCGGATAACAGATCTGATTGAATAGGCCAGGGTTTCCCATACTTGGTGCACATTTTGGTTTTAGCTCTGGCACTATACAGCTGATTCACATAGTCAACTCATCATCAAGCTTGGGTCATCTGTGGGTCCCGAGGATGGAGTTTGGGAAACGCTGGAATAGACTCCTAGATTGTGAGCTGGTTTGGTATGTTGAATGGTGAGGTTAGTTATCTTGTGGCTTATCTTGTAGATTCTTCGATTAAACTCAGCTGTTCATAATGCCATTCATGACATCTTCCTTTACCCCAATCAAAGTATTCCCTGCTTAAAGATACCATATGTACATGAAAACAAACTAGCCCTCCTATTACTATTATGGACCGTTATTAGTTATCATTTTTATGGTCAACTATGTCAAGTCAAATGTATTTATAAAGCCCTTTTGACATCAGCAGATGTTCAAGGGTCTCTTGGCCTTAACCAGATAGCCCAGATGTCTCCTCAGCTAGGAATGTTAGACATTTCGTAGTTATCTACGGGAGTTGCCATAGATATCTGACGGACCAATGGCAATGACCTGTGTGTGGGTCCTGAGCTCTCATTGGTTCAAAAATAGGATTTTTGCAAGAGGAATTTGAGTGGAAGAGAAGGAGGCGGTGCAGTAAGGGCAGTTTTGTTGTTGTAAGGGCAGTTTAGCTACTTGCTCACCTTTCGTTCTCACTACTGGCTGTCTTTGTCACAGGTAGGAACTAGTACTATTATTATTTATCTGAGTGTGTATATTCGTGACCATATTGCCAAATTACAAGAATGTGAGTGACTTTAGAGTGGTTTCTGTTTTTTGGGCAGGCATCCTTTATGAATTTCAGACTTTTATGATGTGGGCTAAGTTCAAGTTTTATTGCCACATACACGTGTATAGTGAAATGCAAGCTCTATCAAACAGTGCAGTAAACAATATCAAAATAGTATAACAAATACAAATATATATAAAGCCAAGAAATAAGAAAGAGGACATTGGTTACACTTTCTATGAACCACCTGTATATAAGGCATATTTAGTGCATTTATAGTGCCTTCTACACTATAAAGCATTTTAGACTTAATAAACCTTAATTACAGGTGGTGATTGTGTAAAACACACTTCTATAAAGGCTATCAATGCATTCAAATGTATTTATCAACATTTTAACAAATGCATTTCATTTGACTTCTGATGGCTCATGACTGCTTCGGTGATCAAATCTGAGTCTTCAGCAATGACACGTTCCCTCATTCCTCACATGTCTTCGTTCATGCATGAAACAGTTGGTGTAGTTGTATTACATGGTCTCTCTCGTTTCCTCTTTCGTAGGTGAAATTCAGACATGGACATGGAGTACTTGCCATCCTACGTGAGTGTTAGGAATCTCTGTCCCCTTTGTCTATACATCTTTCATCTCTTCTTTATCTGTCGACATCTCTGCATCTTAGTTTCGTCACTTTTTCATTCGCCTTACCTGTCCTACCGCCTCTTTTTCCTGCACGATGGTTGACGATTGTACGTTTAGAATTCTTACAATCCTCCATTGTGAAATGGAAGCGTGTGAAACCTTCAGGATAATGCCCGCCCAGGCAAAATGCACATTTGCCGGTTTCACTCCCCTCTCTCTCCCTCACAGTCCTCATCTTGTCACTGTTTTGCTGAGCTCTCTCTCACTCCCCTTTCTCACTACCCTTTCTCACCCCCCCACCCTCTCATCTGTCTCCTTGTCCTTCCACTTAACCATTTTCTTCACCCTCTTCCATTTTGTCCCCTTTCCAATGCCTTTTCTCTGCCTTACCCTACCCCTCTGTCTGTCTATTTCCCCTACCGTCGCCCTCTATCCTCTCCTCCATTGGCCTTGCCCTTCCTCTCTCACTCATTCTTTCGCTGATCCTCTCCTAGGAGATGTCCTGGGGTACCTTGGGTACTGTAAGGCCCTTCCTTAACTTCCATGCTAAGAAAGATGCTGTGAACATTCAAACTGCTCTGCAACAGAAAGGTACAGCCTCAGTCATCATAACTCATAATGATTATAAAGTATATGGGCTTCAAGGCTCGTTTTGTTCCCTTGGGTATTAAAAATGATTTGCATTATTTTATTTAAAAAATTCTTAACAAGATCTCCTTTCCGGTCTGATTACAGATGCACCTACTCTGATAAAAATCCTGACCAACCGCAGCAATGCTCAAAGACAAATCATCGCTCAGATCTTCAAAACCATCACCGAGAAGGTAACTAGTAACTACAATACTGGGACAACCTCAGCCAAATCAATCAAATCCTAACCTCAGCCATTACAGCTAAAAATTCCAAACTGACCATAGTTCAGACACACTGACTATGTGTTGTCCCCCTGAACCAGGAGCTGTCCTCTGGGCTGAAGAAGGCCCTGTCTGGGGAGTTGGAGAATTTGCTGTTGGCCTTGCTGATGACCCCACTGCAGTTTGAGGCCTATCGTCTGAGACAATCCATGGAGGTGAGGGATGGTGGGACAGATGGAGACAGGAGAAAGAGGGTGGAAGGGAGGGATAGAGAGAGAGAGAGACTTTTTAAATAAAACCTTTATTGGTCCAATAATTTACATCACTTTTGTACACTCTTTACTACATTGTAACAGTAATAAACAGTTCAAGCCACTCCTCGTCGTCCACTGTACATAGAACCCCACACCTCTACAAGGTCCCCCAGATGGTTCACCACAGTAAGCATTATCTAGTGTCAGCCGAGCTCTGTGATCCTTACATCCCAGCCACTGCATCACATACTTTCTGGTCTTCAACACTGCCATTTTTAACTGCCCCAATAAATCTAGGACATCCTGCTCTGGTCCACTGTTGCCCCCCAGTAAGTCTAGGACATCCTGCTCTGCCCCACTGTAGCCACCCAGTAAGTCTAGGACATCCTGCTCTGGCCCACTGTAGCCCCCCAGTAAGTCTAGGACATCCTGCTCTGCCCCACTGTAGCCCCCCAGTAAGTCTAGGATATCTTGCTCTGCCCCACTGTAGCCCCCCCAGCTCTAAGTCTAGGACATCCTGCTCTGGCCCCAAGTCTAGGATATCCTGCTCTAGCCCCCAGTAAGTCTAGGACATCCTGCTCTGGCCCACAGCCCCCAGTAAGTCTAGGACAGCCCACTAGCCCACCAGTAAGTCTAGGACATCCTGCTCTGGCCCACTGAAGCCCCCAGTGGGAAAAAGGACATCCTGCTCTGCCCCACTGTAGCCACCCAGTAAGTCTAGGGCATCCTGCTCTGGCCCACTAGCCCACCAATAAGTCTAGGACATCCTGCTCTGGCCCACTGTAGCCACCCAGTAAGTCTAGGACATCCTGCACTGGCCCACTGTAGCCCCCAGTAAGTCTAGGACATCCTGGCCTGGCCCACTGTAGCCCCCAGTAAGTCTAGGACATCCTGCTCTGGCCCACTGTAGCCCCCAGTGTCTAGGACATCCTGCTCTGGCCCACTGTGGCCCCCAGTAAGTCTAGGACATCCTGCTCTGCCCACTAGCCCACCTGTAGGACATCCTGCCCCCCAGTAAGTCTAGGACATCCTGCTCTGGCCCACTAGCCCACCAGTAAGTCTAGGACATCCTGTAGCCCCCCCCAGTAAGCTCTGCCCACTAGCCACCCAGGAGGGCATCCTGCTCTGCCCTCTGGCCCACTGCCACCCAGTAAGTCTAGGACATCCTGCTGGCCCACTGTAGCCACCCAGTAAGTCTAGACATCCTGCTTTGCCCCACTGTAGCCAGCCCCCAGTAAGTCTAGGGCATCCTGCTCTGGCCCACTGTAGCCACCCAGTAAGTCTAGGACATCCCACTGTAGCCACCCAGTAAGTCTAGGACATCCTGCTCTCTTGCCACCCAGTAAGTCTAGGACATCCTGCTCACTGTAGCCCCCAGTAAGTCTAGGACATCTTGCTGGCCCACTGTAGCCCCCAGTAAGTCCACTGTAGCCACCCAGTAAGTCTAGGACATCTTGCAGTAAGTCTGGACATCCCACTGCCCCACTGTAGCCACCCAGTAAGTCTAGGACATCCTGCTCTGCCCACTGTAGCCACCCTAGCGCATCCTGCTTTGCCCCATCTAGCCCCCAGTAAGTCTAGGCATCCTGCTTTGCCCCACTGTACCCAGTAAGTCTCATCCTGCTTGCCCCACTCCCAGTTCATCCTGCTCTGGCCCAAACAATAGATCCTGCTTTGCCCCAAAGCCCCCATAAGTCTAACTGCTGCCCTTCTGTAGCCACCCAGTAATCATCTGCCTGGCCCACTGTAGCCCCCAGTAAGTCAGGATATCTTGCTCTGCCCCACTGCCCCCAGTAACATCATCAGCATAAGCCAGCAGTCTAGGATATCTTGAACCCCCAAGTAAGTCTATCTTGCCTACTGTAGCCCCCAGTAAGTCTAGGAATCTTGCTCTGCCCCACTGTGGCCCCCAGTAAGTCTAGGATAGCTCTGGCCCTGTGGCCCCCTCAGGCTCTCCACTGTGGCCCCCACAGCAGGTGGTTACTGTGGCCCCCAGTAAGTCTAGGATATCTTGCTCTGGCCCAGTAGAGTCTAGGACTCCCAGCCCCCCAGAGGATATCTTGCTCTGGCCCTCTTGTGCCCCCAGTAACACACCTGTGGCCCCCTAATCCCTCTTCTAACTGGGACTGGCCGGCTCAGCCCACCCCCCACATTTACCATATCTGAAGCCCCAGAGGACAATGATCTAAACCCACTACCCAGGCCAAACGCTTTCATGTTCCTAAACAGATAGGCATGCCACACTTTCAAAAGTTTTATCTTCATCAATAGAAATGAGTCCAAGATCCTGATCATACATCCTAGTGTCTGTGAGGGAGGGCAGGTGCATGGAACATTGATCAGACATACTGTAAATGTGCAGATGAGCAACATACAGTAATTGAAATGAGAATGTGTATTTTTATTATATCCAGGGCATTGGCACAGATGAGGAGGGTTTGCTAGAGATTCTGTGCACCAGGTCACCCAAGGCGCTTGCCAACATCACCTCCACCTACAAGGAGCGTAAGTTACAACACTTCAAGGATATTACAAAAGACGCAGAATTGCTCTTCCATCAATACCGTTCTACTGTGATATGTTCTAATGAAGTCATCACCAAAGTATTCAGAGGCCAAATAATGTCCCCATAACTTGTGTGTGTTTAGAGTATAATAAGGATCTGGAGACGGACCTGAAGGGTGAGACCAGTGGGGACTTTGCCAAACTCGTCCTGGCCTTACTCAAGGTAAACCTTTGTCCCTCTCCTCTCCCGGACAGAAATCCTCTTCACTGGAGCCTTGTTATAAGACACCGACATGTTACACTTATTAGAAGATTGTCTGCTAAATGACTAAATTGTACATGTACATTTTAACCCTTGTGTAGTCTTATCATTCTGTATACTCCCCTTGTCCTAAGGGTCAAAAAATTAACCCGCCTTCAATAAACCCCTAAAATGAAGCAGCTTAATTGAATTTTAAACCCCAAATCTATTTTGCATGAAGAAACAACCGGTCATTCATCACAAACTTTGTGAATACCTCTCCACAATGCAGAAAGACTGCATTTAATCAGTGGACACCACTTGTTTTTATTACAACACACCTGTCATAATTGTTTTCTTTACTAAAGTAGAGGTTTATTATTATTGCTAAATGTACTGCATAGGTGTGAACATAAGAAAGAAAATAAGAAAATAGCAGAAATGTGCAGAAAGTAGTTTTGAATGCATTTTGTTGAAGGGAAACAATAAGTCTTGAACTTTTTTGGCAACATAGTGATATATTCTTATATACTGAGGAGTTCAACTCCCATTTTTTTAACCATTGCCCCCACCCACAAGGTGTATAAACAACAACAATAAATAAGAATAAAATAATAGATACAAAACAAAAATGTGAAGAACATTAATCAATCAACTCTAATTAGCACATGTAGGACAGTATGCAAGTGTGTGTGCATGGACTTTGCAGATGGACCTTGCAGCACATAGTATTTGTTTTACGGCCCTTCTTTGGGAGACAGAATTGGCATCTCCTCCTCTTGCCTGCCCCAGCCTCAGGTGGATAAGGACAAGATTCAGCCCCCTGAACAGCTTTCACAAGTGCTGCAGAGGATGATCTGCGGGGGAGGTGCTCCCTTCTTTGAATGTGTGGGGTTACAAGTACCTGTCCCAGCTGCTTCAGGAAAACCCTCCTCTTGTTCCACTTATCAGGCATCCAGGTAGGGTTGATATTGTTCCATATCATGAAGGCATTGCATGAGGACACATCAATGATATAATGGGAGATGACCACCAGGGGCCAGCGGGCAGTCCTTCAGCTGTAAGTTCCAATCATCTTGTCCAGGTTGTCCACACCTCCTTTGTTGTGGTTGTAGGCCAGGATGATGTCTGGCTTCCTCTTCTCACAATCACTGATCTCAGCCGTTTAGTGCAGTGTGCCCAGGACGAACACATTCTTTTTTCTTTTTAGGGCGTTAAGATACAAGAGTGGTGGTAGGGGTGAAGGCAAACTTTGATGAGAAAGCCTCTCTCCCCCTTGTTGCAAGGAGTGCAGGGGGAGCTCAGGTTTGTTTTTTAGTACTGTGCCAACCATGGTGATCTTCCTCTTCAGGAGCTGCTGGTTGTGTGCGTTTTGTTTTTTGTGTGTTTTTGTGGTGTGCAAATGATTTTATAACTGCCCTAAGACAATCTTTGTATCCTGGTGGTGTACAGCTTTCATGGAAATATGAACAAAGGCAACGTTTCACATTTTTTAATGTTGGGGTCACTCTCGGAAAAGCAATCAAATTTCAAGTTGAAAAATATAATTTAGGGCAGGGGTGTCAAAGTCAAATGGACGGAGGGCCAAATAAAAAATTTAGCTACAAGCCGAGGGCCGGACTGTTCGAATGTTCATTGAAATTTTTTAAATGACGCATATAGTCTAGTGAACCTAATTGAACCTACTGAAAACCTAACAAATATATTCCAATATGATCAGATAAATAAAGCAATATTTTCTTATGGCTCTGTCAGTAATCTTTAATTTTCAACAGACACAAAAGACAAATTTCCTTTATATAAAAATCCCCATAACATGAACATTAAATGAAAGAAACCGGTATTCAAGGCACCATCAGTAGCCTATATTTTCTATTTTAGCAAAAGTGGGCTAAATTTACTTCAAAGAAAAAAACAATAATAGCAATTTTCTATCATCCACTCAACTGAAATATTTTTAAAATATAATTGGATTGAAATACAATAAAATAAAGTGCAAAAATCTATTAATCAAAAACAACACTTTGTTTAAGGAGAAGTAACATGCAGTGAAAACAAATATTAAACTTTAACTTTTAAACTTGAACTGAGTAAAAACTCTAAATATGTGATTGCACAGTAATGTTCACTTGTTTGAGGTTGAGGGTGATACTTGGTGGTGTCCCATCTTTTCCACAAGTTCATCAATGTTCGGGGTAAGGCTCTGAGCTGAGGAAATCCTCAGAATTGAGTGGAGGTGTTCAGCAGTAAGTCGACTTCTGTGTGATGTTTTGTTCAAGTTCATCAAAGAAAACAGTTGTTCACACAGGTATGTGCTGCCAAACATAGACAACGTTTGAGCAGCCTGGATGCGCAGCTGGGGCATTGTGTCGGGGGAGGAAACGGGCGAACTCCGCAGCACCCACTGCCGCATATTTTGCCCTCAGTGCATCATTGCATTGGAGGTCAATCAACTCCATTTGGAGGTTTGGTGGTGAGCTTTCCACGTCAACAGCAAATGGGTTACCGAGCAGTTCCAACCTGCTTTTGTGCTTCAAAGTCAGCAAATCGGCGTCGAAAGTCAGCGGCAAGCATACCTATTTTATCAGCCAACTGTGCGCTCGGGAACGCACTGGTAGAGAGCTTCTCTTTCATGGTCTGGCAGCTGGGAAAGTGGCTCAAATTTTCTTTCCGCATCTGCGTCTCCCACAGAGTCAGTTTGGTTTTAAATGCCTTCACTGTACTGTACATATCAGAGATGACACGATCCCGACCCTGCAGCTGCAAGTTCATTGCATTCAGATGACTCGTAATGTCACACAGAAAAGCCATTTCACACAGAAACATTTCGTCTCGGAGTTGTGTTGTGTCTTTCCCTTTGCTGTCCAAGAACAGACAAATCTCCTCACGAAGCTCGAAACATATTTGAAGCACCTTTCCCTGGCTTAGCCATCGCACCTCTGTGTGATAAGGCAAATCACCATGCTCCGTTTCTAACTCCGTCAGAAATGCCTTGAACTGGCGGTGATTCAAACCTTTGGCTCTGATAAAGTTAACTGTGCGCGTGATGATGCTCATTACATGCTCCATTTTCAAGGCTTTACCGCACAACGCTTCCTGGTGTATGATACAATGATAAGCTGTCAGCTCACCTGTCGCGTTTTCCTCTTGCATCTTTTCCGTATCTTCGCCACCAGTCCGCTCCTGTGTCCACACATCGCAGGTGCTCCGTCGGTTGTCAAACCCACGAGTTTTCCCAAGGCAGCTCCATCTCATTTACACATCTTGACACCTCTTCATACAAATCATGCCCCGTAGTTGTGCCATGCATAGGACGTAAAGCCAAAAACTCCTCTGTCACGCTTAGGCTGGAGTCCACTCCGCGGATGAAAATTGACAACTGGGCAATGTCAGAAATGTCGGTGCTCTCATCCACAGCCAAGGAATATGCAATGAAATCTTTCCCTTTTTCACAAGCTGCTCTTTTAGATTGATGGACAACTGGTCTACTCCCTCGGCAATGGTGTTTCTGCTCAGACTCACATTTAAAAGAGTTGCCTTTTTCTGGGCAAACTTCGTCACAAACTTTAATCATGCAGTTTTTGATGAAATCCCCCTCCGTAAATGGCCGGGCTGATTTAGCGATCTCTTCTGCCAAAATAAAACTGGCCTTGACAGCAGCCTGGCCTTGTGATTTGGCTTTTTTGAACAGAGCCTGTCGAGATTTGAGGCCTCGTTTTAATTCCTCTGCCTTTTGTAGCCTTTGTTCCATGTCCATATTCTTGTTTTTGTCCGCGTGTTTCGTTTCATAATGTCGTCTCAGATTATACTCTTTCAGTACCGCCACACTTTCTCCACACAGAACACACAGGTTTTCCAGCTACCTCCGTGAACAAATACTCCGACTCCCACCTTGTTTGAAACCCCGGTTCTCAGTGTCCACCTTCCGTTTGCCATTTTTGATGGGTATCTGAAAGTTAATTTTACTGTGATGCTGACAACTGCTGTGCCAATAAATATTGAAATGAAGCAGCCTACTGCTCGGTGCGTCACCGTTGCATTGTGGGAAATGTAGTATTGGTGCGTGTAAAAGATCTGCGGGCTGCCGGCTTGCTGCGGTCTGCGGGCGGTTCTAATAATAAATCAAGATCATCCCAGGGGCCGTAAAAACCTTGCGGGCCGGATGTGGCCGCGGGCCTTGACTCTGACATATGTGATTTAGGGGTTCTCTCTGCTTTTAAACATAGTGGCTGGTCATTTTTGACCCATAAATCTTCTTAGGGCTGCAATCCCGTTAACGGGATCGATATGACAACAGCCAGTGAAAATGCAGGGCGCCAAATTCAAAACAACAGAAATCTCATATGTTGGAGTCAACAGAAATCAGAAATCACATTATAAATATTCCCTTACTTTTGACGATCTTCATCAGAATGCACTCCCAGGAATCGCAGTTCCACAATAATTGCTTGATTTGTTCGATAATGTCCATTATTTATGTCCAAGTAGCTACTTTTGTTAGCGCGCTTAGTACACAAATCCAAGCACTCGTGCAGGTCCATACGAACGTCGGACGAAAAGTTATATTACAGGTCGAAGAAACTTGTCAAACTAAGTATAGAATCAATCTTTAGGATGTTGTTATCTTAAATCTTCAATAAAGTTCCAACCCGGAGAATTCCTATGTCTGTAGAGAAGCCATGGAAGACAGGTCGCTATCATGTGAAATGCGCGTGACCAGGAACTGGCTCTCTGCCAGACCACTGACTCAAAGAGCTCCCATCCGGGCTCTACAACACAGTATAAGCTTCATTCAAGTTTCTAAAGACGGTTGATATCTAGTGGAAGCCCTAGGAAGTGCAACTTTATCCATATCCCACTGTGTATTCAATAGGGGCTGTGTTGAAAATCGACCAACCTCAGATTTCCCACTTCCTGTTTGAATTTCTTCTCAGGTTTTTGCCTGCCATATGAGTTCTGTTAATTCATTCAAACAGTTTTAGAAACGTCAGAGTGTTTTCTATTCAATACTAATAATACTATGCATATACGGTGTATTAGCAACTGGGACTGAGGAGCAGGCCGTTTACTCTGGGCACCTTTCATCCAAGCTACTCAATATTGCCCCTGCATCCATAAGAAGTTAAGACAACACAAGGGTTAAATTAGGCAAATAATAGAATTTAAAATGTTTAGAAATACTGATCTTGATCCCACTCTCTTCCTCTCTATTCCTCTACTGCTTCATACTCAATAGAAGAAAAAGGTAGTAGGAATGGTGCAAAGAGACACAGAGGTACGTACAGTGTGTAAAGCACGAAGCATGTATTTTTGAGTGGTGTGTGTGTGTGTGTGTGTGTGTGTGTGTGTGTGTGTGTGTGTGTGTGTGTGTGTGTGTGTGTGTGTGTGTGTGTGTGTGTGTGTGTGTGTGTGTGTGTGTGTGTGTGTTTAATCGTATGTGCTTGTGACTGAGCAGACTCTCGCTGAAGCTATCAATCAGGCGAAGGCAGATCCTGGACCATGGATCACCATTCTGACTACCAGAGACTCTGAACATCTTAACAAAGGTGTGTGTGTGTGTGGTTTTACTTTGTGTGCATGTGTGTGGGCCTTTTTTAGATTGAACTTTATGTAACACTGTTGTGTCGTGCGTGCAGTGTTCGTCAATTTGGAGAGTGAGAAGCAAGAGACAGTGGATAAAGCAATAGAGAAAGCATTCAGTGGAGATGTGAGACTTGGGCTGAAAACATTGGGTAAAACACTGGAATGTTTGTGCATGTGTGTGGGTGTGCATCCCTGTGTGTGTGTGTGTGTGTGTGTGTGTGTGTCATGTGTTTCATGTGTACATCTATCTTACATCATATGCTTACATCATTACTAATGAAATGGATGTCTGGTGAAAACGTGCCCACAAGCAGCAGAGCACTGTACATACAGTAGAGGTATGTGAATATGTGCAGGGACTCACACACAAAGGATCACTAACCTTTCTCTCTGATAACAGTGCGTTGCATACAGAGCCCAAACCTCTACCTGGCTCAGAGACTGGAGACCATGAAGGTAAACGTGTTCCGAACACATGAGTCCGTCTGTCCGTCCGTCTTGTCTGTCTTTGGGGGTGTTTGGTTGGTTAAACTCTGTTTGTACCCTCCAGGCAGCCATAGTCCAGGGGGTGATGGTGTCCCACAGTGAGGAGGATCTGCTGTGTGTGAGAGTGGCTTATCTCAGACAGACGGGCACCTCACTCTATACAGCCCTACAGGTCAGGCACACACATACGCATGGACACACACACACACACACATATACAATCATATGTACACTGTATGTGTACCCAGTGGTGTAGTGGGGTCTACAGGCAGGTATACCCACTTTTTTTTAAAATGGGCATTGCCTATACTCACGTCTTCATCCCCACTGATGCGTATCAATGTATTGTAGTAGAGGTATATGCCGTATCATATATTATATTACGGGAGACAATTTTAGTGCTCATCAATGCATTCTCTACCAGAACATTGGTTGGCCCTCTTTGATGTCACATAGGTTAATAAATGGCTGTGTTTTCCCACTGTACCTAACAGCAATACTAAACTTTAGACATCTGAGTTACCACCCCCGGTCTCCGGGATGGTTAACTCTGGAAATCTATTTGGTCTCTACTGAGTTAAATCAGCGTTTAGTTTTCTTGCACCTCGTTTGTGGAACAATCTTCAAATGTTCTTAAATTTGAGGTTCTGGTGCCTAGAGGGCATTTCAGAAAGCTGATTGAGGATGTTATTACTGATGAATGTGTTGTGTTTTTAATGGACGTTTTTCTTCTTCCTGCTTGCATTTTGTATTTGTATTTTGATGTGTGTATTTTCTGTAATTCAGGACTCATCTGTGAAAGAGATCTTGGTTTCAATATGACTCCCTGATCAAATAAAGGTTTGATCAAAATGAATATTATGTAGAACAATAGAGAAATCATGCATAAAGTAGCCTACACAAATGCAGCTCTCAAACCCTTCTTCTCCGTCTTACATCACCCACTATTGACTTCATGTGAACTACAGATGTAGGAGCTTACTTTTTGATTTGATTTGCTCACTCATTTGATGTTTTAAAAAGGCTTCTAAAGTTCTGAAATACCATTTTGGAAATGTTGGACCCCTACAAAAATAACCATGAATTATAATCCACATAATAATTCACATTTCCTGTTGCTGCAGGATTATTTTCCTGCTAAAGTAAACTAGCTCCAATTGAGATCCTACATCTGTACAATTCCGATGCTGTGTATTACGTTTAGAAACGTCAATAATCATTGCTTTCAAACCGTTTAAAAAAAACATATGCTGATATGCCTCTTATCTTTCATATCAGAGAGAAATATGATTTCAAATTTAAAAAAAGATTCACTTACTGTAGCAGTTTGGCACAGATCCACATGGCTGCTGTGCCTCCAGCCGAAAAACTACGCTCCAGCTCAATTTCCTCCCCAGTTGCACTCCCTTTTCTGACGCAAACTTCTCCAATGACGTCATCACGTTAGAGCAGGGCTGTCCATCCCTGTTCCTGGAGAGCTACCGTCCTGTAGGTTTTCACTCCATCCCTCATCTAGATTACCTGATTCTAATAATTAGCTGGTTGAGAAGCTGAATCAGGTTAGTCACAACTGGGGTTGGAGTGAAAACCTACAGGAGGGTAGTTCTCCAGGAACAGGGATGGACAGCCCTGCGCTAGAACATCCTAGCATCCCTATTGCATCCCAGAGCAAATCTAAACAGACATTGTCATTTATTATAGGTTATATTAACTAGGTCTTTTATTTAGTTTTCCTCATAACATATTTTATCATTTCTGTTTATTTATAATTGTCTTCATTTCTTGTTATATATGTATTTCTGTGTTCTTTAATGTCTTCCTCAACTAATTGCTGCACCTGGTCGTTCATCAGAGCCTTCTGTGGACCATGTGTTGTACTCCAGGACGAGGCTGATAAATCATTCCACAAAATCACAGTCGATTGTAATGCAATCATCAGGCAGTGAAGTGTAGATGGAAAGTGTGTCAAGTAATATGGAACTGATTTTTATTTCCTTAAGATACATCTGAAATATGTTCAGGTTAATGGCAAAGAGAAATGTTGTTGTCATAAATCATGTCTGATATACGCTACCGTTCAAAAGTTTGGAGTCACTTAGAAATGTCCTTGTTTTAGAAAGAAAAGCATTAGAATTAGAAATGAGAATAATTACAAAGTAAGTCCAATATGGGCATATATAGTTTGAAAATAGAAGGATGGAGTAATTATGACTTTGTGGCTGTGTTAACTAGTGATGACCGTGCAAGGATGGTCTACCAGTCTCTTAACATCCAATTTGTGAGAGTGAAAACCTGAAAGAAATATAGGACAAAGTATATTTTGTTCTCATGCAGGGTGCCTTTCCATCACCGGGCTGGTCATTTGGGAAATTTTGGGCATAATTAGAGTATGCCCACTTCTCCAGGCACCACTACACCACTGTGTGTACCCACCTACCAGATGTAATGCACATTTAGACTCCCACATGTACACACACTTATCTGCATGCCAGCTGCACACCTGTTTGAGGAATGGAAAAACAAAATCTATGTATTTATTTCCTGTAACAAATACAGTAGAAAGGCATGTCAATGAAAGTACCTATTTACAGTATCTCAACCAAGCAGCACAGTCTTTCAATAAAACTAATGACATTTTTTTTTTAATGTTCCAATGTTTTTCAACAGAAACAATTCAAAGGTGATCACCTACAAGCACTGCTGGCTATCTGTCGATCTGAAGACTAAAGGAATGAGTTTTGTGTACAATTTCACATTAGCTCAACCTACACATTACTATTCACATTTGTGTATTTACAGTAGACAGATGTAGGATCTTAATTTGAGCCAGTTTGCTACAGCAGGAAAATAATCCTGCAGCAACTGTATATGTGAATTGTTATGTGGATTATAATTAATACCAAATATTGTAGCGGTTGATCAACTGAAAATTACAAACTTCAGAAGTCTTTTTAAACATTACATTCCCTGCAATTGCAGGAAAGTTCTCCTTTAACACGGGTATAAAATTAAGATCCTACATCTGTATTGCTCTATGTCTCATTCCTGCACGATAATGCAAGAAAATCAAACTTTGTCCTATTGCTAATGCTCATAATGCCTAATGTTACAGTAAAGTCACACCTTCAAGTGTACTTTAATTTGAAGTGTACTTCCATACATACTTTTATGAAAATAAAAATTTGATTACAATGAAGTATATTTTCTACAACGTTCATTCCTTCTAACCAGTGCATTTAAAAAACAAACAGACAAAAATAAGTCTAAAGGGGCAGTGGAGGCAAGTTCCTAAAACCGGCAACAAATATCTGCGCAAAGAATTTGACCCTTTGGTGACTGTTTACAACAAATTCAAGTTTAAGAACAACTTGCTTCTCTCCTATTATGTCCATATGCAAAGTTTAACCTCTAACATGAAACGACAATGACTGGTGTTCCAGTAGAGAAAAATCCATACTTCCAGATACATATTTGCTTTGCTCATTAGCTTTGGTTTCATTCATAGCCAGTCAGTCTATTTAGCCTGAGCAATACAAGCTCCAGGCCAGGGGGGTTGCACCGCTTAGAACCACGAGGTGTAGAGCAGAGGAGGCACCACAGAACACAACAGAGATGCTCTGGTTGCTGGTCTGCCACTTGGTGTGGTGGGTGGGACATGTGCTGCTGTTGTAGGAGCAGTGGTAGGAGCAGGAGCAGCGGCTGTAGTAGGAGCAGGAGCAGTGGTTGTAGTAGGAGCAGGAGCAGTGGTTGTAGTAGCAGCAGAGGCAGGAGCAGTGGTTGTAGTAGGAGCAGAGGATGTAGTAGGAGCAGCGGTAGGAGCAGGAGCAGTGATTGTAGTAGGAGCAGGAGCAGTGGTTGTAGTAGGAGCAGGAGCAGCGGTTGTAGTAGGAGCAGGAGCAGAGGTTGTAGTAGGAGCAGGAGAAGTGGTTGTAGTAGGAGCAGGAGCAGTGGTTGTAGTAGGAGCAGGAGCAGTGGTTGTAGTAGGAGCAGGAGCAGTGGTTGTAGTAGGAGCAGTAGTTGTAGGAGCAGCCATTGTTGGAGTAGTGGTTCATTAGTATCCTGAATACATAGAATGATAGAGAATATATATATAATATGATAGAGAATGTAGAGTCTATGTCCTGAACATACCACATTCCTCTGGTTCCAGGAAGATTGTGTGTGATAGAAGAAACAATTGAGTCAATGTGGACTGCAAAGCATTCTTAAAGGGACATTTCACTCATAAATGAAGATTTGTCAGATTATTTTCAGACCTCAAAAGTAGACTCGTGTCAAGATGAAACATTGATTGTGTGGATCTGGCTATAGGCCTCAATCCCAAATTAATGGATTAGCACTGTCTAATTTCCTAGATTTCCTGGTTTTATTTGGTGCTCATCTTTTCCATTAATTTGAAATGGAGGCGCAGAGCTGGATCTACACAACCAATGTCATTGGACATAGTTTCGTCTTGACTACTTTAGAGGTCAGAAAAAGTCTAACAAACTTTTATTTGAAAGTGCAATGTCCCTTAAAAGCTTGAATCCTTAGCTGCTCGATCCATTTTTGGATTTATTAATGGATGATATGTACCCATTGATTCTTGAAGAAAATAACCCATAAAGGCCTCATGAGCTTAGGGCTCTATTCAATCTGGATCGCTGAAGCGTTACAGATTGCGCGCTAGAAATGTGAAAGGTAATTTATGATGGAGACGGACAATGTGCAGCGTTTCCAGTGAATGCAGTCTCCGCTGACGCGTTGCCTTTCCATTTCAATCACACTGTAAAGTTGAATTTCTGCGACACGGATCGAATAGAGCCCTTAGTTCAACTGTCATACCCCATCAGAATCCAAAATGCAAGCTTGTTTTACTCCAATATTTGGTCTCGACCCCGCCCTGTGCAACTGGGTCCTGGACTTCCCGACGGGCCGCCCCCAGGTAGTGAGAGTAGGAAACAACATCTCCACCCTGCTGATCCTCAACACGGGGGCCCCACAAGGGTGTGTTCTCAGCCCTCTCCTGTACTCCCTATTCACCCATGACTGCATGGCCATGCACGCCTCCAACTCAATCATCAAGTTTGCAGACGACACTACAGTGGTAGGCTTGATTACCAACAACGACAAGACGGAGGAGATAAGGGCCCTTGGAGAGTGGTGTCAGGAAAATAACTTCACACTCAATGTCAACAAAACAAAGGAGATGATCGTGGACTTCAGGAAACAGCAAAGGGAGCAGCCCCCTATCCACATCGACGGGACAGTAGTGGAGAAGGTGGAAAGTTTTATGTTCCTCGGCGTATACTTCACGGACAAACTGAAATGGTTCACCCACACAGACAGCGTGGTGAAGAAGGCACAGCAGTGCCTCAAAATTCGGCTTGACACCAAAAACACTCACAAACTTTTACAAATGCACAATCGAGAGCATCCTGTCGGGCTGTATCACCGCCTGGTACGGCAACTGCTCGCCTACAACCGCAAGGCTCTCCAGAGGGTAGTGAGGTCTGCATAACGCATCACCGGGGGCAAACTACCTGCCCTCCAGGACACCTACACCACCCGATGTCACAGGTGGTGACCTGTGACCTGAGCCACTGCTTGTTAAACAGCCATCACAAACATTGAGTGGCTGCTGCCAACATACTGACTCATCTCTAGCCACTTTAATAATTCAAAATTGGATGTAATGAATTCATCACCAGCCACTATAAACAATGCCACTTTATTTTATGTTTACATACCCTACATTACTCATCTCATATGTATATACTGTACTCTATACCATCTACTGCATCTTGCCTATGCCGTTCGGCCATCGCTCATCCATGTATTCAAATGTACATATTCTTATTCATTCCTTTACACTTGTGTGTATAAGGTAGTTGTGAAATTGTTAGAGTACTTGTTAGATAGTACTGCATGGGCGGAACTAGAAGCACAAGCATGTCGCTACACTCGCATTAACATCTGCTAACCATGTGCATAAGACCAATAGAATTTGAATTGATTTGTCTATGTATCCAGATATGGTCCTCAGTGTATCGAGTGCTGTAGAGTCTATGTCCTGAACACACCACGTTCCTCTGGTTCCAGGAAGATTGTGTGTGTGTATGTGTGTATGTGCACGTGTGATTGGGTTTTTTTTTCCTGGCAGTTTAGCCCGACATATCCGGTCAGTGTACAAAACAGCAGCGTCAAGGTTCAACACTTATCACTTTGAGTGTTTTACACCACCTTTCCATAACTATTTACTCTACTGTTTTTGTTGATGGAAAATCTTCATTTGGGTAAATGTATAAATAAATATCATACTGATAGTTGCTATAACAAACACAGTCCAGGGGCAATGGTGTTGCTTAGCAAATTCCTTATCACCATATCACACAAATGACTTGTAATTTGGGAAATCATTCTTTGATTAAAAGGTCTATTTTTATTACAGAAATTGCCAGATACCAAATCACTTTTTAAAGCAGTCCCATATACCAGTTACATACACTTAGGTTGAAGTCATTAAAACTTGTTTTTCAACCACTCCACAAATTTCTTGTTAACAAACTATAGGTTTGGCAAGTCGGTTAGGACATCTACTTTGTGCATGACACAAGTCATTTTTCCAACAATTGCCTACAGACAGATTATTTCACTTATAATTCACTGTATCACAATTCTAGTGGGTCAGAAGTTGACATACACTAAGTTGACTGTGCCTTTAAACAGCTTGGAAAAGTCCAGAAAATGATGTCATGTCTTCAGAAGCTTCTGATAGGCTAATTGACATCATTTGAGTCAAATGGAGGTGTACCTGTGAATGTATTTCAAGGCCTACCTTCAAACTCAGTGCCTCTTTGCTTGACATCATGGGGAAACCAAAAGTCCGGTTCATCCTTGGGAACAATTTACAAACGCCTGAAGGTACCACGTTCATTTGTACAAACAATAGTACGCAAGTATAAACACCATGGGACCACGCAGCCATCATACCGCTCAGGAAGGAGACGCATTCTGTCTCCTAGAGATGAACCTACTTTGGTGCAAAAAAATGTGACTCAATCCCAGAACAACGTCAAAGGACCTTGTGAAGATGCTGGAGGAAACAAGTACAAAACTATCTATATCCACAGTAAAACGAGTCCAATATTGACATAACCTGAAAGGCCGCTCAGCAAGGAAGAAGCCACTGCACCAAAACCGCCATAAAACAGCCTGACTACGGTTTGCAACTGCACATGGGCGACAAAGATCGTACATTTTGGAGAAATGTCCTCTGGTCTGATGAAACAAAAATAGAACTGTTTGTCCAAAATGACCATCGTTATGTTTGGAGGAAAAAGGGGGAGGCTTGCAATCTAAAGAACACCATCCCAACCTGTGAAGCATGGGGGTGGCAGCATCATGTAGTGGGGGTGCTTTGCTGCAGGAGGGACGGGGGACTTCACAAAATAGATGGCATCATGGGGGAGGGAAATTATGTGAATATTTTGAAGCAACATCTCAAGACATAAGTTAAAGCTTGGTTGTAAACGTGTCTTCCAAATGGGCAATGATCCCAAGCGTACTTCCAAAGTTGTGGCAAAATGTCTTAAGGACAACAAAGTCAAAGTATTGGAGTGGCCATCACAAAGCCCTGACCTCAAACCTATAGAAAATGTGTGGGCAGAACTGAAAAAGCATGTTCGAGCTAGGAGGTCTACAAACCTGACTCAGTTACACCAGCTCTGTCAGGAGGAATGGGTCAACATTTACCCAACATATTGTGGGAAGCTCTGAAGTTTCTAAAACGGTTAGAATAATGTATGTGAGTGTAACAGAACTGATTTGTCAGACGAAACCCCAAGCACAATCCATCCAGGGAAAAGTTTTTTTGAGCTCATTGTGTTTTCCACTAGGTTTCATTGGGAATCCTGATTTATATGGCGTCCACTAGATTTCAACAGTCTTTAGAAATCGGTTGTTCTTTTGGGGAATTAATACGGCTGTAAATTGTTCGTGTCACTGTGAAGGGCTGAAGTCTTTTATTGCGTGTACACAGGAGAGTGCTCCGTGGTATTTTTCTTCTGTGTTGAAAACAGATTATCCTGTCTAAAATTTGAACGATTATTTACATTTTAGGATACCTGAGGAAGGATTAGGAACATTGTTTGAAATGTTTGGACCAATTTTACAGGTAACTTATTAGATACTTTGTAGGCATGTTGGGCGAGTTGAAACCGGTGTATTTCTGAATCAAATGCGCCAAATAA
The DNA here is from genome assembly GCF_023373465.1 of Oncorhynchus keta. Lineage (NCBI taxonomy): Eukaryota > Metazoa > Chordata > Actinopteri > Salmoniformes > Salmonidae > Oncorhynchus > Oncorhynchus keta. The sequence goes on along the minus strand of NC_068440.1, from coordinate 5,879,877 downwards.
ATTGACATTTTTGGGACATAAAAAAAGTACATTATCGAACAAAAGGACCATTTTTGATGTTTCGGAGTGCCAACAGAAGAAGATCTTCAAAGGTAATGCATATAGTATATGGCTATTTCTGACTTTTGTGTCGCAACTCCTTGGTTGAAAATGATTTGTTATGCATTTGTGTGATGGATGCTGTCCTCAGATAATCGCATGGTTAGCTTTCGCCGTAAAGCCTTTTTGAAATCTGACACCTTGGCTGGATTAACAACAAGTTAAGCTTTATTTTGATGTATTGAACTTGTGATTTCATGAAAGTTTAATATGTATAGTAATTTCATTTGAATTTGGCGCTCTGCCATTTCACCGGATGTTGTCCAGGTGGGACATTTACATTACATTTACATTTAAGTCATTTAGCAGACGCTCTTATCCAGAGCGACTTGCAAATTGGTGCATACACCTTAAGACATCCAGTGGAACAGCCACTTTACAATAGTGCATCTAAAACGGGACGCTACCGTTTCACTGATCTGCAAACAATATAACAATATAAAGGCAATGCTACCAAATACTTATTGAGTGTTTGTAAACTTCTGTGATGAAAGGAAATAAAAGCTGAAATAAATAATTCTCTACTATCATTCTGACATTTCACATTCTTAAAATAAAGTTGTGATCCTAACTGACCAAAGACAGGGGATTTGTACTGGGATTAAATGTCAGGAATTGCGAAAAACTGAGTTTAAATGTATTTGGCTAAAGTGTATGTAAACTTCTGACTTTAACTGTATGAGCCATTAACAACCACACCAGACCTAGGCTATCAAAGACCATTAATCCCACTAACAACTTTTGCCCCCTTCTCTATGCCGTCTGTTGAATGGACAATCTACTATATCTTCTCATACATCATGCATAAAACAACAACATTTATTCTTACTCTTCCTTCACCTCAACCCATGAGTTGTGTCCCGCCACCTGCCAACCCCCATTTTGCACTACTGCTACTCTCTGTTCATCATATAACCATATCTACATGTACATACTACCTCAATCAGCATGACTAACTGGTGTCTGTATGTAGCCTCGCTACTTTTATAGCCTCGCTACTGTTTTTCTGTCTTTTAACTGTTGTTTTTATTTCTCTACTTACCTATTTTTTTTATATTTTTATTTTATTTCACCTTTATTTAACCAGGTAGGCTAGTTGAGAACAAGTTCTCATTTGCAACTGCGACCTGGCCAAGATAAAGCATAGCAGTGTGAACAGACAACACAGAGTTACACATGGAGTAAACAATTAGCAAGTCAATAACACAGTAGAAAAAAATGGGCAGTCTATATACAATGTGTGCAAAAGGCATGAGGAGGTAGGCGAATAATACAATTTTGCAGATTAACACTGGAGTGATAAATGATCAGATGGGCATGTACAGGTAGAGATATTGGTGTGCAAAAGAGCAGAAAAGTAAATAAATAAAGACAGTATAAAAACTGTATGGGAATGAGGTAGGTGAAAAAGGGTGAGCTATTTACCTATAGACTATGTACAGCTGCAGCGATCGGTTAGCTGCTGGATAGCTGATGTTTGAAATTGGTGTTCACCTAATAACTTTTTGCACTGTTGGTTAGAGCCTGTAAGTAAGCATTTCACTGTAAGGTCTACCTACACCTGCTGTATTCGGCGCACGTGACAAATAAACTTTGATTTGATTTGAGTTATTTTGTTTTGCCTAGACCGTAGACCTTGTTTTCAACATATATATTTTATAGCTTTTTTTAAAAAACATTTTAGTTCCCGTCAGTATTTGAAACTGCATCCTCTGGATTTGAAACTACATCCTTGTCTGATAGACTTCCTGGTAGTGGCGTTGCAGCTTCACTGCACAGATTACCGTCTCACATCTGCTGGATTGTATGGGGTTAAAGTTGAAGACTTTTTATGATATCGCGCTTCCTCTTACCAGATAGTTGATATAGCAGCTGAGGTCAGACATGTTATACAGAAGAGCAACAAAGACTTAGAATTTCTCCCAAATGACTTCCCCATCTCCATCCTGAATTTCACAGTCAAAATTAAACACATCATTCTATATTTAGATCATATATGCCCATAATCCACTGCATATTTAGATCAGGTAGGCCTACAATGCACTTTTGAGATATTGTTCAGGTTGTCTGTGTCGTGGAATAACTCTTTGAGTCATCATTACAGAAAACCGTGACATGTCACAACCACAAACTACTGTAATAGCGCCTCATAAAACATAAATTGTCCCATTAGTTCCATAACATCCTGATAACAGCATGGAAGTATGCTATTGTTTGATGTGTTATATTGAAGTGAGAAGACATTTACCGGTAATGGGGAAGTAGATACAGTTTAATAATTGTCTTTTGGAAAGTGTACTCCGTGACAATGCACAACAACAAGACAGCATTGTCGTTGTAGTGTATATTTTCTGTGGAAATGGAGAGTACCACCCACTTACCCCCTCTTTTGTTTCTCTCTTTAGAACTCAATGTGGAGCGTACCACCCACTTACCCCCTCTTTTGTTTCTCTCTTTAGAACTCAATGTGGAGCGTACCACCCACTTACCCCCTCTTTTGTTTCTCTCTTTAGAACTCAATGTGGAGCGTACCACCCACTTACCCCCTCTTTTGTTTCTCTCTTTAGAACTCAATGTGGAGCGTACCACCCACTTACCCCCTCTTTTGTTTCTCTCTTTAGAACTCAATGTGGAGCGTACCACCCACTTACCCCCTCTTTTGTTTCTCTCTTTAGAACTCAATGCACCCTATTTCCTCATTTCTTTATTACACCATGCAGAAGTAGATTAACAAATATACTGTGTGTATAAAATTGAGTTGCATCTGCTTTTGCCTTCAGAACAGACTCAATTCGTCAGGGCATATGGACAAGATCCTCTAAGCTTTCCACAGGAACGCTGGCCCACAGTTGTGTCAAGTTGGACAGATGTCATCCAGGAAAGGTTGGCTACTTTGAAGATTCTCAAATATAAAATATATTTTGATTTGTTTATCACTTTTTTTTGGCTACTACACGATTCCATATGTGTTATTTCACCATTTTGATGTCTTCACTATTATTCCACAATGTAGAAAATTGTAAAAATGAAGAAAAACCCTTGAATGAGTAGGTGTTCTCAAACTTTTGACCGGTTAGTGTAGATCATGGAAAGAGCAGGTGTTCCTAATGTTTGTACACTGGGGTATAAAGCCTGGTAAGATGATAAACCTTATCAAAGTTAAAGATGATACACCTTTTTATAGTTAGTTTAGCTCCTTTCTGTACCTGAATTGATAAGTGTAGTCACACTGTATGTGATAGATTTTGATAATACTTACACGGTTAATTCATAACTTTATCTTAAATTAGATTAGAATATATTTATTTTTCCTTTGAAGGAACTTTCGGAGTGGACACTTTTTATACATTAACCTTAAAGTGCCCTACAAAGCTCAACAATGGAACTGATATTAATGATTAATAGCAAGAGCAATTCAGATAAACCTATTTACTGTGATAAAAGATAATACCTTTAATACAATACATGATACATTAATATGTAAATATTTAACTGGGTCACATAGCAATACGATTTTAATTTTTATTTGGTTACTGATCAACATTTGTACTATGAGAAAATAAATGATTCACAATTTGGAAAGCTATTTTGTTCAAAGTAACTCACAGCTTGAATGATTACAAAACATTCCTATATTTTAGGCGATGCAATATACCCTGTCAACCAGAGTATGTTAATTGTGCATCTTGAAATACACACAAACCTCAAGGTCATTTGTAAAAACACATTGTCAGAGAAAAGAGAAAGCTGTACAGCTCATTCTCCTGTGCTCTTCATTCAGTTTCCAACACGCTCTCAGGATGGTGCGGTCAATGTGACCGTTGACGTCTAGGTGGCGATCATTGCCATAGTGAACGAAGGATCAGGGTGGCTGTCGAACCAAACAGTAGAGTCAGGGAGTAACTGAAGACACTGCTGCCCCCTGCTGGTGTGGTGAGAGTGGTTGACCATGTGGCTTTTATTTCTGCAGTTGTTTGTCCAATTGTAGAATTATTTTGGTCAGTTGTTGGTCGCATTGTAGAATTATTTTGGTCAGTTGTTGGTCGTACTGTAGAATTTCTTTGGTCAGTTGTTGGTCGTATTGTAGAATTTTTGGGGTCATCTGTTGATCCCATTGTAGAATTATGTTGCTCAATTGTTGGTGTTGTTGTAGAATTCTGTTGGTTGAAATTGAATAATTTACATTAGGCTACATGTTAATTCATCATTAATTCACCCCTGTTTGAAATTGAAATGAATTAGGGACAGTTTGAAATTTGCTGGGGTGGTATAATTTCTTCCATCCCAGCCAAATGTCATCTTCTGCTTGCATGCGTCTCCTCTATCAAGGTGTTTTGGTACTTCCCTAAAGGCAGAAATTCATCTAGCGTGTTAGGGGGTGATGAAACAAGGGAGCTCCGTTCATTTTCAATGAAGGGAAGAGAAGTTGGCGATGCAAGCATGCGTGACGGCGAGTGAACAGGGTTGGGGAAAGCTGAACTTTTGTCACTTGTTTCCCGTGGCATCGCTTTGCTATTGATCGATCGAAGCCCGCTATAGTTTCCAGACCCTACTGGATTGGCTGTTGACACCTAGCATTACAAGCCTGCCAGCTAGCACCAACATGAAGGTGAAGCTAGCCATATAGTGGATCACTGTTGTTATTCACTACGCTTTTCCAAGCGCTTACTATACCACAGGTCAATATAGTCTGCCAGTCTGACTGTCTATCCTGCCCTCTATCCACCATTAGTTGCACTTAGAGTCATATCTCCCCATCTTTCATCCTTTCTTTCTCTTTCTCCCCCTGCAGAGCATTGCTAAGAGTGGAATGCTAATGAGTTTAAAACATGTTCAGCTATTATTACTGAGTTAGGTTTAAGTACATTACCTGTGCCATGGTGGAGGCCAGCAGGGCCAGTGTGCAGAGTCCCAGAACCAGGTACTTCATATTGCAGAGAGGCGAGGTGTCTTATGGGTCAGATACAAAAGGAAACTGCTGTCCTGGGTTAGTCCTGGGTCTACAATCCTGGGTTTGCTATCCTTGGTCTGATCTGGCTGTGTAGAGTCTGACTACAGCTGAGGGTGAGCCTGGTCTTATATAACGTCCATCCAGGAAACAACCTTGACCAGCCCACATTACAGAACGGGAGCCGCCCATGAATGCAAAGTTGCCAAAGCCTTGCCCATTAATAATTTGCAAAGACCATTTCTCTGTATTTCATCTGTAAACATTTGGGGTTAAAGAAGATGTATGATTGTGCAACATCAAAGGATGTCCATGCAAAAAACAACTATTTTTATTTCTCTAAAACAAAGTTGGAGGCGGCTTATGGTGGAGAAATGAACATACAATTGTCTGGCAACAGCTCTGGTGAACATTCCTGCAGTCAGCATGCCAATTACACGCTCCATCAAAACTATAACTGTGGCATTGTGTGGTGTGACAAACGGCACATTTTAGAGTGGCCTTTTATTGATCCCAGCACAAGGTGCACCTGTGTAATGATCATGCTGTTTAATCAGCATCTTGATTTGCCACATCTGTCAGGTGGATGGATTATCTATGTGTAAAATACATAGACTTACATAGCATTAGCATGAATTAAAACAGATAACATTACTCTCTGTAGCATCAGATACAGTTGAAGTCGGAAGTTTACATACACCTGAGCCAAATACATTTAAACTCAGTTTTTCACAATTCCTGACATTTAATCTTAGTAAAAATTCCCTGTCTTAGGTCAGTTAAGATCCGCACTTTATTTTAAGAAAGGAAATTGTGTCACTTCTCTTGCGTTCAGTGCAAGCAGAGTCAGGGTATGTGCAGCAGTTTGGGCCGCCTGGCTCGTTGCAAACTGTGTGATGACCATTTCTTCCTAACTAAGACCGTAATTAATTTTCCAGAATTTTACACAACTATGACATAGCATTGAAGGTTGTGCAATGTAACCGCAATATTGAGACTTAGGGTTGCCACCCGTTCGATAAAATACGGAACGGTTCCGTATTTCACTGAAAGAATACACTTTCGTTCTCTAAATTAGTTTTCCGGATTTGACTATATTAATGACCAAAGGCTTGTAATTTTTGTGGGTTTATTACAATTTAGTCTATGATTTGGTAGAGCAGTCTGACTGAGTGGAGTGGTGGTAGGCAGCAGCATGCTCGTAAACATTCATTCAAACAGTGCTTTACTGAGTTTACCAGCAGCTCTTAGCAATGCTTGAAGCACAGCACTGTTTATGACTTCAAGCCTATCAACTCCTGAGATTAGGCTGGCAATACTAAAGTGCCTATAAGAACATCCAATAGTCAAAGGTATATGAAATACAAATTGTATAGAGAGAAATAGTCGACGCGTCATAATTCCTATAATAACTACAACCTAAAACTTCTTAACTGGAAATACTGAAGACTCATGTGAAAAGGAAACATCAGCTTTCATATGTTCTCATGTTCTGAGCAAGGAACTTAAACATGAGCTTTTTTACATGGCACATATTACACTTTTACTTTCTTCTTCTTGTGTTTTTGCATTATTTCAACCAAATTGAACATGTTTCATTATTTGAGACTAAATTGATTTTATTTATGTATTATATTAAGTTAAAATAAAAGTGTTCATTGTCCATTCGTTATTGTTGCTTTTTTTGTTCCTCCAATAACCTGTATCGGTATCAACGTTGACAAATCTTAATCGGTCAACCTCTAACGTGTCACAGTTCCCTCCAACATCCAGCAATTTCGCACAGCCATTGAAGGGGAGTGGGACAACATTCCACAAGCCACAATCAACAGCCTGATCAACTTTATGTGAAGGAGATGTGTTGTACAGCATGAGGCAAATGGTGGTCACACCATATACTGACTGGTTTTCTGATCCATGCCCCTACTTATTTTTTTTTTACTAACAGATACATATCTGTATTCCCAGTCATGTGAAATCCATAGATTAGTGCCTAATTTAATATACTGTATTTCCATTGACTGATTTTCTTATAGAAACTGTAACTCTGTAGAATCTTTTAAATTGTTGCATGTTGCCTTTATATTTTTGTTCAGTGTACTAAGATGTCTTACGAGGGTCCTGAACCTCCCTATTTGTAACATTTCTACCGATATTGCCCTAAATTATATTTCCCACTGATTGACCATGTTTTTTTTAGATCCCTTAACAATACAGTGTGGACCTTGGTCAGGGAGGTGACCAAGAACCCGAGGTCACTCTGACAGAGCTACAGAGTTCCTCTGTGGAGATGGGAAAACCTCCAGAAGGACAACGGGTAGGGTTTCAGACGGAAGCCACTCCTCAGTAAAAGACCCATGACATCCCGCTTGGAGTTTGCCAAAAGGCACCTAAAGGACTCTCAGACCACGAGAAACAATATTCTCTGGTTTGATGAAATGAAGATTGAACTCTTTGACCTGAATGCCAAGCGTCATGTGTGGAGGAAACCTGGACAATACCTACGGTGAAGCAAGATGGTGGCATCATCATGCTGTGTTGATGTTTTTCAGTGGCAGGAACTGGGAGACTAGTCAGGATTGTGGCAAAGATGAATTGGGCAAAGTGCAGATGAAAACCTGCTCCAAAGCGCTCAGAACCTCAGACTGGAGCAAAGTTTCCAACATGACACTAAGCACACAGCCAAGACAGCGCTGGAGTGGCTTTGGGACAAGTCTCTGAATGTCCTTGAGTGGCCCAGCCAGACCCCAGACTTGAACCCAATCTAACTCCCTGGAGAGACCTGAAAATAGCTGTGTAGCGATGCTCCCCATCCAACCTGACAGAGCTTGAGAGGATCTCCAGAGAAGGATGGGAGAAACTCTACAAATACAGGTTTGCCAAGCTTGCAGCTTCATACCCAAGAAGACAACCTGTTTTTTGATGAGTCAAAGGAGTTAGTGCAAAAAAGGGTCAATGCAGATAGTTAAATAACTAATCAATAGCTAGCCAGACTAACAATTTAGCAGTCTTATGCCTTGGGGGGGGGGCTGCTGTTCATGGTCCTGTTAGTTCCAGAGTTGGTGCATCGGTTTCCTCTGATGATCTCAATGTTGATGGGACATGGTTCGCCAAGACCTCCAGCAGCCGAAGCTAAGTAGTAACATTAACATGATGCCTTCTAATTGCAGTCGCTGTACTCATAATATACAGGAGAACGATCGCCCTACGGCGAGGATAGTTGACGCAATCGTTAGGAAGGGTAATTTAAGTGTAGGAAAGGATGAAAAGGCGTCTGTGCCACCAGTAAGTACAGATAGTAGTATAAATCCCTTTGCACGGTCCCCGCCGCCTGACAAATTTCTCACGGCTTCTGGAGGGAAATGCCGTAGAAATGCTCAACTGGTGTCGCTCATTCAACCGGTTCTCCCCATTAAGCAGCGAGTCGGAGTCTAAGGCCAAGCCTTCTCTGGTCTCTCCTCTTCCCGTTACGGAGCCTGAGACGCCGAAGCCTCCCACCATTAGCTCTGACAAATTGAAAACCCTAGTCATTGGCGACTCCATTACCTGTAGTATTAGACTTAAAACGAATCATCCAGCGATCATACACTGTTTACCAGGGGGCAGGGCTACCGACATTAAGGCTAATCTGAAGATGGTGCTGGCTAAAGCTAAAACTGGCGCGTGTAGAGAGTACAGGGATATTGTTATCCACGTCGGAAGCAAAGACGTTAGGATGAAACAGTCAGAGGTCACCAAGCGCAACATAGCTTCAGCGTGTAAATCAGCTAGAAAGATGTGTCGGCATCGAGTAATTGTCTCTGGCCCCCTCCCAGTTAGGGGGAGTGATGAGCTCTACAGCAGAGTCTCACAACTCAAGCGCTGTTTGAAAACGGTTTTCTGCCCCTCCCAAAAGATAGAATTTGAAGATAAAAGTATTTTTGGGACTCACCCACAAACAGGACCAAGCCTGGCCTGTTGAGGAGTGACAGACTCCATCCTAGCTGGAGGGGTGCTCTAATCTTATAATCTTATATATAAACATAGATAGGGCTCCCTTAGCTCCACAATGAAATACGGTGCAGGCCAGGCAGCAGGCTGTTAGCAGTCAGTGTCGTCAGCTCAGCTATCCCCATTGAGACTGTGTCTGTGCCTCGACCTAGGTTGGGGAAAACTAAACATGGCGGTGTTCGCCTAAGCAGTCTCACTAGAATAAAGAACTCCTCCATTCCTGCCATTATTGAAAGAGATTGTGATACCTCACATCTCAAAATAGGGCTACTTAATGTTAGATCCCTCACTTCCAAGGCAGTTATAGTCAATGAACTAATCACTGATCATAATCTTGATGTGATTGGCCTGACTGAAACATGGCTTAAGCCTGATGAATTTACTGTGTTAAATGAGGCCTCACCCCCTGGTTACACTAGTGACCATATCCCACGCGCATCCCGCAAATGCGGAGGTGTTGCTAACATTTACGATAGCAAATTTCAATTTACAAAAAACCTCAGACGTTTTCGTCTTTTGAGCTTCTAGTCATGAAATCTTTGCTGCCTACTCAATCACTTTTTATAGCTACTGTTTACAGGCCTCCTGGGCCATATACAGCGTTCCTCACTGAGTTCCCTGAATTCATATTGGACCATGTAGTCATAGCAGATAATATTATAATTTTGGGTGACTTTAATATTTACATGGAAAAGTCCACAGACCCACTCCAAAAGGCTTTCGGAGCCATCATCGACTCAATGGGTTTTGTCCAACATGTCTCCAGACCTACTCACTGCCACAGTCATACTCTGGGCCTAGTTTTGTCCCATGGAATAAATGTTGTGGATCTTAATGTTTTTCCTCAAAATCATGGACTATCGGACCACCGTTTTATTACGTTTGCAATTGCAAATGATCTGCTTAGACCCCAACCAAGGAACATCAAAAGTGCTATAAATTCTCAGACAACACAAAGATTCCTTGATGTCCTTCCAGATTCCCTCTGCCTACCCAAGGACGTCAGAGGACAAAAATCAGTTAACCACCTAACTGAGGAACTCAATGTAACCTTGCGCAATACCCTAGATGCAGTTGCACCCCTAAAAAATAAAAACATTTGTCTTAAGAAACTAGCTCCCTGGTATACAGAAAATACCCGAACTCTGAAGCAAGCTTCCAAACAATTGGAACGGAAATGGCGCCACACCAAACTGGAAGTCTTCTGACTAGCTTGGAAAGACAGTACCGTGCAGTATAAAAGAGCCCTCACTGCTGCTCGATCATCCTATTTTTCCAACCTAAAGGAGGAAAAATAAGAACAATCCGAAATTTATTTTTGATACTGTCGCAAAGCTAACGAAAAAGCAGCATTCCCCAAGAGAGGATGGCTTTCACTTTCACTCAGACCGAGGCTCTGCATCTGTCCTCGTGCTCCTAGACCTTAGTGCTGCTTTTGATACCATCTATCTTTTGGAGGGATTGGAAACCCAAATTGGTCTACATGGACAAGTTCTGGCCTGGTTTAGACCTTATATGTCGTACAGATATCAGTTTGTCTCTGTGAATGGTTTGTCCTCTGACAAATCAACTGTAAATTTTGGTGTTCCTCAAGGTTCCGTTTTAGGTCCACTATTGTTTTCACAGTATATTTTACCTATTGGGGATGTCATTCGAAAACATAATGTTAACTTTCACTGCTATGCGGATGACACACAGCTATACATTTCAATGAAACATGGTGAAGCCCCAAAATTACCCTTGCTGGAAGCCTGTGTTTCAGACAGGCTTCGGATGGCTGCAAACTTTCTACTTTTAAACTCGGACAAAACAGAGATGCTTGTTCTAGGTCCCAAGAAACAAAGAGATCTTCTGTTGAATCTGACAATTGATCTTGATGGTACTACAATTCAGTACAATGGTACTACTTAACAAGTGTGTCTTTTATTTACAACTACAGTACAACCAAACATTTCTATATATATTTTGTTAGCGTGTGCTAGTGATGATGTTTTCAGCCATGGTGCACATGGTGATATGCATGTTCATGATATTTTTATAAGGTTGAAGGGACCAGTCATTGGTAGTGGTGAAAATAGGGGAAGGGCTCAGTGCTTGTCATTTTGATCAGTCTGTTGAGAGTTTCAGTCCCAAAGCATCTTCATAGCTCCTTCATACAATGTCCATGCCTAATGAATAGTATACACAGCTCACCTACTACAATTTACACCTTTATATAGCACTTTCATTATTATCACTTACTATTACTAAGCCTGCACCTGTGAAACTGTACACAGATATGTTTTTTTTCAGTTGTTAGTGAATGACTGTGAAGTAGAGTACTCTTCCAGTGAAGTGTTCCACAGGGCTCTGTTCTTATTCCTATACCATTTGGATTATTACGGCCATCAGGGGCCCCAGGAGGAGACTGTAAGAGCCCGACAGGGCTGCGGTGCCTCCATGAGGTGTGGGCGACATATGGTTGGCAGCAGTTATGTTGTTCTGGTTTGCTGTGGTATGATCAGTGGTCTGCAGGGACACATTGGTTGTGGTAGTCGTGGCGGTTACTAGAGTTGAGTGTGTGGACTGCGTACCAAGGGTTGTGGCGGCCGTTGTTGTATGGTTGGAGACAGATATGGTAGGAGGTCCCATGGTAACGTTACTGCTGATGTTGTTATTGGAGGTTGTCATTGGAAACGTGGTGTTCTCTGAGGGTTGGTTGCTGACTGGGTTTGATGAGATGGTTTCTGGTACTGTCATAGTGTTTGAAGGGGTAACAGTTGCGCTGGTAGTTATGTTGGTAGCCTGTCAAAGATCATAGGAGAAAGATATATCCGATAACATATTATTATAACTCATGAAACAAACAACGAGCAAAAAGCTAATTGAAATGCTCTGCAATAATACCCTTATATTCAGTATGTCCTGATACATGAATGGTCATGTATCTAAATGTAATATCAGTCATGTATCTAAATGTAATGCCAGTCATCATATGGCGTAACATACCTCATGCCAATAGTCAATCATCATTTGTAGATATCACGTCTATGTCATTAATTATAACGTCGATTCATTTCAAGAAAAGACGCACTGATGAAAGTGCACTAAACTAATTCCCACATGAGTCATTCATTATTCCGGGCTGTGTCATAACCGTCAGTAATTGGGAGTCCCATAGTGTGGCACACATTTGGCCCAGTGTCGTCCGAGTTAGGGTTTGGCCGGGGTAGGCCGTCATTGTAAATAAGAATTTGGTCTTAACTGACTTGCCTAGTTAAATAAAGGTTAAATAAATAAAATGAAATCCACTATGGTGATGTGTGAGACAGGGTTGGACTGTGTTAAGACCACTACACACTTTGTGTAAACAGAGCGAAGGAGCGTCGTTTTCCCCTGCATTACCATGTGTGAAAACGATGCTCCGTCGCTGTGTTTGCGTAGTTTGTGTATAGTGGCCTTTAGCCAATGATTGACTCCAATTGTCTGATGCCAGAGACTAAGTCCTCCCACACTGTTTCAGAGAGGTCGACAGTGACTCATGGCTATGCCACAAAAGGTCAACCACCCATGACTCTACTTGACTGCACCAGCCACACTTACTTTGCATATGGCTTCAGTTCTCGTGGCTGATAGTTGCAGTCTGTACTCTGTTACATAAGTGTTCCCTGTCTCCTCATGCTTTTCATCTGGTCTAATCTAGTAGTCGGTTTTGTTTTTGCAGATAAGTCCTATCTCCTTTGTTCCTCTCACTGGAGCGTTCCAATACACGGACAGATGCCCAGGGGGGAGAGGATAGATTGGTGACAGGGAATTGTTGTCTTTATTGGTGATTAATAGCATTTAGAGCTATCAATTATTTAGCAATCATGCAGAGGCCTAGATTTCTATCTGCTTGATTAGAATACCTTAAATGCTATAGTTACCAAATGCTGTTAATTGTACAAATAACAGAACAAGCACTAGTGTCCAGAGAGTTTTTCTGTGCTGTCTAGCTCTGGGTTGAACACATGTTTACTGCAACCCAGATCATTAGGTAACCTAAATATTGCTGATATGCATGATATTAATAGTGTCATGTTTATTTACATTGCATTCGGAAAATATTCAGACCCCTTCACCTTTTCCACATTTTGTTACATTACAACCTTATTCTAAAATGGATTAAATAGGGAAAAAATCCTCATCGTTCGGCACTCAGTACTCTATAATGTTTTTAGAAATGTTTGCAAATCTATAAAGAATAAAAAACAGAAACCTTATTTACATAAGTATTCAGACTCTTTGCTATGATATTCAAAATTGAGGTCAGGTACATCCTGTTTCCATTGATCATCCTGTTTCTACAACTTGATTGGAGTCCATCTGTGGTAAATTCAAAAGATTACACATGATTTGGAAAGGCACACACCTGTCTATATAAGGTCCCACAGTTGACCGTCCATGTCAGAGCAAAAACCAAGCCATGAGGACAAAGGAATTGTCTGTAGAGGCTAAGATCTGGGGAAGGGTACCAAAACATTTTCCCATCATTGAAGGTCCCCAAGAACACAGTTGCCTCCTTCATTCTTAAATGGAAGAAGTTTGGAATCACCAAGACTCTTCCTCGAGCTGGACACATGGCCAAACTCGGCAATCGGGGGAGAAGGGCCTTGGTCATGGATGTGACCAAGAACACGATGGTGACATTTTGACAGAGCTACAGAGTTCCTCTGTGGAGATGGGAGAACCTTCCAGAAGGACAACTATCTCTGCAGTACTCCACCAATCAGGCCTTTATGGTAGAGTGGCCAGACGGAAGCATCTCCTCAGTAAAAGACACAGGACAGCCCGCTCGGAGTTTGCCAAAAGACACCTAAAGGACTCTCAAGACCAAGAGAAAAAATATTCTCTAGTCTGAGGAAACCAAGATTGAACTATTTGGCCTGAATGCCAAGCGTCACGTGTGGAGGAAACCTGGCACCATCACTATGGTGAAGCATGTTGGATGGCAGCATCAATGTATGGGGCTGTTTTTCAGCAGCAGGAACTGGGAGACTAGTCAGGATCGGGGGGAAGATGAACGGAGCAAAGTACAGAGAGATCCTTGATGAAAACCTGCTCCCTGAGTTGCCCAGCCTGAGCAGGACTTGAACCTGATCGAACATCTCTGGAGAGACTTGAAAATAGCTGCGCAGCCACGCTTCCCATCCAACCTGACAGATCTTGAGTGGATCTGCAGAGAAGAATGGGAGAAACTCCCCAAATACAGGTGTGCCAAGCTTGTAGCGTCATGCCCAAGAAGACTCGAGGCTGTAATCGCTGCCAAAGGTGCTTCAACAAAGTACCGAGTAAGGGGTCTGAATACTTATGTAAATGTGATATTTCAGTTTTTGACTTGTAATAAATTTGCTATGGGGTATTGTGTGTAGATTTTGGCAATGATCATGCTAGCACATACCCGTAGACTGCCAGTCATTGCGTTAACTCTAGTTAGCATTGGCTCGCGAAACTACCACATTTTTGCTTTTTTTATTTGTCCTTTATTTAACTAGGCAAGTCAGTTAAAAACAAATTCTTATTTACAATGATGTCCTAGGAACAGTGGGTTAACTGCCTTGTTCAGGGGCAGAACGACAGACTTTTACCTTGTCAGCTCGGGGATTCGATCTAGCAACCATTCGGTTACTGGGCCCAACGACATTAAAAGGGTATCCACGAGTTCATCTGACTCTGGGGAAGTAGGTAAAGGGGCCCCCATTGCCAAACATCCCAAAGTGTCATTGAATAAGTAGGGTCAGTAGGACTTAGTATATATCTATGCTGTCCTGTCATGTCATTCATCAACATTACCTATAATAATACATTTTAGGCTACTAAACACATTGGCCCTCAGTAGAGGGTAGAGCACGGCTCTTACCAGGACAGGATTCTGGGTTTGATTTCCAGGACAAACCTTACGTAAAATGTATGCTAAGTCACTTTGGATAAAAAAAAAATTGTCATATAGTATTATTATTATATACTACATTTGGGTTTGTAATATAATACTGTACCCTTCACTGAGATTAAAAATGAAAACAGAACACTTTTGATTAAGCAAAGAAACATCAGCTCGTGGACAGCTCATTTTTGTTTGCTATGTTTTACATAAGCAAAGTCAATGTGAATTTAAAAGGATTATGGTTAGCTACTGCAAACATACATTCAAATAGAGAAGTTCCATATATTTTGCTACGTAATAGAATAGCCCTTGCTTGAATCTGTGTGCCAACCAGTGCCTTTAAAGGGGAACAAAGATACAGTACAGTACACAGCATCACCTACCTCAATGAGAACCAATGGCAGAAAGGCCAGACAGGTAAACAGTACAAACTTCCCCATCTCTCTCCCAGTTGGTCTTCTGTGGTTTCCCCCTGGCTTTGTGGCAGAGGCTGACCTTCACTCTGGCTTTTTATACTGCTACCAGTTTCCCAAAAGTAATAATGTTTCATAGTCACGGACGCAGAGGCAATTGGGGACGTCTAACGTCACGATAATCAAGTAGTAATTGGACTGACGCGAGTTCGCTTCATTAGGGTTTGGATACAGAGAGAGCAGATACTGAAATGTACCCGATATGTAAAATTCAATAAAAAAGTAAGCAAATGAATGATGTGTCGTGAACATAACATGGAATAGCCCAGGGGGGTAGCTGAGGTTGAGGACACTAAAGAAGATGAATGTGATTTGACTAGATAAGTAGCATCTTCCCTTCTACACGGTGAAAATCTGTGCCACAGTTTTAGTCAGACCTGGCTCTCTCTCTTGCAGTCATGAAACCTTCTGTGGACTGAAGAGGACATAACAGTATATATGGCTTTATTGTTTTGGTGGTAGTGGAGGTTCGGATGAGACAACTGTTAGATCTGGACTTATACCCCTTTCATACACAGACAAAGTTATCAAAAATGTACCATGCCCGCTTCTTTTAACCTGCTTTTTAGCATATCTGAAAGAAAGAATCCACAAAAATCCACATAAAGGACTAGTCATGATTCCTGCATTTTCACAGACCCTGTAACCAAAACAACAGGTATCAGGTCTGTGTGAATGGTTCCTAGCTTTTTCACAGACCCTGTAACCAAAACAACAGGTATCAGGTCTGTGTGAATGGTTCCTAGCTTTTTCACAGACCCTGTAACCAAAACAACAGGTATGAGGTCTGTGTGAATGGTTCCTAGCTTTTTACCAGACCCTGTAACCAAAACAACAGGTATCAGGTCTGTGTGAATGGTTCCTAGCTTTTTCACAAACCCTGTAACCAAAACAACAGGTATCAGGTCTGTGTGAATGGTTCCTAGCTTTTTCACAGACCCTGTAACCAAAACAACAGGTATCAGGTCTGTGTGAATGGTTCCTAGCTTTTTCACAGACCCTGTAACCAAAACAACAGGTATCAGGTCTGTGTGAATGGTTCCTAGCTTTTTTGCAGGTAAATTCATTAACACTTATATTGTTTAACAGTGCCCTAATTTGAACTGCAAACAGCCCCGATTGGTTTAACAACACCCCCCACCCCTCCCAATTTGCCAGTTACCCACCGATATGCATTAAATGGGTATATATACCCTTCCAGAGAAGCCGCAGTTCTTCGGGCACACCGCCAGGTGTTACTTATTGTTGTGCCAGGCAGGGAAGCGGCCCCCTACTGTGCAGGCCAACACTGTCTGATGTGTTCAACCTCTAAAAAGTCTGCAAACTTCATCACCGACCGACCTTTGTTCTCTTTCTATTCCGTGTTTAACCTTAAATCACCTCCATGAAAAACCAACAGTGACTGAGCCTGGATTTGAGAGAGTAGATCAGATAAGCCAGACCACATGAACTGGAATGTGACCACAAAAACAAGTAATTAAAGAGCAGCAGTAAAATAACAATGGCGAGACTATATACAGAGGGTACCGGTACAGAGTCTAAATGCCGGGGCACCGGTTAGTTGAGGTAATATGTACATGTAGATAGAGTTATTTAAGTGACTATGCATAGATGATAACTGAGAGTAGCAGCGGTGTAAAAGAGGGGGAGAGGCAATGCAAATAGTCTGGGTAGCCATTTGATTAGATGTTCAGGAGTCTTATGGCTTGGGGGTAGAAGCTGTTTAGAAGCCTCTTGAACCTAGACTTGGCGCTCCGGTACCGCTTGCCGTGCTGTAGCAGAGAGAACAGTCTATGACTAGGGTGGCTGGAGTCTTTGACTATTTTTAGGGCCTTCTTCTGACACCACCTGGTATAGAGGTCCTGGATGGCAGGAAGCTTTGCCCCAGTGATGTACTGGGCCGTAAGCACTACCCTCTGTAGTGCCTTGCGGTCGGGCAGTTACCATACCAGGCAGTGATGTAACCAGTCAGGATGCTCTCAATGGTGCAGCTGTAGAACCTTTTGAGGATCTGAGGACCCATGTCAAATAATTTCAGTCTCCTGAGGGGGAATAGGTTTTGTCGTGCCCTCTTCACGACTGTCTTGGTGTGCTTGGACCATGTTTGTTTGTATTAGAGGTGTGAGTGGCATGAGTGTTTTTGTGTGTGTTGGAGTGACACTGTGTGTGAGTGTGTAGGGCCCTGTGAGTGGGCATAGAGACAGTCCAAAGATTGAAATAAAAGGTCAGTAAAGATACATGGTTAACTCCAGTCTGTGTAGCTATTCTTTTTAGCTATTTACCAGTCGTATTCAGACTTGAAGCTATCAGTCTCAGACTTGAAGCTCTCATTTCTTTTTTTCTTTTTTTTTTACCCCTTTTTTCTCCCCATTTGGTAGTAGTTACAGTCTTGTATCATCACTGCAAAACCTGTATGGACTTGGGAGAGGCGAAGGTCGAGAGCACAACCCAACCAAGTCGCACTGCTTCTTGACACAACACGCACATCCAACCCAGAAGCACCAATGTGTCGGAGGAAGCACCGTACACCTGGCGACCTGGTCAGCGTGCACTGCGCCCGGCCCGATATCCCTGCCGGCCAAACCCTCCCTAACCCGGACGACGCTGGGCCCTGCCCCATGGGCCTCCCTATCGCGGCCGGCTGCGACAGAGCCTGGGCTCGAACCCAGAATCTCTGGTGGCAGAGTTAGCATCGCAGATGCAGTGCCTTAGATCACTGTGCCACCCGGGAGGCCCCTCTTCCATGTCATTTCATTGAAATTACGTTGAACCAGCGTGGAATAGACGTTGAATTGACGTCTGTGCCCAGTGGGCAAAGCCTTTGTAGGTGAGCCTTATCACCTGTCTTATCATACAACACACATTTCCTGTTATAGGGCACTTTTAAGTCTATCAGAGGGATAAGCCACTGCTCGTACCATAATATTAGTAGCCAATGCTACTGGTAATATGCCACTGATTATACTACAGTAGATCTCCAATCAGTTAGTGTAAATCACAGTTTTATGTAAAAATATACAGTCTTAAAATGTTTGTGTGAATTGATCATTGTATCTAGTACTGTCTGTAGCTATCTCATATATTGGATTCTCTATTTACGGCATGTTTTATCATTTATCACCTGGTTTATCATGTCAATAATCAGAATCTACTGTAATTGAAACAATTTCTGCTCTTTGCTCTGGTAGAGAGGAGGGGAGGGATTGGTACATTAAGTTTTGTTTCTTCCATAAATGAAACTTCACCATGTGAAAAAAAAACCCAGCAATAAGCAAGAAAATGCCAAACGATAATGCAACAAGTACATTGTTGACTTAATGGAGTCATAAAGATTGGTTGGTTTGTCTGCGATCTGACAGATTAGAGTTAAGTTTCGTTTCATCAAGAACAATCCCTAAAAGTGTGGCGCTAGAGTTCCCTCTACATGGACATGCTGCAGGAACTCACATGAAATACAAACAAATATCACTTGAGGCATTCTCAAAATGTACATGTACCTTTAAGTAATTTAGCAGACACTCTTATTATCCAGAGCACCTTACAATTAGAATGTTAGGTATTATTTTAAAAGCATAATATTTTAGAACAACACCACCCACATATTTGACATACACAGACTAGGGTTAGGGTTAGGGTTAGGGATAATTTGGGATCAATTTGGGATCATTTTGACCTCAAGAAGAAACAAAAAGCCACAATCATAGAAAAAAAAGAATAACTTAATTATCATCAAAACACCATTAGACATGTGCATAATGTTATCTGTGTTTGTTTGTTTTTTGTTAAAAGAGGAGGTTGACATGAAATTAACTGTGACTTGGCAAACTGAACGTCGCTCCTGACCAAGAACTCTCATTACTATGCATTAAATATAGTTTCAGGCTTGGATAAGCAGGACGTTCTTCAGGATTTGTCCTCGCTTTTGTAATGTTTCGCACTGATAAGAAACATGTCACCTACAGTAGAGTATAGTCTAAGTACCTGGAAAGTCAACAACTCAAGACTTGTGTCCTTAGCCACAGTTTAGCACTAGAATTGTTTGACTGGAAACCAGTGGTGTTAAGGACTACTTAAGTCGTTTTTTAGGGATATGTACTGTACTTTACTTTACTATTTATATTTATGGCAACTTTTACTTTTATTTCACTACATTCCTAACAAAAATAATTGTACTTTTTACCCCATACATTTCCCCTGACACCCAAAAGTACTTGTTACATTTTGACAGGAAAATGGTCCAATTCACACACTTATCAAGAGAACATCACAGGTCATCCCTACTGCCTCTGATCTGGCCGATTCACTAAACACGAATGCTTCGTTTGTAAATTATGTCTGAGTGTTGGAGTGTGCCCCTGGCTATTCATAAATAATAAAACAAAGGTAAAACATTGTCTGGTTTGCTTAATATAAGGAAGTTGAAATTAGTTTTACTTTTAATACTTTTAGACTTTTACGTTAATATTTTACTAGGTGACTTTTTTACTTGATTCATTTTCTATTAAGGTATCTTCACTTTTACGTGACCATTGAGTACTTTTCCCACCACTGCTGGAAACCAATGAGAGTGGTAAGAACTTGCGTCGGAGTAGATGGCTGCCATTTTACGATCCCCTAAACAATTGTGCTATTGAGTGTATTTTCGCGTTATTTGTAACTTATTTGGTACATAATGTTTCTGCCACCATGTCTTATGACCAAAAAGAGCTTCTAGATATCAGGACAGAGATTACTCACCCCGTACTGTAGGAATATTTGTTCTTTAATGAGTTGGATGGGAAGGATTTACTGACACCTGACAAGGCCCTCATCCCTGTCATTCGCAGGAGAAAGAGACAGAGATATCGGGGGACGAAGGTCTGGGTGCCTTGTAAAGATCCGATGGTGAGTGGGTAATCTCCCTTTACCATCGGTCCTATTAGCCAATGTACAATCAATGGACAATAAAATAGACCAACTACGATCACGTATATCCTACCAACGGGACATTCAAAACTGTAATATCTTATGTTTCACCGAGTAGTGGCTGAACGATGACATGAATAACATACAGCTGGCGGGTTTTTACGCTTTTTCGGCAGGATAGAACAGCGGCCTCTGGTAAGACAAGGGTTGGCAGTCTATGTATACTTGTAAACAACAGCTGATGCATGAAATCTAAGGAAGTCTCAAGGTTTTGCTCGCCTGAGATAGAGTACCTCATGAAAAGCTGTAGACCACACTATTTACCAAGGGAGTTTTCATCTATATTTTTTGTAGCTGTCTTTTTACCAACACAAACCGAAGCTGGCACTAAGACCGCATGCAATTTCTACCAGCATGTTAAATGTGCAACCAGAGGGGGAAAAACACTCTAGACCTCCTTTACTCCATACACACAGAGATGCATACAAAGCTCTCCCTCGCCCTCCATTTGGCAAATCTGACCATAATTCTTTCCTCCTAATTGCTGCTTACATACAAAAACTAAAGCAGGATGCAAAAGTGACTCGGTCAATAAAAAAGTGGTCAGATGAAGCAGATACTAAGCTACAGGACTGATTTACTAGCACAGAGTATGGAGTATGTTCTGGGATTCTTCTGATGGCATTGAGTAGTACACCACATCAGTCATTGGCTTCATCAATAAGTGCGTCGATAATGTCGTCCCAAGTGACCGTACGTACATACCCTAAACAGAAGCCATGAATTACAGGCAACATCCACACTGAGCTAAAGGGTAGAGTTGCCGCTTTCAAGGAGCAGGACGCTAATAAGAAATCCCGCTATGCCCTCCGACGAACAATCAAACAGGCAAAGCTTCAACACAGGACTAAGATTGAATCGTACTACAATGGCTCCTGTCGCTCATTGGATGTGGCAGGTCTTGCAAACTGTTACAGACTACAAAAGGAAGCACAGCCACGTGCTGCCCAGTGACACAAGCCTAACAGACAAGCCAAATTGCTTCTATGCAAGTAACACTGAAACATGCATGAGAGCACCAGCTGTTCCAGACGACTGTATGATCATGCTCTCCTTAGCCGATGTGAGTAAGACCTTTACACAGGTCAACATTCACAAGACCGCAAGGCCAGATGGATTACCAGGACTTGTACTCCGAGCATGTGCTGACCAACTGGGAAGTGTCTTCACTGACATTTTCAACCTGTCCCTGACTAAGTCTGTAATATCAACATGTTTCAAGCAGACCACCATAGTCCCTGTGTCCAAGAACACTAAGGTAACATGCCTAAATGACTACCGACCCGTAGCACTCACGTCTGTAGCCATGAAGTGCTTTGATAGGCTGGTCATGGCTCACATTGACACCATCATCCCAGAAACCCTAAACCCACCCCAATTTGCATACTGCCCCAACAGATCCACAGATGATGCAATCTCTTCAATTACCTTGACACCGGTGCCCCCACACATTGACTCTGTGCCGGTACCCCCTGTATATAGCCCCGTTATTGTTCTTTTACTGCTGCTTTTAATGATTTGTTTTTTTTATCTCTTACTTTTTTTTAGGTATTTTCTTAAAACTGCATTGTTGGTCAAATAAAATTGGATTTTATTTTGATTTGATTTATTGCACTCAACACTATCCTTTCCCACCTGGACAAAAGGATGACCTATGTGAGAATGCTATTCATTGACTACAGCTCAGCGTTCAACCCCATAGTGCCCTCAAAGCTCATCACTAAGCTAAGGACCTTGGGACTTAACACCGTCCTCTACAACTGGATCCTGGACTTCCTGAAGGGCTGTCCTCAGGTGGTGAGGGGAGGTAACAACACATCCGCCACGCTGATCCTCAACATGGGGCCAGTCAGGGGTGCGTGCTCAGTCCCCTCCTGTACTCCCTGTTCACTCATGACTGCATGGCCAGGCACGACTCCAACACCATCATTAAGTTTGCAGATGACACATCAGTGGTAGGCCTGATCACCGACAACAATGAGACAGCCTATAGGGAGGATGGTCAGAGACCTGGCAGTGTGGTGCCAGGATAACAACCTCTCCCTCAACGTGATCAAGAGAAAGGAGATGATTTTCGACTACAGGAAAAGGAGGACGCAGCACGCCCCCATTCAACGGGGCTGTAGTGGAGCAGGTAGAAAGCTTCAAGTTCCTTGGTGTCCACATCACCAACAAACCATCATGGTCCAAACACACTAAGACAGTCGTGAAGAGAAAACGACAAAGCCTATTCCCCCTCAGGAGACTGAAAAAATATGGCATGGGTCCTCAGATCCTCAAAAAGTTCTGCAGCTGCACCATCGAAGCCATCACTGCCCGGTATGGCAACTGCTCCGCCTCCGACTGCAAGGCACTACAGAGGTAGTGCGTACGGCCAAGCTTCCTGCCATCCAGGAACTCTATACCAGGTGATGTCAGAGGAAGGCCCTAAAAAGTGTCAAAGACTCCAGCCACCCTAGTCATAGACTGTTCTCTCTGCTACCGCACGGCAAGCGGTACCAGAGCGCCAAGTCTAGGTCCAAAAGGCTTCTTAACAGCTTCTACCCCCAAGCCATAAGACTCCTGAACAGCTAATCAAAGGGCTACCCAGACCACTCTTATGCTGCTGCTACTCTGTTTATTATCTATGCATAGTCACTTTAACACTACCTACATGTACATATTACCTCAATTACCTTGACTAACCGGTGCCCCCCGCACATTGACTCTGTACCGGTATCCCCTGTATATAGCCTCGTTGTTGTTATTTTACTGCTGCTGTTTAATTATTTGTTACTTTTATTTATTTATTTATTTTTTTTACTTTTAACTTATCTATTTTTTACTTAACACTTATTTTTTCTTAAAACTGCCTTGTTGGTTAAGGGCTTGTAAAGTAAGATCTACACCTGGCGCATGTGACAAATACAATTTTATTTGGTTTGATTTGAAGACCCCTGTTAACATGCCCAATTATCATGCATATTAATTAAGAGAGTGGGAGATTAAACTTGGTTCGGTCCATGGAGAAATTATACAACTCATTTCCCTCCATTTCTCACCTGTCGCGGTGGAACACCCAACTGTCCCAAGGACACCAGAGTCAAAGAGGGAAATGCCTTTTTTTTCCGGTAACACCCTGTACTCACACCAAGTGTGAAGGCACTGTTGGACAATGCAAAGGCTTTGTAGGAGATCTTTATCACCTGCCTTATCATCCCACACATTTCCTGTTGTAGGCCACTTTTATGTCTATGAGAGAGATAAGCCGAGGTAGAAGATACCATAGTAGAAGCAATAATTGTAGCAATTGAAATAGCCAGTGGTGCTACTACTGATACAGTAGATCTCTAATGGGTTAGTGTAGATCATGGTGCTAATTTGAAATGTCTTCTTTTTGAGTAAATGGGTAAAATTGTAGTAGACTATGTTGTATTTTTGATTATCTGCCCTACACACTCCCATCTACAGCGTATGAATGGCAGGTTTACCATGTCAATAAAGCTATCAGAATCTAGCCTAATTAATACATTTACATTTACATTTAAGTCATTTAGCAGACGCTCTTATCCAGAGCGACTTACAAATTGGTGCATTCACCTTATGACATCCAGTGGAACAGCCACTTTACAATAGTGCATCTAAATCTTTTAAGGGGGGTGAGAAGGATTACTTTATCCTATCCTAGGTATTCCTTAAAGAGGTGGGGTTTCAGGTGTCTCCGGAAGGTGGTGATTGACTCCGCTGTCCTGGCGTCGTGAGGGAGTGTGTTCCACCATTGGGGAGCCAGAGCAGCGAACAGTTTTGACTGGGCTGAGCGGGAACTGTACTTCCTCAGTGGTAGGGAGGCGAGCAGGCCAGAGGTGGATGAACGCAGTGCCCTTGTTTGGGTGTAGGGCCTGATCAGAGCCTGGAGGTACTGAGGTGCCGTTCCCCTCACAGCTCCGTAGGCAAGCACCATGGTCTTGTAGCGGATGCGAGCTTCAACTGGAAGCCAGTGGAGAGAGCGGAGGAGCGGGGTGACGTGAGAGAACTTGGGAAGGTTGAACACCAGACGGGCTGCGGCATTCTGGATGAGTTGTAGGGGTTTAATGGCACAGGCAGGGAGCCCAGCCAACAGCGAGTTGCAGTAATCCAGACGGGAGATGACAAGTGCCTGGATTAGGACCTGCGCCGCTTCCTGTGTGAGGCAGGGTCGTACTCTGCGGATGTTGTAGAGCATGAACCTACAGGAACGGGACACCGCCTTGATGTTAGTTGAGAACGACAGGGTGTTGTCCAGGATCACGCCAAGGTTCTTAGCGCTCTGGGAGGAGGACACAATGGAGTTGTCAACCGTGATGGCGAGATCATGGAACGGGCAGTCCTTCCCTGGGAGGAAGAGCAGCTCCGTCTTGCCGAGGTTCAGCTTGAGGTGGTGATCCGTCATCCACACTGATATGTCTGCCAGACATGCAGAGATGCGATTCGCCACCTGGTCATCAGAAGGGGGAAAGGAGAAGATTAATTGTGTGTCGTCTGCATAGCAATGATAGGAGAGACCATGTGAGGTTATGACAGAGCCAAGTGACTTGGTGTATAGCGAGAATAGGAGAGGGCCTAGAACAGAGCCCTGGGGGACACCAGTGGTGAGAGCGCGTGGTGAGGAGACAGATAATACAATGTACTGTTCTTTGCTCTGACGCAGAGAAATACAGAAAGATTAGAGAGGGGAGGGATTGGTAAACTAAGTTTTGTTTCTTCCATAAACACAACTTCACCTAGTGAAAAAAACAGAGAAACATGGAAAAATGCCAAATGCAATAACTACATTGTTAATTGAATAGGACCATATTGGCTTGTTGGTCTTAGATGTGGCAGATTGCTCGGAGTAAGTTTCGCTTTATCATGAACAAGCCCTAAAGCTTCCCTAAAGGTGTGGGTAGAGCTCCTTTTACAAAGATATGTTGCATGAACTCAAGTGAAATACAAACAATGTCACTTGAGGCATTCTCAAAATGTGTTCACTCGATGTGATTTGCGTGCACAAGTTCCTGCAAACTGTGAGAGTGGTGGGGCAGGTCAAATGCAAATTCTGCCATTTAAAGTGCTGATTTGCATAGCTAACTATTGTTACTAACAAGGTTTATTTTTTATTTCACTAGGCAAGTCAGTTTATAAGAACAAATTATTATTTACAATGGCGGCCTACCAAAAGGCAAAAAAGACCTCCTGCGGGGACAGGGGCTGGGATTAAAAATGAAAGAAAAATATAGGACAAAACACACATCATGACAAGAGAGACACCATAACACTACATAAAGAGAGACCTAAGACAACAACATAGCATGGCAGCAGCACAACATGGTAGCAGAACAACATGGTAGCAGCACAACATGGTAGCAGAACAACATGGTAGCAGCACAAGACATGTTGCAAACATTATTGGGCACAGACAACAGCACAAAGGGCAAGAAGGTAGAGACAACAATACATCACGCGAAGCAGCCACAACTGTCAAATCAAATCAAAGTTTACTTGTCACGTGCGCCGAATACAACAGGTGTACAACAGGTAGACCTTACAGTGAAATGCTTACTTACAGGCTCTAACCAACAGTGCAGAAAGGGTATTAGGTGAACAATAGGTAAGTAAAGAAATAAAAACAACAGTCAAAAGACAGTGAAAAACAGTAGCGAGGCTATACAGTAGCGAGGCTACATACAGGCACCGGTTAGTCAGGCTGATTGAGGTAGTGTGTACATGTAGATATGTGACTATGCATATATGATAAACAGAGAGTAGCAGTAGCGTAAAAGAGGGGGTGGCGGGTGGTGTGTGGCGAGACACAATGCAGATGCCTTTTTTGTCAGTAAGAGTGTCCATAATTGAGTCTTTAAATTAAGAGATGGAGCTAAAACGGTCCAGTTTGAGTGTTTTTTCTGCAGCTCTTTCCAGTCGCTAGTTGCAGCGAACTGAAAAAAGGAGCAACCCAGGGATGTGTTTGCTTTAGGGACCTTTAACAGAACGTGACTGGCAGAACAGGCGTTGTATGTGGAGGATGAGGGCTGCAGTAGGTACCTCAGATAGGGGGAGTGAGGCCTAAGAGGGTTTTATAAATAAGCATCAACCAGTGGGTCTTGCGACATGTATACAGAGATGACCAGTTTACAGAGGAGTATAGAGTGCAGTGGTGTGTCCTACAAGGAGCGATGGTTGCAATTCTGATGACCGAAGGTAAACTGTTTATAGTCACTGAACTATTTCTGCGCACTTGCAATGGTTTCTCTATTGTACTTGCAGCCACTCTAGTTAAATCCAATGAAGTAAAACGTAAAACAAGTTCTATTTTATTTTGAGAATGTATTTACAGTTGAAGTTGGAAGTTTACATACACCTTAGCCAAATACATTTAACCTCAGTTTTTCGCAATTCCTGACATTTAATCCAAGTAAAAATTCCCTGGTTTAGGTCAGTTAGGATCACCACCTTATTTTAAGAATGTGAAATGTCAGAATAATAGTTGAGAGAATTATTTATTTCAGCTTTTTACTACTTCCATCACATTCCCAATGGGTCAGAAGTTTACATACACTCAATTAGTATTTGGTAGCACTGCCATTGAATTGTTTAACTTGGGTCAAATGTTTTGGGTAGCCTTCCACAAGCTTCCCACAATAAGTTGGGTGAATTTTGGCCCATTCCTCTGACAGACTTGGTGTAACTGACTCAGGTTTGTAGGCCTCCTTGCTCGCACACACTTTTTCAGTTCTGCCCACAAATTTTCTATAGGATTGAGTAGGGGCTTTGTGATGGCCACTCCAATAACTTGACTTTGTTGTCCTTATTAAGCCATTTTGCCACAACTTTGGAAGTATGCTTGGGGTCATTGTCCATTTGGAAGACCCATTTGCGACCAAGCTTTAACTTCCTGACTGATGTCTTGAGCTGTTGCTTCAATATATCCACATATTTTTTCTTCTCATGATGCCATCTATATTGTGAAGTGCACAAGTGCCTCCTGCAGCAAAGCACCCCCACAACATGATGCTGCCACCCCCCTGCTTCACAGTTGGGATGGTGTTCTTTGGCTTGCAAGCATCCCCCTTTTTCCTCCAAACAGTCATGGTCATTATGTCCAAATAGTTATATTTTTGTTTCAGACCAGAGGACATTTCTCCAAAAAGTATGATCTTTGTCCCAATGTGCAGTTGCAAACTGTAGTCTGGCTTTTTTATGGCAGTTTTGGAGCAGTAGCTTCTTCCTTGCTGAACTGCCTTTCAGGTTATGTCGATATAGGACTCGTTTTACTGTGGATATAGATACTTTTGTACCTGTTTCCTCCAGCATCTTCACAAGGACCTTTGCTGTTGTTCTGGGATTGATTTGCACTTTTTGCACCAAAGTACGTTCATCTCTAGGAGACAGAATGTGTCTCTTTCCTGAGCGGTATGACGGCTGCGTGGTCCCATGGTGTTCATACTTGCGTACTATTGTTTGTACAGATGAATGTGGTACCTTCAGGTGTTTGGAAATTGCTCCCAAGAATGAACCAGGCTTGTGGAGGTCTACTTTTTTTCTGAGGTCTCTGCGGAATTATTTGGATTTTCCCATGATGTCAAGCAAAGAGGCACTAAGTTTAAAAGTGGCCTTGAAATATATCCACAGGTACACCTCCAATTAACTCAAATGATGTCAATTAGCCTATCAGAAGCTTCTAAAGCCATGACCTAATTTTCTGGAATTTTCCGAGCTGTTTATAGGCACAGCCAACTTAGTGTATGTAAACTTCTGACCCACTGGAATTGTGATACAGTGAATTATAAGTGAAATAATCGGTCTGTAAACAATTATTGGAAAAATGACTTGTGTAATGCACAAAGTAGATGTCCTAACTGACTTGCCAAAATTGTAGTTTGTTAACAAGAAATGTCTGGAGTGGTTGAAAAACAGTTGAAGTCGGACATTTACATACACTTAGGTTGGAGACCATTGTAACTAGTTTTTCAACCACTCCACAAATTTCTTGTTAACAAACTATTGTAAGGGGATGGGCTGGTGCAAGTCGGTTAGGATATCTACTTTGGTGCTTTAGGTGCCAAGGATTCGGACATGTTGCAGCAGTGTGTAGAAGGGAGATCCCATGATGTGAGAAATGTGCAGGAGGGCATAGTCAGATGGAGTGTACAGTTGGGATAGAGAAAGCACTGTGTGTCAACTGTGGGGATGCCCGTGCAGCTGGGGATCTGACGTGCCCTGTGAGAGAGGTTGAGATTGCCAGAGTTTGAGTGGGGCAGAAAGTTTCCTATGCTGAGGCAGTGAAGAGAGTAGAGGATAACCCAAGGGTGATTGAGTCGACTTGGAGGCCCCCAGTGAGTATGCCTGAGGGATGAGCCAGAGAGGATGAGTTTGAGTAAGGTTGCTATGGTGATCAACTGCACTGATGGAGTGGAAAATCACAGATGACAGATTATGTAGTTGCAGCAGCAGAGAAATATTTGAATGTGAGAGATTTTCATCTAGAAGATCTACAGGAAGTTTTGAGAAAGAGGTTCCTTCCTCCCAGGCAGATGGGCCGGGTGTAGGATTGTTTAGGGCCAAACGTAAGGGGATGGGGTGGTGGGTTTTAGGGGATACTGTTTAGGTGCAGGGTTTGATGGTGGTGCAGTTGAAGTTTTTCCCATTCCCCATTTTCCTTTTTTTTGTGACCAAAACGTGTAATCCGCAGCAATAGGCAACACAGCATCTAGTCTGCCGGAAAGCCACATGAAGAAGAAGGCAGGTCTTGGGCGATGGTCTTCCACAGCTTCAGATAAGGTGTTGTTCAGCCAGGCAGTTCAGAAAGGCTGGGCAGTATCGGAGGGAGCTTCGATGGCACAGAGAGGGAGCAGCGTCAGTCAGTTTCTTAGACAGGCCCGGAGCTCTTTATCAGGCACCTCGCTCATTGTCTCCTCCTTCTCCTCTGTCGGTAGGCTGGATAGTCTACGACTGTGTCACGCCCTGACCTGAGTATTCTTTGTTTTCTTTATATATTTTGGTTAGGTCAGGGTGTGAAGAGGGTGGTATGTGTGTTTTTGTCTCATCTAGGGTTTTGTATGTCTAGTTGTGCTTTGGTCTCCTCACTACGACGATCGTGACAGACTGAAGTGTAACACCCACCCGTGTTACACTGTGTCTGTCTGAAGTTTAAGGCACTTTAACTCACCTTGTACAAAAGGTTACAACGGTTCTCCATAGTTATTTATCAAAAGTAACCAATATCTGGACTCAATAGACAATATCTGCACACATCTGCATTTACAAATGCTATAACTTGTGGCATTAATAGAACAAACATTTTCTTTTCTTTATAACAAATCAGTTTATTTATGGATAGTACTGCTGAATTTAAGAGTGTATATGTCTTTATTCCACTGTCTTATTGAATAAGATGGCACCTTATTTGTAGGACAATTCTGAGTTTGGGAATTGTGATTTATTATGGTATGCCTTAAATTCAAGATATGGACTGTGCCTCCCATCATTGCTCTCTATGCTTGTACTATCCCCTAGTGGATAAATGTACAACTACAGTCCCATAGAAGCCGGAAGTGACGTATTTGACAATCAAACGCGGTTGTCTTCTTTGAAAGAGGCTGTTGACTCGTCGGAACAACACATTTACAAGTAAAACAGACACGTAGCTACGATAAGTCACAGCTGACAATTGTAAGGACACCATTTTACACCGTAAGTTGATGTATTTTTTTTTTTTTTTTTTACATTTCACTAGCGTGCTTCACAGTATTTAATTCATCATTTAGCAAGCTAACACGTTAACTAGCTAGCTATGGCTAACATAATCACGCCGCTTGTTTAATTTAGCTAAGCGGGAGTCGACGCTATC
This sequence comes from Oncorhynchus keta, assembly GCF_023373465.1. Classification (NCBI taxonomy): domain Eukaryota; kingdom Metazoa; phylum Chordata; class Actinopteri; order Salmoniformes; family Salmonidae; genus Oncorhynchus; species Oncorhynchus keta. The sequence continues at coordinate 5,849,656 of NC_068440.1, read as the reverse complement.
CAAGTCTAGACCTTTCATGATTCTCTTTGGTATACAATTCATTTAAACACGTTTGTATTTCTTGAATAACTAGCTAACGTTAGCTTAGTAGCCCTCGGTCGAGACTCAATCCCATTACACAGAAGAGTCGTTGAACTCATTCGTCTTCGGTACTCAATAGTGTGCAATTGTAGCCAATCGGCAGGCACGCCCCCCCCTCTCCGAGCCTATCGTTCAAACAAAGGTTAAAACGGTGTGTGTTTTGAATTTGTGAGATTATTTTTGATGTGATTTGAAAGTACAGGGATGTATGTTTCTAGAAACAGTACCGCATTTGAGAAGCGATTCACGTGTAGATGGAAGTATTTGGCTGTTTTGGCTTCCAGAGCCAATTCTCATTTAAACAACGTGCAAGGTCCTTGGACCATAATGAGTAACATTAAGCTCATTTAAGTCCATTATTGGGCTAGCAAATTAGTAGCTAGCATAACAAGGGTGCTGTTAATTACATTGACATAGTCCTATTTTAAAGTGAACTGTGTGGTAAAAACAAACGAAAAGCTAAAGAGCTGTTTCTTTGTAATTCAAGCTGGCCTTGCCTTTTAAATGAGGACTCAACTCTTTTGCCAGTTCACTTCACCTTTTTTGTGATCCGAGTCATCTTTGCAGTCACATTGCTCTGTTTAGAAAGGGATCAAGATCTTTTCCCAACATTCACTCAATACACTGGGTTTTTACAAAGTGCAGGACCAGCTGTTCCATCAGAATGTGTTATTGGACAGCTAGATATACCATATACCTACTTACATTTTGAAAGCTAATCGATTGCATTTGCTTAAAAGATTAGTCATAATAATTGTAATCAGAAGATACTTTTAACTTGTAAATATTATTGTTAACAGATTACTTAATGCTGTAATTGAAAATTGTACACCCAATGTAGGCTACCATCCATCATCCCTTTAAGGGTACAAAATCCATTTTTAGCTCTGTTGTGATTCTCACCAAATAGGTTGACTTTTCACACTATTCAACCCCCACAATTGAATAAACAGTTTATGAAGCTCTCTTAGCCTATAGATCACATATTGCAAACAAATAATCTGAACTGAAAACTCCTGCATTTTAGAATTTCTGTGCATCCTTGACAATTACTAATCATGTTTTTTCTACAATACTGCTCATTAGAGGTCGATGTATTATGATTTTTCAATACCGATACCGATTATTGGAGGACCCAAAAAGCCGATACCGATTTAATTGGCCAATTTTTTTTTTACATGTTTTTTTATTTGTAATAATGACAATTACAGCAATATTGAATGAACACTTATTTTAACTTAATATAGTACATCAATAAAATAAATTTAGCCTCAAGTAAATAATGAAACATGTTTAAATAATGCAAAAACAAACTTTTGATGAAGAAAGTAAAAGTGCAATATGTGCTATGTAAGAAAGCTAACGTTTAAGTTCCTTGCTCAGAACATGAGAACATATGAAAGCTGGTGGTTCCTTTTAACACGAGTCTTCAATATTCCCAGGTAAGAAGTTTTAGGTTGTAGTTATTATAGGAATTATAGGACTTTTTCCCTCTATACCATTTGTATTTCATTAACCTTTGAATATTAGATGTTCTTATAGGCACTTTAGTATTGTTCGAACCAGCAACACAACGACAACAGCCACCATCGAAGCAATGTTACCCATGCAGAGCAAGGGGAACAACTACTAGAAGGCTTAGGGCGAGTGACGTTTGAAACGCTATTAGCGCACGCTAACTAGCTAGCCATTTCACTTCAGTTACACCAGCCTCATCTCGGGAGTTGATAGGCTTAAACAGCGCAATGCTTGAAACACAACGAACAGCTGCTGGCAAAACGCACGAAAGTGCTGTTTGAATGAATGTTTACGCGCCTGCTTCTGCCTACCACCGCTCAGTCAGATACTTAGATACTTGTAATGCTCAGTCAGATTATATGCAACGCAGGACACGCTAGATAATATCTAGTAATATCATCAACCATGTGTAGTTAACTAGTGATTATGATTGATTTTTTTTATTTTTATATGATGATTGCTAGCTAGCAACTTACCTTGGCTTACTCCATTCGCGTAACAGGCAGTCTCCATGTGGAGTGCAACGAGAGAGAGGCAAGTCGTTATTGCGTTGGACTAGTTAACTGTAAGGTTGCAAGATTGGATCCCCCGATCTGTCGTTCTGCCCCTGAACGAGGCAGTTAAACCACCGTTCCTAGGCCATCATTGAAAATAAGAATGTGTTCTTAACTGACTTGCCTAGTTATATAAGGGTATGTAAAAAATATTTAAAAAATTGGTAAATCGGCGCCCAAAAATACAGATTTCCGATTGTTATGAAAACTTGAAATCGGCCATTCCGACTTAATCGGTCGACCTCTACTGCTCATCATAATTTTCTCTTTTTTGTGACACCAATGTGAAGGGCTATGGCAGGGGAAACGGTGTTGCAGTAGCCTAGTGTGTGGTGTGGGAATAAGGACAAGTGAACCTGGGGAGCTTTGTGTTCTAATTGCCCTGAAACAGAACGGAACTCTGACCCCTCAAGAGCTACAAAAGCAAACCAAACTGAGACCATCTCGAGAGGTGGTCTGAGTTCGGTTCGCTTTTATGGCTCTTGAGAGGCCGAGTTCCAACACTGCAGAAAAATTAAGCGAACTGTCTGAAAGAGACCAAGTGTGAAAACACCTGTAGTCATATAGCAGACCACTCTTATCCAGAGCCCACAGTTTTATACTTTTTGTACTGGTCCCCCGTGGGAATCAAACCCACAACCTTGGCATTGCAAGTGCCATGCTCTACCAACTGAGCCACACGGGTTAATGCCTCCCCCAAATATCTTTAGCTTGGTTTAACAAATCTTTTCAGTAAAGCACTATCCTTTTGATTTTTATATTTGATAAAAGCTTCTTGTGCAAATTTGCAAATGAGTGCTTGCTTACCGGTGAACTCCATTGTGCCACACCCCCTCTCACCCTTTGACCTCCCTCCCCATTCCCTTCCTCCACTTTGAGTCCCTCTTCCCCTCCCTAGGTCCCATATGGCTACACCCTTACCTCAAAAGGGGCCTGGTCTGGCTGGTATGCTCTCCCAACAGCAGCAGTCCCACCTGCCCCCAGGCTTAGGCCCCGGCCAGCCTGCCATGCTCCCTCAGGGAGCCCTGAGAGAAATCTCCCCTGTGTTCCTCTGTCGAATCGGCCAGGAGACCGTCCAGGACATCGTCACACGCACCATGGAGATCTTCCAGATCACACGAGCCACACAGGTAATGCCAGTGTTTCCCAAAGGTTTGACACATTAATTTTATACATTATGCTTTCACATCATTTGTATTCAAATCCATGTCTCATTTAAATGTCTGCTGTTATGGGGGTTTGGGGAGAAATATTTCACCTGATGAAATTAAGGTTAGTTAAAGAATGTGCTGTCTGCCCCCCCCATAGAGATTCAAAATAATACTGTTTATAGTGTGTGTGTGTATGTATATATATATGTATGTAGTACCAGTCAAAAGTTTGGACACACCTACTCATTCAAGGGTTTTTCTTTATTTTTACTATTTTCTACATTGTAGAATAATAGTGAAGACATCAAAACTATGAAATAACACATATGGAATCATGTATTAACCCCAAAAATATACTTTATATTTGAGATTATTCAAAGTAGCCATCATTTGCCTTGATGACAGTTTTGCACACACTTGCCATTCTCTCAACCAGCTTCATGAGGTAGTTACCTGGAATGCGTTTAAATTACAAGTGTGCCTTGTTAAAAGTACATTTGTGGAATTTATTTTGTTCTTAATGCGTTTGAGCCAATCAGTTGTGTTGTGACAAGGTAGGGGTGGTATACAGAAGATAGCCCTATTTGGTAAAATACCAAGTCCATATTATAGCAAGAACAGCTCAGAAAACAATGCAAAACGACAGTCGTTTCTTTCAGACATGAAGGTCAGTCAATGTGGAACATTTCAAGAACTTTGAAAGTTTCTTCAAATGCAGTCGATAAAACCAAGCGCTACGATGGAACTGGCTCTCATGAGGACCGCCACAGGAAAGGAAGACCTCAAGTTACCTCTGCTGCAGAGAATAAGTTCCTTAGAATTACCAGCCTCAGAAATTGCAGCTCAAATAAATGCTTCAGAGTTCAAGGAACAGACACATCTTAACATCAACTGTTCAGAGGAGACTCTGTGAATCAGGCCTTCATGGTCGAATTGCTGCAAAGGAGACTCACAGAGGAGACTCTGTGAATCAGGCCTTCATGGTCGAATTGCGGCAAAGAAACCACTACTAAAGGACACCAATAATAAGAGACTTGCTTGGGCCAAGAAACACGAGCAATGGAAATTGGACTGGTGGTAATCTGTCCTTTGGTCTGAGTCCAAATGAGACTTTTTGTTCCAACTGCCATGTCTTTGTGAGACTCAGAAGGTGAACGGATGATCTCCGCATGTGTTGTTCCCACCGTGAAGCATGGAGGAGGAGGTGGCGGGATGGTGTGGGGGTTGCTTTGCTGCTGACACTCATATATTTAGAATTCAAGGCACACTTAACCAGCATGGTTTCGACAGCATTCTGCAGCAATACGCCATCCCATCTGGTTTGCGCTTAGTGGGACTGTCATTTGTTTTTCAACAGGACAAGGACCCAACACACCTCCAGGCTGTGTAAGGGCTATTTGACCAAGAAGGAGAGTGATGGAGTGCTGCATCAGATGACCTGGCATCCACAATCACCCGACCTCAAACCAATTGAGATGGTTTGGGATGAATTGGACCGCAGAGTGAAGGAAAAGCAGCCAACAATGCTCAGCATGTGTAGGCACTCCTTCAAGACTGTCGGAAAAGCATTCCAGGTGAAACTGGTTTACAGAATGCCAAGAGTGTGCAAAGCTGTCCTCAAGGCAAAGGGTGGCTATTTTGAAGAATATAAAATATATATTTGTTTTAACTTTCTTGGTTACTACATGATTCTATGTGTGTTATTTCATAGTTTTGATGTCTTAACTATTTCTTTTTTTTTCTTTTTTTTTACAATGTAGAAAATAATACAAATAAAGAAACCCTTGAATGTATAGGTGTGTTCAAACCTTTGACTGGTAGTGTGTGTTTGAGATATTTTCACACACACTACCATTCAAAGGTTTGGGGTCACTTAGAAATGTCCTGGTTTTCCATGAAAACATACATGAAATCAATTAAAAAATGAATAGGAAATATAGTAAAGACTTTGACAAGGTTATAAATAATGATTTTTAATTGAAATAATAATTGTGTCCTTCAAACTTTGCCTTCGTCAAAGAATCCTCCATTTGCAGCTATTACAGCCTTGCAGACCTTTGGCATTCTAGTTGTCAATTTGTTGAGGTTATCTGAAGAGATTTCATCTCATGCTTCCTGAAGCACCTCCCACAAGTTGGATTGGCTTGATGGGCACTTCTTCTTACGTACCACACGGTCTTCTCTAAATAGTTATTGCATAGGTTGGAGCTGTGCTTTGGGTCATTGTTCTGTTGTAGGAGGAAATTGGCTCCAATTAAGTGCCGTCCACAGGGCATGGCGTTGCAAAATGGAGTGATAGCAATCAAGATCCCCTTTACCCTGTACAAATCTCCCACTTTACCACCACCAAAGCACCCCAGACCATCACATTGCCTCCACCATGATTGACAGATGGCGTCAAGCACTCCTCCAGCATCTTTTTATTTTTCCTGCGTCTCACGAATGTTCTTTGATCTGAACACCTCAAACTTAGATTCGTCTGTCCATAACTTTTTTTTCCAATCTTCCTCTGTCCAGTGCATGTGTTCTTTTGCTCATCTTAATCTTTTATTGGCCAGTCTGAGATATGGCTTTTTCTTTGCAACTCTGCCTAGAAGGCCAGCATTGCGGGTACTATTTAATGAAGCTGTCAGTTGAGGACTTGACACTAATACTTGCCCTCTTGCTCAGTTGTGCACCGGGGCCTCCCACTCCTCTTTCTATTCTGGTTAGTCAGTTTGCGCTGTTCTGTGAAGGGAGTAGTATACAGCTTGGTCAACATCTTCAGTTTCTTGGCAATTTCTCACATTGAATAGACTGACGAGTTTCAAAAGACAGTTATTTGGTTCTGGCCATTGTGAGCCTGTAATCGAACCCACAAATGCCGATGCTCCAGATACTCACCTAGTCTAAAGAAGTTTTGTTGCTTCTTTAATCAGGACAACAGTTTTCAGCTGTGCTAACATAATTGAAAATGGGTTTTCTAATGATCAATTAGCCTTTTAAAATGATCGACTTGGATTGGCTAACACAATGTGCCATTGGAACACAGGAGTGATGGTTGCTGATAATGGGCCTCTGTACGCCTATGTAGATATTCCATTATCAGCCATTTCCAGCAACAAAAGGAATTTACAACATTAACAATGTCTACATTGTATTACTGATTAACTTGATGTTATTTTAATGGACACAATGTGTTTTTCTTTAAAAAAACATGGAAACGTAAGTGACCCCAAACTTTTGAGTGTGTGTGTGTGTATTACCAACATACATAAACACTGCCATTCAAAAAGATACACACTATTTAGCGTCATTCTGTGGTTGTCCTCCCTCTTTCCCCATCTATCAGTTGCCTAACGGGGTGACCCAGAGCCAGGCTGTGTATCAGGACCGCTTCGGGAAACTCCAGGAGCACCTCCGTCAGCTGGCCCTGCTTTTTCGCAAGCTCCGCCTTCTCTACGAGCGCTGTGTTGAGATGACCTCTGACCTGCAGGAAGAACCCTCAGAGGTAGGGCTCAATTAAATCTATGTAAAATAAAAAAATGATTCCATTGACCTTTCGCTCTACTGAGTATCCAAGCTGTACTGGGCTGGCTTGGTTATGCATTCAACATAGTTGCTGGAACTATGCTGGTATGGATCACGTGAAAAATGAAATATCCGAGCCAGCACAGTACGATTCGGGTCGGCCCTCTAGTGTTTGTCTTTCTGGCTATACACAAGCTCTACTTGTTTTTCTGTCTGTCTGTACTTTGTCAGTATATTGTCTTGTAGTTGGTTTATGTGTGCCAATGATGTGATGAACTTAGTGTATCACACATCTGTCTTTCCAGCTGGTGCCATATGTAAGGGAGGAGATGGCCCCTGTGAGAGTGGAGCCCTGCAGTCCGGCTGTAAGCCAGGAGAGACTAGAAGTACTGGAGGTTTGTGACGTGTCCCCTTCGTCTGTATGTCACTGATTCAATATCGTTTGTTGGATGACAACCAATAGTTAGTACAGAGATGTTAAATTTCCTTGAATCTGATTGGGTTCGGTGTGTCATGGTCCCTCTCACAGAAGATGAGGCAGAAAAACCAGGAGATGAAGATTCTGATGGACCAGATGAGGAACCTGTTATGGGACGTCAACGCAATGCTGACACTCAGGAAATGATATCACAGATGAACTCTCCCTCACTGCACTTCACGATGCCCTCCAACTAGGGGCCATGGGTTTTTCCTGACCCAGGAAACTCTTGGCCCTAGTACCTCCAACCATTGTTGTGTGAGACAAGACTGCTAGAAGCTTTTGGTGATCAACCTTTACAGTATGGTGCTTTCAGAGACATGGAATGAACTGAGTTTACTACAAATGTTTTGTACTGTCAGTATCTTTATTTTATTTTTTACTCCGATATTATGAGTTCAGACTTGCCAAGCCTCAGGTGAATTTCCTGCCTTTTGTTTGAGTGGTAAGCACTGACTCAGGACCAGCTAAATAAACTTGAATTCAGTGTTGTGAATTTTACTCGGTGCACAAAAGGCTGATCTAGTATCAGCAAAAAAATCTGCCCTTATTCTAGTCCCAACTAGTGACTGTCACCTGTAAGCTGAGTTGAAGACAATGGGATCTCATCGCCACTGGCAGCTATTTATCTCAGGTGTTTGTGTGTTTTAGCATTATTCTTGAGGTTAGCTTCCTGAGGGTTGGGCAACACCCCCCTGCTTACCTTAAGGGTTAAGAACCTTGCATGCCGACTGCTGAGGAAGTGTGAATCTATTTTTGTACACTGCATGATCTCGGAGAAAGCACAAGCAATAGGTTACTGAGTCTTTCTACAAAATAAATACATTGTGAGAAATGTCTGCTTTGCCTTGGATACTTTTAAGGGTCTGGTGAATGCAGTTGAAGTGATGCTTTGTGATGTCAAGTCTACATGTTTTGAAATCTGCCGTTTGCACTGTTTTAATTGGTCTTATAGTTACGTGGAATGAACCAATCGCTGTGCGACATTCTCAACTCGCCGGTGTACTGTAGAAATACACCAGCTGGAGTGCACTGCACCATTAACTGTCCACTTGGCGCCTTCCTTTGATATGAAGTTCCACTCCATTCAAACCGCAATGGGAGTGAGTGGCATCTTCCACCGAGGACATAAGGCTTCCTCCATATGTTTACTCCTCCAATAGCCTGTTGTCTCAGACCCCTGGAGGCGGAGTCTCTCTTAGCTTTCGGTCCCCTCCCTCCTTTTATCACCAGGTTCTGTCTACATTTAACCACCAGACCAGGCCTCCACACAGTGTTTCTGTCTTGGTCCCTGTCATGCACGTTCCAGGTCCTTGTACTTCTTGCGCAGGACAGACACCTGGTCCTTGAAGAGCAGGGGGTCCAGGCGGAATTGGGAGTGGACCAGGGGCATGTAGCCAAACCATCTGGCAAAGCTGTTCACACACTCCTGTCTCTGGGTAAAGTGCTCTGGGTTGGCCCACGGAGCGCTCATCTTCGTACCCTGGGAGGATGAAAGATGTGGAGAGACGAGGGTTGTCGTACGCACATAACATTAACGTACAGACGGGATGTACAAATGGAATTATGGTTCTGTATACCGTGGGAATGTACGCTAATGTAGACTATTACTGGTGTCACAATTTCTCATTCTTCGTTATAGGCTGATAAGGATGTTGTACAGTGTATTGCCTGTCAGAAAACTAGGGAATTGCTACAAATAGGGTTCTTATCTCCAGTCTGACAGAATCAGACGAGATAACCGCCACTGTGACATATGGTCTGGGATAATCTCATCTTTACAAAAATAAACCGGAGCAAGTTATTGTTATGCAGCAATAACCGACTATCTGTGGCGAGGGATTTAATGATTATTGTTGTATAAAAATACATCTTATAACAGGTTGAACTCTCAACAAGTCTAACCCTAGTTAATAAGCGGTCTATCAAGTCATTCTGTTATTGGTTGATCTTAATTTGACAATGTAATGTAACTTCTTTGGACAAATGTTATGCTTTATATACAGTATCACAACTACAGCAATAAATAACTCAGCCTCACCTGTGGGCTGGGCAGCTCATTGGTCAAATTCACCATCGATGGGTGTCGCCTCACCTGTGGGCTGGGCAGCTCCTTGTACTGCTTCCTCTGGGCCACTTTGATTGGTGGCAGGTGGGTGACGGAGGAAACCAGGAAGTTCATGAGGATGTCCTCACAGTTGGAAGTGCGGTCCACCAGTGCCCGTAGTGAGGGGGGCAGGTAGTGGGAGAACAGGTAGTGATAGTACCTGATGGAGAGGTAATGGAAGGGTCAGAAATAACAAAGTGATCACTAAAATGGCAAGGAAATAGTTGTTGGTTGGGATATTGTACATTAAGCCTGGTAATACAATACATTTACTATGTTTTTCTGTTGTGTGTCAGATCAGCTGTTCACGATGGTAGTCATAGAAACAGAATCCATAGAAAGGGCTGGCAAATTGACTGGTTCATTTGAATGGGAGGCCCGTTCTATGGACTCTATGGTTACAGTACCTGTGGTAGAAGGCTGCTCCCGTCAGAACGATGGAGTATTCGTTAGTCCACTTGGAGGTGTACCCCCACGCATGCTTCACCGGGTCCCAGAAGTGACTCCTAGGGGGGTAGCCCACGATACGCTCAGGAAAACTCCTCCACACCAAGAAGGCAAAGTTTACCTGCGCGAAGAGTGAATACAGTTGCATGGGTAAAGTGTGCGTGTGTTTTCTACCACAGTGTATAGTTGTAATGGAAGGTCATACCTCACTGGTCAGCAGGACTGTATCTTCATCCAGACTCAGTACTGCCTCTGTCTCTATGGCCACGTTGGGCAGGAAACGACTGCTCGTCTGGAGAGAGGGGAATTGAGAGATGGTCATTTCCATTCCTTGTTAAGTTTGACAGTGGTTGGTTTGTGTTTGGGATAATGAAGGAATGACAGGGACACTGTCTGCTCCATTGAGGTCTGTGGCACGGGGAGAGAGAGGATGAGTCAATGTCACGGATGTGTGAATGACAAGCAGTGACAAAGGAAGCATTTTACTCCCATAGATTCAATGTGGTTTGGGGGTGGGGGGGGGGGTAGACTTACAGAGAGAGGCAGACAGGAATGACTTTCATTCTGCCCCTCCTGTAGCCTTACTTGGGATTTGGCGACGTCATTGTCACTCACCTTCCTCCTACCGTCTGTCACGGTGAGGGGGACAGGCATGGGTGGCCATTTACTCCTGTGGGGCGGCGGCTTCTCACTGTTCCACAGGATGATGATCTAGAGGGGGAGGGAATAGAGTGAGACACAATAAGCATAAGGGTTAATAGGCTTAATGAAGCAATATGGAGCAGTCTATTTGCTACCTATGACCTCTTATTCACCAACACACTCACCTGTGAACAGTATTTGGACTTGGAGACCACCTGAAGCAGCTTCATGATTGGCTGAGACTGGGAGACTAACGGAGAGACGGCATGGATGATGGCGGTGAACTCTTGACCTGGACTGACCCCTACAGGAAGGAACGAGGAGGAGAAGTTGGTTAAAGTACAATCTACCATGTACAGCGTTTCATATTTGAAAGTAACATTTACTGTAGGAGACAAATATTAGATTTGCTTTGTATACTTATGATTATAAACTTTATGAAATATACATTTGTGTTTTATTATAGGAGACCCTATAGATGAGGTATAATTATATTGATGAGCCAGTCTAGTCAGGTAGGTCTGAACTAGTCGGGACCAGTCTGGTGTGGTTCCCTACCTAAGCTCAGGTAGTAGAAGGGGAAGTGGGCCAAGTGTGTGGAGTACTCTGGCAGGACGAGCAGGCCTCCTGGTAAGGCGTTCCACATGTACTTATTTCTGGAGATGTGGGAGAACACCCGGTCTTTGATTATCTGAGAGAGAGAGAGAGATGACAAGGTGAGAACGTTTGAGGGGAGAACTCCCTGATGTACCCATTAGTTCAAACATGAATTATCGACGTCCATATGGGCTGGCCAACTTTGTGTGTGTAAAACTGAAGTAATCACCTAAAGAATACAAACACAGCAATCTTAAGTACATGCACTTCCTCACTTTGACCAGCCGGTGCCAGTATAACAACAAAACACCCAATCCAAAACAAGCCCATACAAATGAATCTGAGGTCAATCCATTCTCTCTTAGTTCCTGGGTCGTGTTCGTTAGAGCACATCGCAGCAACAAAAAAAAAAATGCCACGGAAAACAAGCATTGGACAATGGCCAGGTACTGATTCAGTCCGTTTTCTCCCGTTTTGTGCTTAATTAACAGGACTCCTCACCTACCTCCAGTGTGGTGAGGACTATCTTGTCCACGGAGGAGAAGTAAGCCTCCCACAGCATCTGAGTGCGCTGCCTCAGAGCCAGGACCCACTCATTTCCCACCGCGCGCACTGTAGATGGGACCTGGGGCAGAGCGGAAGACGAGGGAGGGTGCAAGTTGAGAGAGCAAAGGTGAGAGGGCAGAGCAGGCAAGGTTTTATCGCGTTGCATACAATCAGAATCTCCCGAATGAAATGTGCTCCATAGAACGACACTGCTCTCTACACTGCCTGGTAAAAGAATACAATGTTCTTACAGTATGTTAAATTTTTACCTGTGGCTGTAAACCTTTTGAACCGCTTAAACAGCCCCTAGCAGTTTATACTTGACTCAACCCACTGACAGTCAATAACCCTTACTATGGAGGAAGACAGGGAAAGTGGTCAGGGACTAGCTACATTATCTCAACCCATCCAGAGTCAAATCCCCTATCAATGGTATTGTTTTGCAAGAGGGAGAGCTTGGGTTCAGGAAAGGTGCCCGGCAGCTATCCTAGCTCACCTCCATCTGTTTATAGCACATGGCTTACCTGAAACCAACATTTCAGGCAAGTTCCATGTTACATGATGACACTACGCTCTAGTAGAGGAAAGTAAAAAGGTTCGCTCCATTGGCACCAAATGAAAATAGCCCAAATTCACCCCGTTCATTCTCCTAAACTACTATGAATGTGTCGGCTAGCTGAAGAAATGGGAAACATACCGAATAGACTCACCTAACCGGTAAGCCTACACCAGGCGATTACTTTGGGTAATTTGATTAGAATTAAATCAAGTTAGTCTAGCAGGGAAGTCTGCATCTTCTACAGTGATGTTAAAAGGCCAGTCAGGTGGCCTGTTGACTCCACCTAGAACCTAGTCTACCATATAACAGTTCTTCTAATGATAGGGACCTGAGGAAGCAAAGGCCCTCCCTCCTCCTCTCACATCTCTTGATCTGAAAGAGAGATTCACCTCTCAGTGGTCTCCTGACTCTCTGATGTGCTTGGACCCATTCAACCTCCTGTCACCAGCTTTATTCCCTCAAAATTCAATTTCCAAATCCCTAACCACCGGGGCACGTGTGTGTGTGTGTACATGCGAGCGCACATGGGCCTAACGTTGTTGTGGTCAATTCCATTTTTAATAGTCAATTCTATGATTTTTAACATGTCCTTTCCAAAATGAAAATGTTTTTTTTATAGGGGGAGGGGGGGTATTGGTTAGCTGAATGTTAGATTATTTCCTGTATCAACTGGGTTCAAACAATTGATTCCAGACCTGTTGTGAACATGCGAGACGCTCGCACGCACGCGTGTGTGTGTGTGTGTTACCTGCAGTAGCAATCGCTCATCTCCTTCTATGACAGCCTGGTTCCACTGGATGACATCAGAGAAGGGCAGCTCCCAACCATTACTGAGCAACACTGGAATACACGCCGCCTAGAGACAGCGAGAGAGAATAGACGGAATACTCTGTTCTCAGCAGATGTACGCGTAAGAGAATCTATCACCTGGGAAATGGGTGAGTCAGTGACAAGAACATAAACGGGCAGGGTCAGTGGTAATGCTACCGTTGGTCATCTGCTCTGCTTGTGGTAGACGGGCCATTTTTCAATATAAATATGATGTCTAGATTTCCAGGCTTCGTCTCTGACACATACCACCATAGTAGCAGCTGGTACTTCAATAAGGCAGTCTGAGCAGATAATGAAATCGATGACACGTGTGTGTGTGTGTGACACTCTCTTGGGGAGGTTGCATGAGTCACAGCTACTATCTTGCCTGTCCCAGGAGCCCCTTGAGGCCCTAGAGAAAAAGATCACATTTCTGCTACGTCTCTCACACACGCACACAGATTTAACAGACCCCTAGTCTGCTAATTAAGTACACTACACAGAGAGGATGGCGAGAGAAGGAGTGAAATGGAGCGAGAGAGAAGAGGGGTATAATAGATCATATTTTTTAAAGCTGAGATTGATGTTGCCGTATCCCCGTTGTTTACTGACAGTCAGGTTTTTGATGTTCTACTTTTCTTTTTTCAGCTCCCTCCTTCAATCTCTCTCCCTCCCTCTCTCTCCAAGCTGCAGTCCTGGGTGTTGATGGTTTTATTTACTTTTCTAATTAAATCACAAGAGAGCAGCCAGAACCAGCTACAGACTGAGATCAGACGACTCCGACTGAGATTCCCCCTCTGGCGGTTTGAAGCTCCGCTAGTTGCCTCACCAGAGACCAGCCCTCAGAGGCAGTCATGCAGACGACGCTAAGATACGCTAGGCTACGCTCCAGGTAACAGGGTCAAGCCAGATGTTGAGGCCTCCAGAGTTGACGTGAAGCCTGGGGCTCGCCTGAGCCACTTCCCCAGAGAAATGGTGCAGTGAAGCGGACCAACTAAGAAGCATTCCCCTGTCTAGATCCCAGTGCAGCTCAGCATGTGGGCATATGTGTGTTGTTGTTTACATTCGGAGATGAAGAGAGGAGCATCAGGGTCAGTGTGAGTGAGTGCGCGTGCGTGCACGCACCAAGAGTTGGAACGCAGACAATACGTTTCCTACCACACTGGTAATTGCACGTTCTTTTTTGGGCTGGCACGAAAAGTAAAAGGAGATCTTACAAATCTCAGACTGGCCCGAATGGTAAAGCAAGGGAGATAGATGGAGGGAGAGCGAGCGGGGGAGGGAGTGCGGAGGAGGAATGAGTTAGCTGTGTGAGAGTGAGCTTCCCTGCCAAGCCCTGTGTTCAGTGGATTTGCCCATTCAGCTTAGATCAGCAGTGTGGCAGGCTGGCAACCCTATGGAAGCTTCCGGACCATTGAGAGACTCAGTGAGGGAGAAGGAGAGAGGGCCAGGGAACACAAGAGTCTGGGAGGTTCATTGGTAGGTAAAACCGTGAACACAGCTCCATCACCATAACATCCACATGGGTGGTAATTCCACACAGTTTGTTATCATTATTTATTTAACTACATGGTTTATTGAAGCTGAGTTTAATGAAAGACAAACCCATTCAATGTTATATTTACCAAATACTACCCCCTTTTTTTTTTTTTTTTTTGCAAATCAGTCAACACCACCATAATGGTTAACGCCTTAACCTTAAATTGTACACATTAGTAGAACACATACATTCATACGACAGTGTGGCTATGATACTAATAGTGTAACTGCTAACACAATTACACGTCAATGCATAATCTTGTTCAGAGGTGTATTCGTACACGTAGCTTGGTCCCAGGAGTTATAGGAGTTGGCAAGACGGCACAAACAAATCCCATATCTGCGACCATGCCCGTGTATTTTGAGCAGTATTTGGCATTCTTCCAGGACCATGCTAGGGTGTTGTGATCCGTATTTAGCATCCTACCTGTAGAGACTCTAGGAAGCGAAAGGAGCCCAGGCGACGCCCCCGAGGAACCAGGCAAAAGGTGGAGTTGTGGAGCAGCTCCTGGTAATCAAACCTGAGGCGAGAAAGAAAGAGTGGGATGTAGAGTTAGTGTTGGAGGACAAAACAAATATTCTGCTTGCACTTTTACAGCGGGAACAGCATTCACTTTTACAAAGGCTCCATTTCTGCCATGAAGACCAGAGGTTCTAGAGACAAGACTATTACGGTAGGGTCAAGAGAGACCTATTGACATTAGTCTTCTGTTCAAAGACCTATTCAACAGTGTTTGGGCACAATTCTGGCTGGGGAACGAGATCCTCAAGCAAACACGCCCACACTCAATATGCTGTCTCGACCTCTGTTATGAAAAGCCAACTGACATTTACTCCTGAGGTGCTGACCTGTTGCACCCTCTACAACCACTGATTATTATTTGAACCTGCTGGTCATCTACCGAACGAAGATTTGAACATCTTGAAGAACAAGCTGTACTCGTATAATTGACAGGTAGCCTAGTGGTTAGAGCCTTGTGCCAGTAACGGAAAGGTTGCTGGATCGAATCCCTGAGCTGACAAGGTAAAAAAAAATAATCAGTCGTTCTGCCCCTGAGCAAGGCAGTCAACCCACTGTTCCCTGGGTGCTGATTATGGCAGCCCCCCCACCGCACCTCTCTGATTCAGTTTAAATGCAGACGTTTCATTTGAATGCATTCAGTTGTACAACTGACTAGGTTTCCCCATTTCCTTACCCTAATATCCACCAGGCACAGCCAGAAGAGGGCTGGCCACCCCTCAGATCCTGATTCGTTCCTGCCTTTTCTAGGTAGTTTTTCCTAGCCACCGTGCTTCTACATCTGCAATGTTTAGGGTTTTAGGCTGGGTTTCTGTATAAGCCCTGCTGATGTAAAAAGGGCTTTCTAAATACATTTGATTGATTGAATAACTGGACCGGTTACATAATACAATTCGGTATTGTGTTTGTGTTAGAGAGTCCAACAGGAAGACATGGCCACATCTTAGCTATACCATTCCATTGCCACTGACTGTTGGATGTACTACATTTGTATGGACTACATGAGCTGTGTTTTGGGAAGAAAGAAAACTTGTCTCTATTGGTTTGACCCACACAGGGTCAGCTTCAGTGTCCACTTCTAAGAGTTTTGTATTTTAAAATGGACAGTCAGTCACACTGAAAGACATCCTATCAAATCCAACTGTAGCTGTAGCTACGTAACAGTACCCATATTCTGTACACATTCCTCTCAGGACTTGACTTGAGGCTGTTGGTAGAAAACCACGCTAGAAACCATGGTATAAAGTGGCAATATTGCCAACTAAGATGACCTGGTCCAGGAAGTCTTTATTTTCATAATTTCAAATTATAAGTAAGGGTAGATGGGTTTAAGTTAAGGTTAATGCTTTGTGATTATAATTGCGTTGGTGGTCAAAGAGTGAAATACTTTGTTCTCTCGGGTATAGGCAGATGGGGATGATAGCGTTAGAATGGAACGTAGTATTGCTTTTAATCAAATCCAATCCAACTTTATTTGACGTGCATTATACAGACCTCAACACATTTGACACAATGAGTTGCTCCATTCCAGCAACATACACTACGTGTTGAACATCTCATTCCAAAATCATGGGCATTAATATGGAGTTGGTACCCCCCTTTGCTGCTATAACAGCTTTCCACTTGATGTTGGAACATTGCTGCAGGGATTTGCTTCCATTCAGCCACAAGTGCATTAGTAATTCACATTCCAAATGTGTTCGATGGGTTTGAGGTCAGGGCTCTGTGGAGGCCAGTCAAGTTCTTCCACACCGATCGACAAACCATTTCTGTATGGACCTCGCTTTGTGCACTGTCAGGAAAGAACTTTCCACAAACTGTTGCCACAAAGTTGGAAGCACAGAATCGGCTAGAATCAATGAAACGAAGGGGCCAAGCCCCGAAACCATTAAAAACAGCCCCCAGACCATTACGTTGCTTCCAGAGGCAGTTTGTAACTCGGTAGGGAGTGTTGTCTATTTGCTCTCTATTTATGTTTATACTTGTGGTCATTCTGGCATCTGAATGGATATCATTCCGACAGTGTTTTGGGTGTCAACGGTCATGATTTGTTCAGGCACCAGCATCCCCTCCGGGTTATTGTGACTGTGGTTTTGTGTTAACACAACTGGCCCCATACCAGTTCTTATGTTCGTAATTAAGATGGGTAGGGCGAATTGATCATAAATCAGTTGTTAAGGGTGGAAAAGAACTGTTCAGGTTATGATGGGAGTTGACAGAGTGATCTGAAATCAGTGCATAGTCAGCATTAGAAATGCCCCCGGAGCTACCAAAAGAACCCAACGTTCCCAACCAACGGTGGCAAGCTTGCCAATGTTTGGAGTGCATTCTGGTACAAAATGGGTACCACGCATCACCCAGGTGGGCCCTTCACAGTTCTGAGCTAGGCAGCTCAGGTGACCTCCCCACAAGCCCAACCCTCTAAATGTAAAACACGTTGAAACCCAGCAAAAAAAAATACCTCGGAAATGTAAGCCATTATCAAGCCAGTGGAACCTTTTTTAACGGCCCGTCATGTTGCTCACTGCTCTAAGTAAATAAACACGTTTTTTTTTTTTAAACAAAAGAGTTCCTATATCCTCGTCTCTCCTGCTCTGAGGGCAACAGTCTTGTTTACACGCTCAAGGGGCGTCAGCATAAAATATGGCCGCCGCTAATCTAGCCTGTCTCGGCTGTACCGACCATTGTTTATTCACCACTCTGTGAGTGATGAGATACAGGCGCCGATGTTAGCATTGATTTGGATCTTGGTGTGAGTTTCTCGGTGAACTGTTGTATGAGTGTCACTGTCAAGGTTGTGGTGTATACATACATGCAAATCTGCGCACACACACACACACGGAAATGTGCACACACAAACTAACACTTGCAGCACAACACACATTCACATAATGTATGCAAACATCCACCAGCAAACACACACACACACACACACACACACACACACACACACACACACACACACACACACACAGTAAGGAAGCACATACATGCACACAAAAGGCACAAACACCCTAGAGAATTAGGGTAGTGAAAGGGTGCATTGTTTTCCGTTTGCCACCGCTATACTGCAATGTTGTGCTGTTTTCCACCTATTGAGGGAGCTTAGCCAGTTCTGCAGAACTGCAGTGTGTGTGTGTGTGTGCGCAAGTGCATATGTGTGTCCGATAGTTAGTGGATATGAGCTAATGTGTGTTATTTCTCATGCAAGTGTGTATAACGTCTGTTTGGATGTACTTGTAAAGCCACTTACCCATTAGAGAGAGGGAGAGGGCGCTCTCCCCAGCATGTGGTGGGAGTGGAGTGAGCCTGTCGCTGGCAACCTACTTCATCCCACTCTGGGTCATGCTGATTTGTTCGCTGATGTTTTTTAATGAGCGAATTTACTTAATGCAAGGGAACAAATAAATAATTTAACAGCAGTTTGTTTCCAAGAACAAATGAACAGGCTCTCTCTCTGTTATTCTCTCTCTGTCGTACTCTCTCACTCTCTTTTCCTTTCCTATTGAATGTGTGTGTGTGTGTGTGTGTGTGTGTGTGTTGGTTCTTCTATCCTTGTGGTGACCTAAAATCCCCCAAAGTCCCCACAAGGATAGTAAAACAAGGAAAATGATCCCTCGTGGGGACATTACCCACGTCCCCATGAGGACAAATGCTATTTTAAGCTCAGGTGTTTATGGTTTATGGTTACAATCAGGGTTAGGGTAAGTGATTAGGTTTTGGTTAGGTTTAGGGGTTAGGGAAAATAGGATTTTGAATAGAAATCCATTTTAGGTCCCCATGAGGTTTGAAGAACAAAACGTGTGTCGAGCAGGGCCAGTATTAACAGACTGTTCTCTGTCTGCTAACGGGACATGGAGCATGTCTCCTTTCTGAACTCCATCGTCATGACCCATTGAGTGTGTGCGTGTGTGTTTGCTTGCAGGGGTACGTTAAGTGTGTGTGTGTGTGAGCGTTTTTCAAATGCCCATCATGGGTTTGGGATATACAGTAAATTACGGTGATCTAATATCTAAATGTTCTTTGTGTGTGAAACGCATGATTGTATTTGTCTACCAGTGTGTGTGCACTTGGTATTGGTGCACTTAAATGTATGAGCTTCCACCCACTTTGTGAAAAAGTCTTGAACCACCCATATGTAGCGTTCTCTCTTGTTCATGGGGCCTATGAGATCAATGGCAATCTTCTCCATAGGTACTCCCACGCGGACAGTCCCATAGGTGCTTGGGGCTTCCTTGGAGGTCTGGCTTTAGCGGCACAGCTGGTACATGTACGACACCGTAGTGTGACATCCTCTCTCATTCGGTACCAGTAGTGTCTTGTCTGCAGCCGGGCAAGTGTGCGTTCCACGCCAAAGTGTCCGTCTACAGGGCTGTCGTGCATCTGCTTCACGATGTCCTTCCGGAACACAATGAGGTAGGAGTATCTGTGGGTAAAACCCTGCACCTTCGGTACAGTAGAAGAGGCGTAAGCGAATGCCATCCTTGACATACAGTCTCTGGCCCGAAAGGCGACATCCCCCGATGATGGGCGTTCCTGTTCTTTCTCGAGCCATCTCTAGACAGGGCCCATGTCAGAGTCCATCCATGGAAGAGAACAGAGTCACTTGTGTCTGTGAGGCAAATATTTTCCACGTCCAACGTGTCCTCTTCACTGTCCTGATGACCCGACTCCTCGTCGAAGGCCACTCCAGAGAGTGCAGGCTGTAGGATGGGGTCTTCTCCTACCCTCACTGGGTGGAGCTCCATAAAGTAGCTTCCAGAACGTAATCAGCTATGCTGAGGCCAAGGTCATACTGCACTTCCGGCTGCCTGAAACAGTCATTTTTCTGGGTAGGGTCCTGTATAATGCAGGGGCAAGTCTGGCGGCAGGGCCTCTTGGACAGGACGTCAGCATTTTCATGGTGGCGTCCTGGACGATGTATGACCTTGAAGTTATGCTTCTCGAGCCACCTCGCTAGTTGACCTTCTGGTTCCTTCATTCTTATGAGCCACCAAAGGCTGCTGTGGTAAATGTGCACAATGAAGAGTCTTCTGAGCAGGTATTGACGGAGGTGTGTAAGTGAGCTCCACTACTGCCAGTAGTTCCCTCCGTGTAGTACAATAGTTTTGCTCGGTGGAGGACAGCCGCCGGCTCCCATACGCTAGTACGCGTTCCTCACCGTCCTGCATCTGGGACAAGACTGCTCCATCAGCAAAGATCATTGACAAATAGTTGCTAGTCTGAGGTCAGAACGGCGAACTGACAGACTTCTGAAACACCGGTAGGCTGGGGTCGTTCTTGGACCTTTTTTGATTTTTCTGTGGTGATGCCGTGTTTGGAAACGATGTGTTCAAGGCAGGTTACCTGTCGGCGGAAGAAACGGCACTTGAAGCGTTACAATTTCAGGTTGGCTTGGCGTAGCCGACAGAACACTGCCAGGCACTGGAGCATCTCCGTGACATCCCTTCCCAGGATGATGATGTCATCTAGATATACTAGGTAGGTTCGCCCATTGCATTCCATACAGGACACGGTCCATTAGCAGTTGAAACGTCGCTGCTGCGTTAGAGCCCAAAAGGCATCACATTCCACTCGAGTCCCTTCCTGCTGCAGAAAGCGGCTGCTTTACGGGCCCTGACGCTAAGTCCGCGCTAAACCATTTGGCATCTAGTGTGTCTTGGATACGGGGAAGTGGATATGAATTCTTAACAGTAACTCATTTAGAGCCCTGTAGTCCACACATTGATGGTATGTCTGGTCCTTTTTGCGTGCCATGACTGTTGGTGAAGCCCAGCTGCCATAGCTTGGAGAGGCTAGTCCAGTTTCAAGACTTTGCTGGAACTGCTGGTCTGCATTGAGCTACTTTTCGAATGCCATCCACCACGGTTGCTGCTTCACAGGTGGCCCAGGCAACGTTCGAATGTCATGCTGTACAAGACCAGTGGGTCCAGTAGAGAAGACGTCCCCATAGGCACTAAGGAGTTGAGCAAGCCTACTTTGTTCGTCTGCACTTAGTGCAGCAGAGCTCTCCGTATACGCCAACTGTAAGTGAGAAGAAACCGCTGGGGAAACGAGACTAGTTCAGTGGGCTGAACAACAGCTGCAGCCCGAACGGATTCCAGCAATAGCGCCCTTTTACTTTCACTGACTCTGTTCCTGGATTGTAGAGCCTGATGGGGATTTGATTATTGGCCTATGCTTCTCAATGAATCCTTTAGTTGGGCTCAGCACTACGTCACCTCTGACAGGTTCACGGAAGTGTGCGTTCCTCTGCACGATGTACTCGCACCCTGATTCGAAAACGGCTGTGCGTGCTATTCTTACGACATCCCCCTTCGTTCTGAAGTAGGGCAACTGTTCACCAAACAGCACAATCCTACGGCTGCTGAAATCATGGCTTCCCCGAGACTGCTCCAGGAATGGATGACCGACGATGGCATCTGTGTTCTCTACGCCACGTCTGCGGGTACCAACCTGAATGTGCGGGTACCAACCTGAATGGGCAGATGAACTTCTCCAAAGACTTTGACATTTACAGGACCAATGCTCTGCTGAGAATGCAGTCGATAGCTGGAGTTGGAGGTTTAACGTCTGGGTGAATGGTGTCGTAACAGCGCCAAGGCAGCACATTTCTCTGTGCTCCGCTGTCTTACAGAATATATAACTCTTTCCATGAGCCCTAACCATCAAACTGACCTGGTCGTAGTGTGGGGATTCTCTCCTTCTGAGTAGCGTATTCGTCCTCACGGTCAGATGGGATATCATAATGTACACGCCGGGGCTGCCTGAGTGTGAACTGGATCTTGCTCGCCTGGGGTGAGACTGTTCGTTTTCATAACAGTACATTTCATGACCTTCAGTGGGCAGAGCATCACGCCAGATACATTGATGGGTGTCTTGTGACTGAGTGGTTATACACAGGATACATGGCTGGAGTGGAGGGCAGAGCTGCTGGCCTCCTGCATGGGTAATGGGAGTAAGCAGCATTTTCAGGTGAGCATCTAGCATGCCAGCTGGTATAGTTTTGGTTGTGACTTTGCTGTGATTCGATTCCACTGTCACCCATATTTCTGTTTTTCAATGAGACTTGAATGGATTTGCTTCTCTCCTTGGCCGTCGAGGAGACGTCTTTGACTCAAGGCACGAGTCAGCCATGTTAATTGCGGCTGGCCGCATATTAGCTACATCTGAACTTGGCAAAAATGGATTGCAGTTAATGTTAGCATTTGCAACATCAAACTCGTTCATCCAGTTGGCAAGAGATTTCTGAGTGCATGTCTTCATTCACTGTAGTTAGCGATATGATTGGGGTTTGAGTAGCACGTCAAATCCTCAGGCGAATTCTCTCTCGTAATAACAGAATTCCTGCTTGTAGCCGCCATTTTACAACTTTAGTTAGAACGTCAGCCACTACTAGAACAATGATTAACTTCGTTAGCCGTTACCTCGTGAAAGTGTGAATCTTTTTTTTTTTCTCTGTTATTCCGGTATAATGTGAAAAACTCAACGATACTGGCAGGATAAATCCTGGACGAGTCCCCAGTGTTACCTTTCCTGCCTCGCTTCCAGACCGTAGTCCGGACGGCTCAGGGGAGCCCTCACTTGCTAGCTCCACGGCCGGGTAATTCCCACATTTTGTGGATCTTATCCGCTGCTAATGAGTTAGTCTGGAACTCCACTGACGTAGGTGACGTTTATTAAACTTGTACACCATGAAGTAGTCTGAATGACAAAATAAACTACTGGTTTAACGGAGCTAGAAGAGCGTGGCTCGCTGTTCGACTACATCTCCGCCACCACAACAAATTGCATCAAAACACGAAAGTTAACTCACTACGTTACCCATAATGCACTTGTGTTTTAAAGCTTGTCTACAACAACTCCATCCATATGAAAAGGCCTACCTGTTCGTTGATTGTTGTAGCCTACCCCTTCTCATTTAGCCAACTTTATTCTGTTATTTAAATTCCATTTGGCATTGACGAGAAATCTCCCAATTGCTACACATGGAGCCTCGGACTGTAGCGCTGCTCTGATTGACAGATGAAAACAACAAGCTACACTTGTGAAACGTGTGTAGGCTACCGGTGCTCCTTTTTTTTATGGGGTGTGCTCATAAAAACCATCAGATTTATGTATTACAATAGACAACAACAACAAAAATGTTAACTTTCCCAAGTAACGGAATACTAACAGCCGTTCGGATATTAGAATATTTGGATAACTGCCCATCCCTATCACATGTTGGGCACCTTACAACTCTTTAGAAAGCAGGTCCATGTGGATTGCTGATCAAACCAGATCTTATTTGTTACATGCACCGAATTCAACAGGTTGTAGACTTTACCATGAAATGTTTGCTTACAAGACCTTCCCAACAAGTAGCAGGAGTACCAGTACCAGATCAATGTGCTGGGGTATGAGGTATTTTAGGTAGATATGTACATGAAGGCAGGGTAAAGTGACTAGGCATCAGGATAGATAATAATAAGAGTAAAATAAAAAAAACAGAGTAGCAGCAGCATGAGTGTGTGTCACACCCTGATCTGTTTCACCTGTCTTTGTGATTGTCTCCACCCCCCTGTGTATTTATACCGGTGTTCTCTTTTTGTGTTCAGCTCTTGCTTTTCCCCAGTCTCTCTCTTCTCGTCCTCCTGGTTTTGACCCTTGCCTGTCCTGACTCTGAGCTCGCCCGCCTGACCACTCTGCCTGACCCTGACCCTGCCTGCCTGCCGTCCTATACCTTTGCCCAACCTCTGGATTACCGACCTCTGCCTGACCTGAGCCTGTGCAGAGTCAGTGCAGATAGTCTAGGGAAACCATGACGTCAGCGGAGGCTTCTGAGGGGAAGACGGCACATAATAATGGCTGGAACGGCCATTGGAATGGAATCAACACCTGGAAACCATGTGTTTGGTGTATTTGATACCATTCCATTCTGAAGATTGTTTCAATCTATACATATTTTCTCTACTAAACAGTTAGACCACACACACACAAATGCACAACACTCACGCACACACAAATGCACAACACTCACGCGCACACAAACATGGTCACAGATCACCCTGCACACCCCAGCTTCTGTCTCATCTGAGGCCCCTCACTGTTGTACGGCTATCTCATGTTTCTTGCATCACTCACTATTCTCTCGAATGAAGGTCTGTTTGTTTCCCTCGTGCTTGTTCTCTCTCATCTTCCCTCTCTCTTCTCCCTCATTTCGCCTCTTCTCCCTTCCCTCTTTCTTCTCCCTCGTTTTCACTCAATTTCCCTCATCCTCCCTCTCTCGCTCTCTTCGCCCTGATCTTCCCCCCTCTTCTCTCTCATCCTCCCTCTTCTCTCTCATCTTCCCCCTCTATTCCTCTCATCTTCCCCTCTTCTCTCTCTCATCTTCCCCTCTATTCTCTCTCATCTTCCCCCTCTATTCTCCCTCATCCTCCCCTCTTCTCCCTCATCCTCCCCTCTATTCTCCCTCATCCTCCCCTCTTCTCCCTCATCCTCCCCCCTCTTCTCCCTCATCCTCCCCCTCTTCTCCCTCATCCTCCCCTCTTCTCTCTCATCCTCCCCTCTTCTCTCTCATCTTCCCCCTCTTCTCTCTCATCTTCCCCCTCTATTCTCTCTCATCTTCCCCCTCTATTCTCCCTCATCCTCCCCCTCTATTCTCCCTCATCCTCCCCCTCTATTCTCCCTCATCCTCCCCCTCTATTCTCCCTCATCCTCCCCCTCTATTCTCCCTCATCCTCCCCCTCTATTCTCCCTCATCCTCCCCCTCTATTCTCCCTCATCCTCCCCCTCTATTCTCCCTCATCCTCCCCCTCTATTCTCCCTCATCCTCCCCCTCTATTCTCCCTCATCCTCCCCCTCTATTCTCCCTCATCCTCCCCCTCTTCTTCCCCCTCTTCTCTCTTATCTTCCCCCTCTATTCTCTCTCATCTTCTCCCTCCCTCTATTCCCTTCTGTGGTCACGGGCCCCATATGAAACATTGATAAGGTAATGAAGCAGAATAAAGGGGGGAGTATTGAGCCAATACAGATGGACACACATGGAGGGGGCACGACCAGTTGATTGACAGCGGCTGCTGTTCAGTTAATACCACACCACATTTCTTTCTAGCAAAGGTCAGATGTCAGTGACGTGTGTGTTTGACGGGCAGTATGGATTCGCTAAATAGTCAATACCGTGCATGCTCTGTTCACCTGGGCGGACACAAAAGGGCAAACCCTGAGACGCATACCATACACACACACCACTGTCATACAGTACTTCTACACCCATCATACAGTTCATATGGACTTTAACGTTAATCCCAACACATACAACAGCCATAACACTGTCCCTGCCACACTGCAACAATGGCAGAATGTATTAGTGATGATACAGTCTGAGAAGTACTACTCATACTCCAACCATGCACTGTCTGTCCAGCCTACATATGTCACTACAGCCCACAGTGCTGCCTCCATCCATATTCCATACTGCAGTAGACTGGACATTTCTCCTTCCAGAGAGAGAGGGGGGAGACAGAAAGAGAGAGCACAGGATGTGGACAGCTGTTAATGCCTCTGGGACAGCCCCAGCACCACACACAGAGGAAAGAAATGGGGAATGAGTGATAAGGAGAGGGAGAGAAATAGGGGATAGAAAGACAAACAGAATTTGCAGCAGAGACCGAGCAATGAATAGACATCTAGAAAGAGAGGAATATGATGTGTGTGTGTGTGTGAGAAGGAGGCATTATGTAGCAATTTTATATCTGATGGCTATGGGTCAAGATCAGGGCAACACCCTACACAGAACATGCCTAAGATAATACAGTTGGAGAGAACGAGACGGAGGTGGAGCGAGAGACCGAGACTGAGGCAGAGGGAGAGAACGAGGCAGTGAGCGACAGAGGTAGAGAGGGAAAGGTTTTATAGGCAGTTAAGGTTTCAATGTGCAGAGAAATAAGCTCTCCGAGTATCCTCTTACATGAGCGAGAGAGAGAATCTCCGCTTCCACTGCAAACGGAAAATGCCAATAGGTTGCTGTGCATTATTACTCAAGACTTTCAGAGTGACCGGTGCATGTTTATGCTCAGTGTGTTTGTTTATGTGTGCATGTGTTCGCGCATCATCTCCTGCTGTGTGTAAGTCTTTGTGTGTGGGCACGTCACGGTGTGTGCAGATGTTTAATCCCATCTTGTATACAGTATGTCTGTATCTTCTATGGATGCCCCCCTCCCCCATACGACAGTTGCAGAAGCCAGACAGATAAGCTTGTCTCTCCTGTTTTTCCTCCCTCCCTCTGTTCCTCCCTCCCATCTATCTATCTCTCTGTCTGTCTGTCTGGCTTCTGTCCAAGTCCTCCCTTGACACACACGTTGTCGCTATGATTGATATATTACTCAATGTGTCTTCACGACTAAGACGAGGCTAACAACAGCAGCAAGCCAAAATATCAGAGCTTAGACAGCATCTTCTTTATCTATTTTTATTCATTTGATTCCCTTATCTAAAAGGGAAATTATCATACTGATTTATGTACACTGAACAGAGATATAAACGCAACAATTTAAAGAGTTACAGTTCATATAAGTAAATCAGTCAATTGAAATGAATTCATTAGGCCCTGAAACATGGATTTCACATGACTGGGAATACAGATAAGCATCTGTTGGTCACAGATACCTTAAAAAAGGTAGAAGTGTGGATCAGAAAACCAGTCAGTATCTGGTGTGACCACCATTTGCCTCCTGCAGTGTGACATCTCCTTCGCATAGAGTTGATCAGGCTGTTGATTGTGGCATGGTTGTCCCACTCCTCTTCAATGGCTGTGCGAAGTTGTGGGATATTGGTGGGAACTGGAACACGCTCTCGTACATGTCGATCCAGAGCATCCCAAACATGCTCAATTGGGTGACATGTCTGGTGAGTATGCAGGCCATGGAAGAACTGGGACATTTTCAGCTTCCATGAATTGTGTACTGATCCTTGCGACATGGGGCTGTGCATTATCATGCTGAAACATGAGGTGATGGCGGCAGATGAATGGCACGACAATGGGCTTTAGGATCTTGTCATGGTAACTCTGTGTATTCAAATTGCCATCAATAAATGAAATAGTTGTCCGTAGCGTATGCTTGCCCATACCATAACCACACCGCCACCATTGGGCAGTGTGTTCACAATGTTGACATCAGCAAACCGCTCGCCTACACGACGCCATACACACGGTCTGCCCATCTGCCCGGTACAGTTGAAACCGGGATTCATCTGTGAAGAGCACACTTCTCCAGCGTGCCAGTGGCCATCGAAGGTGAGCATTTGCCCACTGAAGTTGCTTTCGATGCCGGGCTGCAGTCAACGAGCGTGCAGATGAGCTTCCCTGATATGGCTTCTGACAGTTTTTCGGTTGTGCAAACCAACAGTTTCATCAGCTGTCCGGGTGGTGGGTCTCAGACGATCCCGTAGTTGAAGAAGCCGCATATGGAGGTCTTGGGGCTGGTGTAGTTACACGTGTTCTGCGGTTGTGAGGCCGGTTGGACGTACTGCCAAATTGTCTAAAATGAGGTTGGAGGCGGCTTGTGGCAGAGAAATTAACATTCAATTCTTTGGCAAAGGCTCTGGTGGACATACCTGTAGTCAGCATGCCAATTGCAAACTCCCTCAAATCTTGAGACATCTGTGGCACTGTGTTGTGTGACGACAACTATACATTTTAGTGGCCTTTTATTGTCAACAGCACAAGGAGCACCTGTGTAATGATCAATGGTGTTTTAATCAGCTGCTTGATATGCCGCACCTGTCAGGTGGGTGGATTATCTTGGCAAAGGAGAAATGCTCACTGACAGGGATGTCAACACATTTGTAATAAACACTATTTTTGTGCTGATGGAAAATGTACGGGATCTTTTACTACAGCTCATGAAACATGGGAGCGACACGTTGCGTTTATGGTTTTGTCCAGTGTTTTTATTGAACACGGCTAATGATCCACATGTAAGAAGGAATGGAGATGTGTCAAAGTTGGCTCAATTCCGTGGGTGGTCTCTAGGATATCTGCTATTGATGTTTGTTGAAGCTGTGTGAGTGCCTGCCGGTCCCCTGTGATTCGTTTATCTAAGAGCTATGCTAATTGCTCTGTTTCTCTGTGTTGTTTTTGAACATAAAAACATTTCCACGAGGGATAATAAAGTTCTATTGGATTGGATAGCATCCACACATATATTATACAAGTATAACATTGTCTATCATCCATATTAGTGGCGGATGTGCAAATTTAATGTAAAATGTGACCCGTGGATGTTTATGAACTTATTTACTCCTACGCTGCATTAATGTACCCATTTTATCCTTTTGAATACAGTGCATTTAGCAAAACGTAAGTGCAGGAACTCCTGCATAAAAGATAAGCCATATTGTACAGGCAATGTATGACAACATGAATTGCACAGATGTTTAATGTCAACCTCTGATCTAAATACGGCACATGGTAGAGATTGATTGACCACTGTTTGGCAGACCGATGTCCAGCCCAGTTTCCCAGTGGATCCCATCCCAGCCTGTATAGTATACCCATAATTTAGGATATTACAGAGGTCTTGAACTACAGCTGATCTCTAGTAGAAACCACACAGAGCTTAGTTCATATCCTCACTGCTATTTGTTCTGGACATTAGTACTTAGTTCTACATATACACAAATACAGTCCATCCTGTCATGACACACAATCCACTCTCTTCTCTCTGTGGGGGGGGGGGGGGTGTGTGTGTGTGTGTGTGTGTACGTACATCAGTGCCTGCTTCTTTTAACGCCTATCTCCATTTCTCTCGGGTCTCTCTTTCATTCTCCTCCATCTCACTTTCTCTCTCTCTCCCAATCTCTCAATTAAATTCTGTAGACTTTATTGACATGGTAAGTTAAATAGCCTACATATGTCAAAGTATAACAGCAATGGTGGGACCAACAGCAATAAGGCATCAATAATACTAGTAGTAGTGGAAATGGCATTACCATTAACAGCAACTACAACAACAATAGTAATGACAATAATAATGGATGAAAGCAATAGTAGTAGGCCAGTCTCAACATGACTGAGAAGACACATGGCATGGTATGAAAGCCAGAACAAAACGGCAAATATTATTGATATATTATATACATTGCTCTTCTTACTGTCCGTCCCTCAGGTTATGGCGGGAGGGCACATTTTCACCTAATAATTACGAAATGTTTTCATCATCATTTATAGTTGCAAATCCTTTGTACTGAATTATAATTTGGGGAAAGAAAGATTCTCTTAAGTCTAAGTATTTGCCACAGTGTAATAAGGAAATGCAGTTCGGTCTCTCTGGGCAGCTGGGTTTGCCTGTGACGACCGTTCTCTGTGGCCAGACTGTGCTCACTGAGTCTGTACCTAGTCAGTGTTTTACTCCGTTTTCGATCTGCCACCGTGGTCAAGTCGTCTGCCTGTTTAGACCCAAATAGCATTGAAGTTCTGTGGTGTCTTTCCAATAGGTGTTTTATTTTTGCTCTGTGATAATTTGGTTGGGCCAGATTTCCTGAGTGTTGTCCTGAGGCTACATGGGGTTGGTTCGGGTTAGTGAACTGAGCCTCGGAACCAGCTGGCTGAAGGGACTCTTCTTTTCGATCTCTTGACATTGCACACTGAGTATACCAAACATTAGGAACGCCTTCCTGATATTGAGTTACATCGCCCCCGTTTGCACAGACACAATTTGTCGGGGAAAGCGTTCCACAGGGATGCTGGCCCATGTTGACTCCAGTGCTTCCCACAGTTGTGTCATGTTGGCTGGATGTCCTTTGGGTGGTGGACCATTCTTGATACACACAAGAAACTGTTGAGTGTGAAAAACCCAGCAGCGTTGCAGTTCTTGACACAAACCACTGCGCCTGGCACCTACTACCATACGCCATTCAAAGACACTTAAATCTTTTGTCTTGTCCATTCACCCTCTGAATGGCACACACACACACTCCATGTCTCAATTGTTTCAAGGCTTAAAAATCCTTCTTTAACCTGTCTCCTCCCCTTCATCTACACGGACTGAAGTGGATTTAACAAGTGACCATAGATTTCACCTGGATTCACCTGGTCAGTCTGTCATGGAAAGAGCAGGTGTTCTTAATGTTTTGTACACTCAGTGTAGGGCTGTGTGATGACATTTTCCAGGGTTGCTTGTTTTTAGATGGTTGTAAAATTTCATGTCTTTTTTCAATTCGAATAAGGAAGGGGTATTTGCCCAATTGTGCTCTCTTCTCTGCATTTGAAATACAGTCTAGAAAAACTCTAGCATGCAGTATTTCGATTGGATGTTTGTCCCATTTGGTAAATTCATTATTAAAGAGTGGACCACATACTTCGCTGCCATATAGAGCGGAGGGGTCAGTCCAGGTGGAGGGTGGGATGGTGGGCCAGGTGTACACTGGGTCGCAGGGCACAATCCCGGGAGAGGCTGGCGTTTATTCTTTGGATTGTGGCTGGGTGGAAGTCCTTCCTCTGTAGAAGGGTGGAAGCCACAATTCTTGTGGCCACCCTCTCCTGATGAAGCACGCAGGTCGTTGCTTCCGGTGTGTATGATTATGTAGCCCCCCCTCCAGTTTGGTGAACTCATCCCTCATGGTGGTGAGGAGGGCCTGAGCCTGCTCTGCACTGAGGGGGAGGGGGGGGTCCTCCACTATGGTGGGAAGAGAGGTGCTGGATGTGCCTTTTTGGGTGGCGAGACTGGGGGTGAGGGTAGTGCTGGTTGAGTCTCTCTTGTGGGAGGGTGTGCCACTGGTGGTGGTGTTCTCTCCTTAACCTATTACAGCCAAAGTCCTGTCTAAGCTGGGGAAAGGGGGGTGGGGTTCTACTAAGGTACATGGAATTTTTTTAAAGGTTATACCAAGGATAATTTTGCTAAAAACAATAAGGGGTTAAATACAGTACATGTACAAAATATGTGGACACCCATTCAAATTAACGGGTTAGGCTATTTCAGCCACACCCATTGCTGCCAGGTGTATAAAATCGAACACACAGCCATGCAATCTCCATAGACAAATATTGACAGTAGAATGGCCTTTCTGAAGAGCTTTGTGACTTTCAACGTGGCACCGTCATAGGATGCCATCTTTCCAACAATTCAGTTAATCAAATTTTTGCCCTGCTGAGCTGCCTCTGTCAACTATAAGTGCTGCTATTGTGAAGTGGAAATGTCTAGGAGCAACAACGGCTCAGCCGCGAAGTGGTAGGCCACACAAGCTCACAGAACGGGATCGGCGAGTGCGTAGCGCGTACAAATCATCTGTTCTCAGTTGCAACACTCACTACCGAGTTCCAAACTGCCTCTGGAAGCAACGTCAGCACAAGAACTGCTTGTCGGGAGGTTCATGAAATGGGTTTCCACAGCCGAGCAGCAGGTACACAAGCCTAAGATTACCATGCGCAATGCTAAGCGTTGCCTGGAGTGGTGTAAAGCTCGCCGCCACTGGACTCTGGAGCAGTGGAATTGAGTTCTCTGGAGTGATGTTTCACCATCTGGCAGTCCGAAGGACAAATCTGAGTTTGGAGGATGCCAGGAGAACGCTACCTAGCCGAGGAGGAATAATGGTCTGGGGCTGTTTTCCTTGGTTCAGGTTAGGCCCCTTAGTTCCAGTGAAGGGAAATCTTAACGCTACAGCATACAATGACATTCTAGTTGATTCTGTGCTTCCAACTTTGTGGCAACAGTTTGGGGAAGGTCTTTTCCTATTTCAGCATGATAAAGCCCCCCTATACAAAACTAGGTCCATACAGAAATGGTTTGTCCAGGTCGGTGTGGAAGAACTAGCCTGAACAGAGCCCTGACCTCAACCCCATTGAACACCTTTAGGATGAATTGGAACGCCGACTGCGAGCCAGGCCTAATCGCCCAACATCAGTGCCCCACCTCACTAATGCTCGTGGCTGAATGGAAGCAAGTTCCTGCAGCAATGCTCCAACATCTAGTGGTAAGCCTTCCCAGAAGATTGCTGGCTGTATAGCAGCAAAAGGGGGGACCAACTCCGTATTAATGCCCATCATTTTGAAATGAGATGTTCGACAAACATATACTTTTGGCCATGTAGTGTATGTGTAATTTGGTGGTTTGATGTAGATGCATTAACTCCCCTTGCTTTTTCTGGCTCGCTGGTTAGCTTGCTGGCAAGGTTTTTGTTGTGTAACGTTAGCTAGCTACTGAGAGTCAATCATTCTTCATTTGAGGCGCAAAGTTACCCCCCTCCCTATTCTGATTGAATAGAGTTGTTGCTCATTATTTATTGTCTTGAGTGTTTATCTCCTTTTAAAAACAAAGAGCGAGAAACAAATCAGGAGCTCACGCTGAGCGTCTCTCGCTCTCCCTCAGTCTCTCTTTGTTAATTACAGTGAGATGTGGATAAAGGGACTAAGCTCTATAATCTGGACTGATATGACCTGACCACCAGTTGATCCCTTAGCACTATTACTCACTCCTCAACCAAGCACTAACACACACACACACACACACACACACACACACACACACACACACACACACACACACACACTCTCTGAGCTGAGAGTTTGAGAAACTTCATCATAGGATGTTATGTATAGAAATGAGACAACTGTCCATTAGGCTAAAGTGTAGTGCAGTGCAGAAGCACAGTCCTGTCTCTCTGTGACGAGAGAGTAGCAGAGAAAGACAAATATTAGGGGGTGTGTACTAAGGTGGGGAGCAGGGAGAGTGGGATACAGAGCCGGCATGAACATGGAGAAAGACCGCGTGGGTGAGGGAGCAAGAGATTGGGAGGGGGGGGGCTTTGTGTATGTATCACAGGTGGCTGGTGTCACCTTAATTGGGGAGGATGGCTTCATAGTAATGCAGGAACGGAATAATCGGAATGGCATCAAACACTGTATTATAAGCTGGCACTAAGACCGCTCTCAACCAACTCTATAAGGCCATAAGCAAAGAAGAAAATGCTCACCCTGAAACGGCGCTCCTAGTAGCTGGGGACTTTATTGCAGGCAAACTTATATCAGATTTACCAAATTTTTACCAGCATGTCACATGTGCAACCAGGGGAAAAAAAACTAGACCACCTTTACTCCACACACAGAGATGCATACAAAGCTCTCCCCCGCCCTCCATTTGGCAAATCTGACCATAACCCTATCCTCCTGATTCCTGCTTACAAGAAAAAACTAAAGCAGAAAGTACCAGTGACTCGCTCAATACGGAAGTGGTCAGATGACACGGATGCTACACTACAGGACTGTTTTGCGAGCACAGACTGGAATATGTTCCGGGATTCATCCAATGGCATTGAGAAATACACCACCTCAGTCATTGGCTTCATCAATAATTGCATTGACAACGTCGTCCCCACAGTGACTGTATGTACATATCCCAACCAGAAGCCATGGATTACAGGCAACATCCGCATCGAGCTAAAGGCTAGAGCTGCCACTTTCAAGGAGCGGGAGGCTAATCCAGATGGTTATAAGAAATCCTGCTATGCCCTCGGACAAACCATCAAACAAGCAAAGCGTCAATACAGGATTAAGTTTGAATCCTACTACACCGGCTCTGATGCTTGTCGGATGTGGCAGGGCTTGAAAACTATTATGGACTACAAAGGAAAACCCAGACGCGAGCCTACCAGACGAGCTAAATGCCTTTTATGCTCACTTCGAGGCAAGAAATGAAGCATGCATGAGAGCACCAGCTGTTCTGGATCACTGTGTGATGACGCTCTCGGTAGCCGATGTGAACAAAACCTTTAAACAGGTCAACATTCACAAATCCGCTGCGGATTACCAGACTGATTACCAGGACGTGTACTCAAAGCATGCGCTGACCAACTGGCAAGTGTCTTCACTGACATTTTCAACCTCTCCCTGACCGAGTCTAATACCTACATGTTTCATTCAGACCACCATAGTCCCTGTGCCCAAGGAAGTGAAAATAACCTACCTAAATGATTACTGCCCCGTGGCACTCATGTCGGTAGCCATGAAGTGCTTTGACAGGCTGGTCATGGCTCACATCAACAGCATCCTCCCGGACACCCTAGACCCACTCCAATGGCTGCCCACAGGTGGTAAGAGTAGGCAACAACATCTGCTACGCTGATTCTTAACACTGGGGCCCCTCAGGGGTGTGTACTTAGTCCCCTTCTGTACTCCCTGTTCACCCATGACTGCGTGGCCAATCACGGCTCCAATACCATCATTAAGTTTGCTGACGACACAACAGTTGTAGGCCTGATCTCCGACAACGATGAGGAAGCCAATAGGGAGGAGATCAGAGAACTGGCAGTGTGGTGCCAGGACAACAACCTCTCCCTCAATGTGAGCAAGACTAAGGAGCTGATTGTGGACTACAGGAAAAATGCGGTCCGAACAGGCCACCATTAACATTGACTGGGCTGTAGTGGAGAGGATCGAGAGTTTCAAGTTCCTTGGTGTCCACATCACCAACGAACTATCATTGTCCAAACATACCAAGACAGTCGTGAAGAGGGCACGACAAAACCTTTTCCCCCTCAGGAGACTGAAAATATTTGGCAATGGTCCACAGACACTCAAAAGGTTCTGCAGCTGCACCGTCGAGAGCATCCTGTACAGTTGCATCACCAGTACATCACTGGGACGAAGCTTCCTGCCATCCAGGACCGGTGTCAGAGGAAAGACCATCAAATTGAGACTCCAGTCACCCAAGTTACAGACTGTCTTCTCTGCTACTGCACGGCAAGCGGTACCGGAGCATCAAGTCTAGGACCAAAAGGCCCATCAACAGCTTCTACCCCCAACCGTAAGACTGAACAATTCATAAAATCACCACTGGACAATTTACATTGAACCCCCCCTTTTGTACACTGCTACTCGCTGTTTGTTTGTTGCCTATGCAAAGTCACTTCGCCCCCACCTACATGTACAGATTACCTCAACTAGCCTGTACCCCCGCACACTGACTCGGTACCGGTGCCCCCTATATATAGCCTCGTTAGTCTTATTGTGTTACTTTTTATTATTACTTTTTATATTAGATTACTTGGTTAATTATGTTCTTCAACTGCACTGTTGGTTAAGGGCTTGTAAGTAAGCATTTCAAGGTAAAGTCTACACTTGTTGTATTCGGCGCATGTGACAAAGTTTGATTTGATTTGAAAGGGCTGGAGGGATGGCAAAAACAAGAAGAAGAAGAAGAAGAGAGAGAAAGCTATGGTAGAGATTAGGAGGTCTGCTTGGAGGGCAAAAATAAGGGAGGAAGGGAAGTGGGACTGAAAGATTGTTTCATTATCAACTGTTTTGGCAATGGGCAGTGTTTACCACTCATTCCAATAGTGTGCTGGAATGTAATCAAATTGAAGGGGGGAGAGGGTGAGAAAGAGAGGAGAGAGAAATAGGCCACAAGGTGGATGCAGCCAGTCAAGATGCTCTCAATGGTGCAGCTGTAGAATGTTTTGAGGATCAGAGGGCCCATGCTGAATCTTGTCAGCCTCCTGAGGGTGGAAGAGGCGTTGCCACAACTGTGTTGGTGTGTGTGGGCCATGACAGATCCTTAGTGATTTGGACACAAGGAGCTCTCGACCCGCTCCACTTCAGACCCGTCGATGTGAAAGGGGTCATGCTAGGCCCTCTGTTTCCTGTAGTCCACGATCAGCTCCTTTTTGTCTTGCTGTTGTTCTGGCACCACACTGACAGGTCTCTGACCCTACTCCCGAAAGTCTGTCTCATCATCGTCGGTGATCAGGCCTACCACCGTCAGGTCGTCAGCAAAATGAATGAGGGAGTTGTGTGTGTGTGTGTGTGTGTGTGTGTGTGTGTGTGTGTGTGTGTGTGTGTGTGTGTGTGTAGTACTGCCTTTTTGCTTCCCTCCTCTAGTACTGCCTTTTTGCTTCCCTCCATTTCCTATTTTCCTTTTCCATGAGATTTAAACCCGCTTCCTCTCATGTCCATCACAGACTTGGAGACCACAAATTAAAAATCAGACTCTCTCTGTTGTTAAAAAAAACTGTTATAGGGAAAGGGGGAAGAGATGGAGAGGTTGAGAGAGATTTAGAAAATAGGCTGTCTTTTGGGTGAAGGAAATGGTGTTGAATAATTTATGACTTTACACATCAATGACAGTGTTTCCATGCAGCTCGCAAATAAATAGGTGTTGCATGCTCACACATTAAAACACTGTGGAGTGGCTGTGTGCGCGCGTATTTTTCTGTCTAGCCTGTGTGTGTGTGTGTGTGTGTGTGTGTGTGTCCAACAGAAATAATAAAGCCAGATGCTTTTTAGTCTTTAGCCAGAGTCCCTCATCTTGAGAGAAACCAACTGCTGTCTGCCACCCTGCCTACACACTCACCCTTAAAACCACTCACCCTTAATGCCACACCACAAAACCAGAGAAACGTCAACAGGCTTGTCATCATTAGCAGACCACCTATAGGCCTAACCCAACAGTGGATAGTGGATAATAGTAGATAAATAAACATTGGCAATAATAGATCAGTCAATGACTCCACCGGCTTCAAAGACTATTCATTAGACCTACTTTGGCCTTAAACAAATACATTTAGAACAATACGTGAGCAGCTGTACCAATAGTCATTGACGGAAGATGGAACGCCCATCCACAGGGGCAGGTACAGTATAACAGAGTTGACTGACCGCCGCTATGAAGTTGTACACTAAGGAAACAAACCATGACCATCAGGACATACAGTACCAGTCAAACGTCATCAAGGCAAAGCGTGGTTGCTATGAAGAATCTCAAATGTAAAATCTATTTTGATTTGTGAAACACTTTTTTTTTTTGTATACTACACGATTCCATGTAATATTTCGTAGTTTTGATGTCTTCACTATTATTCTACAATGTAGAAAAAATAGTCAATAAGGAAAAAGTCTTGAATGAGTAGGTGTGTCCAAACTTTTGACTGGTACTGTAGGTAGTACTATTTTGACCATGTATTCATTTAAGATTTTTTGTATTTTTTTTTTTCAACATCCCTGTTCGGTACTTAGTGATAACATGGTAAATGTTTCTACATTATTTACAATGTGAAAATACCCATCAATTCTGTCTACTTGTACTCCAATTCATGTCAAATGGGTCAAGTCCATTTATACGGTAAGCCAAGCATTGTATACTCTTGAAACAAAACAAAAAAATGCACATTTCACTTCCCGACTCGAGTTGACCCCAACTTTAATTGACTACACATAGAAAAAAGACTGGCTGCGTTTTAATGAAACAAGATAAAGCTACTATTCATTCCAATTATTTTTTTGATCAGTAGCATCTGTGATTTGGCATGGGCCCCCAGATCCTCAAAAGGTCCTGCAGCTGCACCGCCGAGAGCATCCTGACCATTTGCATCACCGCCTGGTATGGCAACTGACCGTAAGGCGCTACAGAGGGTGGTGCGTACAGCCCAGTGCATCACTGGAGTCAATCTTCCTGCCATCCAGTACCTATATAATAGGCGGTGTCAGAGGAAAGCCGGCAAGCGGTACTGGAGCACCAAGTCTAGGACCAAAAGGCTCCTCAACAGCTTCTACCCCCAAGCCAAAGACTGCTGAAAAAATTAATACAATCGCCACCAAACTATTTACGTTAAACCTCCCACCCCCTCCCTTTTGTACACTGCTGCTACTCGTTGTTGATTATCTATGCATAGTCACTTCACCCCTACCTACATGTACAAATGACCTTAACTAACCTGTACCCCCACACACTGACTCTGTACCCGTACCCCTGTATATAGCCTCGTTATTGTGTTACTTTTTATTATAATTTTTTACTTTCGTCTATTTGGTAAATATTTTCTTAACTCTTAACCAACAGCACTTCACGGTAAGGTCTACACTTATTGTATTCGGCACACGTGACAAATAAAGTTTGATTTGATTTGGTTTTTGATTTGAATTGGTCGTTTGAACCTAGTGGACTCTATCCATCACCCAGTCTCCCTCTCTTGGGCTCCTATCTTCCCATTTAAATTGCGTGCCGTTTGATTCAGAATCGTGTCCAGTTGTCCACCATTGATGAGCTGTTGCTTTTCTGAGAGGATTATGGTCCTAATGTGAGAGAATTCAGTCTGGTTTCTCGATCTCTTTATACATCTCAGTCAGCTACTCCACAAACCAGGGCCAGTGCTCATCAAGCATCTCAGAGTAGGACTGCTGATCTAGGATCAGTCTGGACTTTAATGTCACAATGAGTAAGATGACATGATCTCCCGCTGCTTCAGAGACATTGCTCAATGAACAACAACTCGGAGTCAATATAGACGTTAAAGTGTCTGGGTGTACGCTAGCGAGCTAGGCAGCTGTATATTTCCGGTAGTACAAAACCGATACAAACCATACTAAATCAATAGTCCTGAATTGTGGACCATTGTCCCAATTTCATCTGTAGTAAATACCAAAATGGACAAAAGAATGATTATTACCAGAGCAATACATACATTTACTTGTTTCCCTGTTCTCATTTCACCCATTATTGCATGGACAAAATAACACCCTATTGGATAATGGATGCAGACATGGGAGAAGCAGAGAAAGGAATAGGAGAGGAAGAGGGAAAAGGAGGGAGGTCAAAAAGAAAGTGTGTGATGGGCACGAAGCAGATGGGTTGTCGTCTAGGGGTCATCAACATGAGTCATTCCTCTTGGTTGATAGGTAGAGAGAGAGAGAGAGAGAGAATACTCTGTTCTCAGCCTATGCACACGTAAGAGAATATATCACCTAGGAAATGGGTGGCAGATCATCTACACGACTGCCTGTGTTTTATGATGCTGACAGAGCCCCCGATGCCAAGCTTTAATCAGTTGGGGCCCTGACACACTCCCCTGGGAGGTAGGGAGTGTATGTGTGAGTGTGTGTGTCTCAGTGCGGAAGTATGCGTGGATCAGTACAAATATGTGTATGCGGGATTCCACAGATCTGTGATTGTGCCTCCATCTGAGCTGGTGTGTGAAGATAGATCAGCGTGTGTGGATTATTCTGTTAGATGCCAACGTAGAAGACAAACTAGACACTGCTGCATTGTGGGTCTTGATTAAATCCTTAAAATATGCAAGTAATCTACATAAGAACTTCCTGAAATAGGGTGGAGTCTTTAATGTCAGACAGATGAGGTTTTTCTTTGCCATGGAACCCCTACGATCTCATATTTCCCCAACTGCAACACTACAAACTCTTGGGAGTAAATAATCTCTCCGTTTGCCATCATTAAAGTACACTGTGATTATGGACAGTGTACACAGTATGTGGCTAAGATGAAAAACGACAAATAGTTGAGACCTTGGAATTATACGGCCCAACGTGCTATTTTACATTTGAAATGGAAAAACAAATTGTAACTTGAGTAACACATGAACAGTTAAAAAAATACACCAGTGGATTTAGAATTCTATTTCCATGGGTCCCCTATTGGCGTATTCTAAGCTTCCTGTTTTGAATGTTAATGCAGCCTAGTTGACATTCTCGTGGAGTTGCCAGATTATTGGCTCAGGTCAGGTGATGGTGATTACCTTTGCAACGAAGGGAACTTGGGGTATCATGGAGTTCTGCTTTAGGTAACGCTCAGGTCTATCTGAGGTGACCCTCCAGGCTTGTATGTGTCTTCTTGAATGTGTTTTAATGGCCTCCTGCTGCGTCTGTGTGTGTTGGGATCATGTGGAATCAGTGGTGTGTCTGTGTTGAGAGTGATTGGACAGATAAGTTGCAGAGACTAGAGATCACGGCAAGGGAAGCAATATCACGGAGCCTGTGTGTCTCCAATGTTTTTGTTTAATGCCCTTTCTGCTTTCCCAAACACTTGTACACCCTCCTCCGAATCACAATTATACCCTTTATATTCGCTAACAGAGTAGACTGATGTACAGTGGGGCAAAAAAGTATTTAGTCAGCCACCAATTGTGCAAGTTCTCCCACTTAAAAAGACGAGGCCTGTCATTTTCATCATAGGTACACTTCAACTAGTACAGACAAAATGAGGAAAAAAATTCCAGAAAATCACATTGTAGGATTTTTAACTGATTTATTTGCAAATTATGGTGGAAAATAAGTATTTGGTCACCTACAAACAAGCAAGATTTATGGCTCTCACAGACCTGTAACTTCTTCTTTAAGAGGCTCCTCTGTCCTCCACTCGTTACCTTTATTAAATGGCACCTGTTTGAACTTGTTATCAGTATAAAAGACACCTGTCCACAACCTCAAACAGTCACACTCCAAACTCCATACCTACTGTGAAGCATGGGGGTGGACACATCCTGCTTTGGGGCTGTTTTTCTGCAAAGGGACCAGGACGACTGATCCGTGTAAAGGAAAGAATGAATGTGGCCATGTATCGTGAGATTGAGTGAAAACCTCCTTCCATCAGCAAGGGCATTGAAGATGAAACGTGGCTGGGTCTTTCAGCATGACAATGATCCCAAACACACCGCCCGGACAACAAAGGAGTGGCTTCGTAAGAAGCATTTCAAGGTCCTGGAGTGGCCTAGCCAGTCTCCAGATCTCAACCCCATAGAAAATCTTTGGAGGGAGTTTAAAGTCTGTTGCCCAGCAACAGCCCCAAAACATCACTGCTATAGAGGAGATCTGCATTGAGGAATGGGCCAAAATACAAGCAACAGTGTGTGAAAACCTTGTGATGACTTACAGAAGACATTTGACCTATGTCATTGCCAACAAAGGGTATATAACAAAGTATTGAGATAAACTTTTGTTATTGACCAAATACTTATTTTCCACCATAATTTGCAAATAAATTCATAAAAAATCCTACAATGTGATTTTCTGGATTTCTCATTTTTTCTGTCATAGTTGAAGTGTACCTATGATGAAAATTACAGGCCTCATCTTTAAGTGGGAGAACTTGCACAATTGGTGGCTGACTAAATACTTTTTTGCCCCACTGTACATCAAACTCACACACATGGATCAAAATAGACCAATTTCACATAGCATCTGACACCCATCATATGGCCTTCTACTCCGTGTGACCGCTCTGATTTCAACATGCATCACACATCACACCCTCCCATAGGAATGTGTGGAATGTTTAGCTCTCCCTTGGATCACGCCGTTCAGTAGAATTCCTATCCTGTGCTATAGTGTGTGACCTGACCCTGTGACCACCCCCTATAGAGGAGAGACTGGTACTGTTCATTTAATGGACCATCCCTTTAAGGGCCAGCTACTGCCCCATTACCTGCCCTGTATCACTGACCATTCCTTTAACAAAAATATAATTATGCCCACATTTTGGTTGCTTGAGGTTAAGGTCCAGCTACTAACTTGACCATTAACCTCCTTATAACCAGACTGAACCTTAAAGGGCTACTTACTGCTCCTATCACTGTACCATCCCTTTAAGGGCCGTTAACCGTCCCATTACCAAATACTGTGGGAATGGGGTTAGAATGGTCTGTGAAGGTCGAGCTGAGTTGACAAGGTGCTGTCTCTGTACACACACACACCTAGTCAGAGCCACATCATGCAGCCTGCAGCCTTATTGAGTAACTGTCCTGGTTTTGGCTTTTCCACAGAGTGGCCTTTCCAACACACACACACACACAGAGCCCAGTGTGGTCAGACTGGCCCTGCTCCAGAGGCTGTCTAGAACATTCATTCAGCCCAGAGACTGGTTGTAAACACAAAGCACAACAACAACTGTCTTTACCCACTTCACTTTATCCACCCCATAACGTTTAGCTTTACATCGCACCAATACACAAACGACACAACAATTGTACACCAACCCCTGACCCACTCTAACACAATAATTTGACACAGACTATTGCCTTTTACCTACCCCTAACACAGAACTACTGGTGATATAGCACACACAACTCACCCTCTCCTAACATAGGACTTAAATACTAATACAGAAAACTACCGCCTGCCTGTACCCATTTCCTCAACCCCTAACTCACAGCACCAATACTCCAACAGCTTAGAGACTTCATTATCCCCAAAGGGCCATTTGCATTGCCAAACTTCCTTCTACAAAACAATGAAACACAAACAAGCCAACAGCTACTGTAACTGCCTTTGCAAAATCAGGCCTCAGCAGTCAAGAAAATAACTTGCCAAATATCATATCCTTCACAGTACTTCCACAGGATGACAAAAAAACAACTTGTTTTGGGAAGGGGGTTACTGCTTTCAAAACAGGAAGGGTGTGTTACTGGTTTCAGTACATGAAGAGAGTTACTGGTTTCAAAACAGGAAGGGTGTGTTACTGGTTTCAGTACATGAAGAGAGTTACTGGTTTCAGTACATGGAGAGTTACTGGTTTCAGTACATGAAGAGAGTTACTGGTTTCAGTACATGGAGAGTTACTGGTTTCAAAACAGGAAGGGGGTTACTGCTTTCAAAACAGGAAGGGTGTGTTACTGGTTTCAGTACATGAAGAGAGTTACTGGTTTCAGTACATGGAGAGTTACTGGTTTCAAAACAGGAAGGGAGTTACTGGTTTCAGTACATGAAGAGAGTTACTGGTTTCAGTACATGGAGAGTTACTGGTTTCAAAACAGGAAGGGGGTTACTGCTTTCAAAACAGGAAGGGTGTGTTACTGGTTTCAGTACATGAAGAGAGTTACTGGTTTCAGTACATGGAGAGTTACTGGTTTCAGTACATGGAGAGTTACTGGTTTCAAAACAGGAAGGGAGTTACTGGTTTCAGTACATGAAGAGAGTTACTGGTTTCAGTACATGGAGAGTTACTGGTTTCAAAACAGGAAGGGAGTTACTGGTTTCAGTACATGAAGAGAGTTACTGGTTTCAAAACAGGAAGGGGGTTACTGCTTTCAAAACAGGAAGGGTGTGTTACTGGTTTCAGTACATGAAAAGAGTTACTGGTTTCAGTACATGGAGAGTTACTGGTTTCAGAACAGGAAGGGAGTTACTGGTTTCAAAACAGGAAGGGAGTTACTGGTTTCAGTACAGGAAGGTTTCAGTACATGGAGAGTTACTGGTTTCAGTAGTTACTGAGAGTTTCAAAACAGGAAGGGAGTTATTACATAGTTACTGTTTTCATGGAGAGTTAAACAGGAAGGGAGTTTACTAGGTTTCAAAACAGGAAGGGAGTTACTGGTTTCAAAACAGGAAGGGAGTTACTGGTTTCAAAACAGGAAGGGAGTTACTGGTTTCAGTACAGGAAGGGAGTTACTGGTTTCAGTACATGAAGAGAGTTACTGGTTTCAGTACATGAATAGTTACTGGTTTCAGTACAGGAAAGGAGTTACTGGTTTCAGTACAGGAAAGGAGTTACTGGTTTCAGTACATGAATAGTTACTGGTTTCAGTACAGGAAAGGAGTTACTGGTTTCAGTACAGGAAGGGAGTTACTGGTTTCAGTACATGAATAGTTACTGGTTTCAGTACATGGAGAGTTACTGGTTTCAAAACAGGAAGGGAGTTACTGGTTTCAAAACAGGAAGGGAGTTACTGGTTTCAGTACATGAAGAGAGTTACTGGTTTCAGTACATGAATAGTTACTGCTTTCAAAACAGGAAGGGAGTTACTGGTTTCAGTACATGAAGAGAGTTACTGGTTTCAGTACATGAATAGTTACTGCTTTCAAAACAGGAAGGGAGTTACTGGTTTCAGTACAGGAAGGGAGTTACTGGTTTCAGTACATGAAGATAGTTACTGGTTTCAGTACATGGAGAGTTACTGGTTTCAAAACAGGAAGGGAGTTACTGGTTTCAAAACAGGAAGGGAGT
The DNA here is from genome assembly GCF_023373465.1 of Oncorhynchus keta. NCBI lineage: Eukaryota > Metazoa > Chordata > Actinopteri > Salmoniformes > Salmonidae > Oncorhynchus > Oncorhynchus keta. The sequence continues at coordinate 5,805,894 of NC_068440.1, read as the reverse complement.
TACAGGAAGAGGTTACTGGTTTTACATGAATAGTTTGCTTTCAAAACAGGAAGGGAGTTACTGGTTTCAGTACATGAAGAGAGTTACTGGTTTCAGTACATGAATAGTTACTGCTTTCAAAACAGGAAGGGAGTTACTGGTTTCAGTACAGGAAGGGAGTTACTGGTTTCAGTACGGGAAGGGAGTTACTGGTTTCAGTACGGGAAGGGAGTTACTGGTTTCAGTACGGGAAGGGAGTTACTGGTTTCAGTATGGGAAGGGAGTTACTGGTTTCAGTACGGGAAGGGAGTTACTGGTTTCAGTACGGGAAGGGAGTTACTGGTTTCAGTACAGGAAGTGAGTTACTGCTTTCAGTACATGGAGAGTTACTGCTTTCAGTACATGGAGAGAGTTACTGCTTTCAGTACATGGAGAGAGTTACTGCTTTCAGTACATGGAGAGAGTTACTGCTTTCAGTACATGAAGAGAGTTACTGCTTTCAGTACATGGAGAGTTACTGCTTTCAGTACATGAAGAGAGTTACTGCTTTCAGTACATGAAGAGAGTTACTGCTTTCAATACATGAAGGGAGATACTGCTTTCAGTACATGTCAAACATTTTATAAAAAGGTTTTCATCTGACAGTATGCTAAGAATGTGATATAGGATACATGTGACGGTATGTGTTAATCTTGTGCGCAAGACTGCTTGCAGGTATGTGTGTATGCATCTGTGCAAAAGGTGAGGGTATATAACCCTGCACAGCTAAACTGTGTTTGATTGACATATCTTCATTTAGCTAACCCCATCCTGTCTCCACGCACGCACGCACGCACGCACGCACGCACGCACGCACGCACGCACGCACGCACGCACGCACACACACACACACACACACACACACACACACACACGCACACACACACACGCACACACACACACACACACACACACACACACACACACACACACACACACACACACACACACACTGCATTGAATAGAGCACCTCTTCAGGGGGTAAAAGGTGACATTGAGAGCAGACAGACAGACAGACAGACAGAGACAGGAGAGAGAGCTCACACATGCCAATTAACCAAGCCCCCCCTCATTATCACCATGGTTACCGTGCCAACCCGCAGCCACTCAAACATCTGTCCCAGTCTGATGGCTAAGTGCTTGTCTCTGACAATAAGCTCACACCTAGAGACACACACACACACACACACACACACACACACACACACACACACACACAAATGCAAGATGGGCTGGTCCATTTTTCCTAGTGGGCATGTCTAACTTGGGGTTTTTGTGTCACGCCCTGACCATAGAAAGCTGTGTATTCTCTATGTTGGTTGGAGCATGACCATGACTAGGGTGTTTTATCTAGGTGATTAATGATCTGTTCGCCTGGTATGGTTCCCTAATCAGAGGCAGCTGTTTATCGTTGTCTCTGATTGGGGATCATATTTAGGCAGCTATTTCCCCACTGTGCTTTGTGGGATCTTGTCTAGGAGTAGTTGCCTGCGAACACTACTTTGAGCTTCACGTTTCGTTTTTTCGCTTTATTGTTTTTGTTCTTTGAGTTTCTCTTCCAAATAAAAGGATGGAAACATACCATGCTGCATCTTGGTCCACACGATCGTGACATTTTTCACAAAATTATTATTATCTGGCTAATAATGGGGGCCTGGAGAAAAATAACATAGTCTGGTGTGGAATATGACAGCATCTGGGATCTCTATCAAGCTTTTTAAAAATAAAAATCAAGCGGCCAGTAATTTATTGGGTAAACAACCGGCGTTCCGACATCACTGTGCCTCCTTCAGGGCACACTTCCACACCTCCCTGAAGAAGGCACCGTGGTGCCGGAACGCCGGTTGTTTACCCAATAAATGACTGGGCGCTTGTCTATAGAGTACGAGTCTCCGTACTCTTTGTTTATAGCCTATAGGTTACTCGCCGTTAGTCAGCACCTCTACCAACTCTATGGGCTGTGCGCCAGCTCATGCTTTTTATTACACTTTTACATAGGAGAGACACAAACACACATTATCTGGATCTTTCACACAGACAGATCTTCCGGCTAAACACAAACACGAGCGCACGCAGTCCTCCTTGTTGCATGGTGCTGTAATTAGTAGCACAGTTAATTAGACCAAGGAGCCAGGGTGAGGAACGCTCCTGCTGGGCTGCACTCCTCCACCACGTCTCCAGGGAGGATGATCACACGCAAACGCACATAAGCGCGCACATGCACACAGACGTCACACAAAACCATACACCGTTCGTATCCGCACAAATGGAAACACACACACACACAAACGCTCACACATGCACACGCACATTAATTAAAGAGCACCCGTGTTCCACCCACTCATCTTTTTCTCTCTCACACACACACACACACACACACACACACACACACACACACACACACACACACACACACACACACACACACACACACACACACACACACACACACACACACACACACACACACACACACACACACAAAAAGCCCTCAGTAGCATGTCAACTCCAGTGTGCAGTATAACAAACGTCTGGCAGAGAGCATCTCTCTTTCAGCTTTCAGTGGCCTTCTCTAGCTAATAGCACCTCTTCAGATGTGGCACTTCAATCAGACAGACACAAACACATCCCTGAGAAGATATCCCAACAACACCCCACCCTCCCTGCCTCTTTTTTCCTCCTCTCGAGTGTTTCTCAACCCGTCCAGCTGTCTTTCTTTCAAACAACCGTGACGACCGGCTCTTCAAACTACTTCAAACTAACCCCTCATAAACATACGGCACCGTTCTTCAGATTTGTTTGCTAGCCTCCGGTTTACCTTGCTGAACCCGGCTCTGGTCTGGTGCATGCCTAGAATTCAAAAGCGCTGCTTTGGGACTTGGGGGTAGTCAGAAGTGACTCATTAGTTCTTTCCTCTTTCTTACTTTCTCTTTACTTTTACAAGCCCCCTGACAGACGTTGAAATAGGAAGGGGCAATGAGTCAGGAGAGCGTGCCCAAACAGATCTGGTTAAGATTGGTGAACACGCACACACAGAGACAAATACACATGTATACACACACACACACACACACGCAAATACACACATGCATGCACGTACATGTGCACATGCAAGCACACATGGCTGTTAATAGCTAGCACAGTAAAAACAGTCAAAAAAGCTAGCACAGTAAAAACAGCTAGCACAGTAAAAACAGCTAGCACAGTAAAAACAGCTAGCGCAGTAAAAACAGCTAGCACAGTAAAAACAGCTAGCACAGTAAAAACAGTAAAAACAGCTAGCGCAGTAAAAACAGTAAAAACAGCTAGCACAGTAAAAACAGTAAAACAGCTAGCACAGTAAAAACAGTAAAAACAGCTAGCACAGTAAAAACAGTAAAAACAGCTAGCACAGTAAAAACAGCTAGCGCAATAAAAACAGCTAGCGCAGTAAAAACAGCTAGCGCAGTAAAAACAGTAAAAACAGCTAGCGCAGTAAAAACAGTAAAAACAGCTAGCACAGTAAAAACAGTAAAAACAGCTAGCACAGTAAAAACAGTAAAACAGCTAGCACAGTAAAAACAGTCAAAACAGCTAGCACAGTAAAAACAGCTAACGCAGTAAAAACAGCTAGCGCAGTAAAAACAACTAGCACAGTAAAAACAGTAAAAACAGCTAGCGCAGTAAAAACAGCGAGCGCAGTAAAAACAGTCAGCGCAGTAAAAACAGCTAGCGCAGTAAAAACAGTCAAAACAGCTAGCACAGTAAAAACAGTAAAAACAACTAGCACAGTAAAAAAAACTAGCCTTGTTAAAACTGCAGGTAGAGTGAGAATAACACCTTATAAAGCATGTAGGCCGGCTGATACAGAGAGTGTTGTTTTTCTGATACATCTCTCTCTCTCACACACACACACACACACACACACACACACACACACACACACTTTATCATTCTCTAATCAGAGGGTCAGGGTGATAGGAGAGATCAATCAAATGGATTCAGGTGAAGCACAGCGCGGGTTGGCGAGGCGCGATAGAGGCTCGGGGGGGGGGGTTTGACTGTTTTTTTCCAAGTAATTGGGCCACAGACGTACGAACGGCCATCTCAGATTACACACGGGGTGAACGAGGGAGGGGGGAGGTGGGCAAGGAGGGATGGAGAGGGAGGGAGGGATGGAAGATGAGGGATGAAGGGAGAGAGAAAGAGGTAGATGGAGGGTAGAAGGAAGGAGTGAGGGACAAGGAAGGAGAGAGAGAGAGAGACGGTGGAGGAAGGGAAAGAGGGAGGATGGGAGATGTTTGGCTGAGGAGGAGAGAGAATGAAGGATGGGCTTGGGAGGAAGGGGAGTGGATGAAAGGGAGGATGGATAGAAGAGGAAGACCCTGGGGGAAATGGTATCTGATAATTAAAGAACTGTTGTCTTGCAGAATGTGCTAGTCTTTATACTACGTGCTACGGAGTACATTCCCAATTAAATATTCAACCCGTTAATATGAAAACAAAAGAGGTAACGATATACGTGCCCTTGCTTGCTAAGCTTATTACTGTCAAAGTAATGAATAACATAACTCATATCCACCAAATATGCACATCCATTATGACGCCGTAGTCTGACAAAGACGACTTATATGGATAATAGTAGACCAAAGCTTTTACTCTCTGACCAGTGTGTCCAAATGTGTCTCTAACACAGACACCAGACCAGTGTGTGAGGGTTACAAACATGACCCAGCATAGCCTCCTTAACCCTTCCAGCATAAAGAACACAGAGTTCAAATACATACAGGGGGGGGGGGTGCATCTCAATAGTCGAATGTGGCTTCCTCCCCTCGTCTCCTCTCCTTGATCTGGTCTCATCTGAGAACAAAGGCTCGGTCAAAGCAATGTGAAGGAAACCTAGGATGACTCTAGTGTGTCACTTGTGCATTTTGTTAAAAAAGCAAAGACAAAGTAAGGAAGCTACTTTCTACGGTTGAGATGTGCCCGCCCAACTATTGAGATGTAGGACATCATCAGCTCTGGATCCAACGGAGGGAAATTCATTACATTCCTCTATCCCTGCTCATCACTCTTTCCCACCAGAACTTTTTTCTTATGTTTGTGAAAATTACTGCACCATGTCATTCTCCTCGACCCCACTCAATTTTCTGTCTCGGGCTGATGTTCGCATAAGGTGCTCGAGAAGGAGGGCGTCATTTTTATCTGGTTGAGTCTCTAAAGCTCTTGGGAACAAGTACGAAGAGGAGAGAAGCTTGAAGTTCATCCAACTCCCACCTTCTAGCTGACAGAAGAGAGATTAGTGGTTTGTTAAGTTTGACAAGTTGACGGGAATGCACAGAACCAGCCCTGAGCCAATGAGAGTTGAGTCTTGCAGGGGGCAGAACACCCAAAACCAATATAAATACAATTGTATTATCTAGCCTGTTGCCTAGTCACTTTATTCCTAGTTTTTGTACTAGAGGTTGACCGATTATGATTTTTCAACGCCGGTACCGATTATTGGAGGACCATAAAAAGCCGATACCGATTAATCGGACGATTTTATGAATGTATTTGTAATAATGACAATTACAACAATACTGAATGAACACTTTTATTTTAACTTAATATATCAATCAAATCAATTTAGCCTTAAATAAATAATGAAACATGTTCAATTTGGTTTAAATAATGCAAAAACAAAGTGTTGGAGAAGAAAGTAAAAGTGCAATATGTGCCATGTAAAAAAGCGTTTAAGTTCCTTGCTCAGAACATGAGAACATATTAAAGCTGGTGGTTCCTTTTTGACATGAGTCTTCAATATTCCCAGGTAAGAAGTATAAGGTTGAGGTTATTATAGGAATTATAGGACTATTTCCCGCTATACCATTTGTATTTCATTAACCTTTGACTATTGGATGTTCTTATAGGCACTTTAGTATTGCCAGTGTAACAGTATAGCTTCCGTCCCTCTCCTCGCCCCTACCTGGGCTCGAATCAGGAACACATCGACAACAGCCACCCTCGAAGCATCGTTACCCGTCGCTTCACAAAAGCCGCGGGGGAACAACTACTCCAAGTCTCAGAGCGAGTGACGTTTGAAACGCTATTAGCGCGCAACCCACCAACTACTTAGCCATTTCACTGCTTAAAGCATTGCGAAGAGCAGCTGGCAAATACACAAAAGTGCTGTTTGAATGAATGCTTACAAGCCTGCTGCTGCCTACCACCGCTCAGTCAGACTGCTCTATCAAATATCAAAACAGACTTAATTATAACACACAGAAATACGAGCATTAGGTCATTAATATGGTCAAATCCGGAAACTATCATATAAAATGTTTATTCTTTCAGTGAAATACGGAACTGTTCCGTATTTTATCTAACGGGTGGCATCCATAAGTCTAAATATTTCTGTTACATTGCACAACCTTCAATGTTATGTCATAATTATGTCAAATTCTGGCAAATTAGTTCGCAACGAGCCAACGGGCCCAAACTGTTGCATATACCCTGACTCTGCGTGCAATGAGCGCAAGAGAAGTGACAATTTCCCTAGTTTAATATTGCCTGCTAACATGAATTTCTTTTAACTAAATATGCAGGTTTAAAAATATATACTTTGTGTATTGATTTTAAGAAAGGCATTGATGTTTATGGTTAGGTAAATTCGTGCAACGATTATGCTTTTTCACAAATGTGCTTTTGTTAAATCATCCCAAGTTTGGCGAAGTTGGCTGTCTTTGGTAGGAAGAAATAGTCTTCACAGTTCGCAACAAGCCAGGCGGCCCAAACTGCTGCATATACCCTGACTCTGTTGCACAGAACGCAAGAGAAGTGACACAATTTCCCTAGTTAAAATAAATTCATGTTAGCAGGCAATGTTAACTAAATATGCAGGTTTAAAAATATATACTTGTGTATTGATTTTAAGAAAGGCGTTGATGTTTATGGTTAGGTACACATTGGTGCAACGACAGTGCTTTTTTCGCAAATGTGCTTGTTAAATCACCCGTTTGGCAAAGTAGGCTATGATTCAATGATAAATTAACAGGCACCGTATGCAACGCAGGACAAGCTAGATAAACTAGTAATATCATCAACCGTGTGTTGTTAACTAGTGATTATGTTAAGATAGTTTTTTTATAAGATACGTTTAATGCTAGCTAGCACCTTACCTTGGCCATGATCGGTGTCCAAAAATGCTGATGACCGATTGTTATGAAAACTTGAAACCGGCCCTAATTAAAAATCGGTCGACCTCTAATATGTACATACTGTATCTACCTCAATTACCTCATACCCATGCACAGCGACACGGGTACTGGTACCCCGGGTATATAATCAAAGTTATCGTTAATCATTGTGCATTTATTATTGGGTGTAATTACTTTTCTATTATTTATCTATTTTCCTTCTCCCTGCATTGTTGGAACATTTCACTGTTAGTCTATCTGTGGTTTGCAAAGCATATGACAAATAAAATTTGCCATCATCTGAATAGGAATAATATAAATGGAACGGCCCGGTCGGTGGGAAAACAACCCCAAGCCCCGTCTTCCCCTTCCATGTTGGCAGATATGAAAGTGTTGGCTCGATGTAAGCACTGTTGCTTATACCTTCGCATTTTTTTCAGATCTGCAAAGGGACAAGGGCTAGGGAAAGGGGCTAGGTGTTGATTTTGGACTGGGACAATCTGACAAGGTAGGACAGGACACAACCTAGCAGTCTAAGGCTACGCCCTCAACAACAAAAAACAGTGAAAGTTAGACAGGCCTTATAAACGTCATTCATTTCCCGCCTAGCCCTATCAGATGAGAAAACAGAACATCAAGAAGAAAGCCATTTTCTTTCAGCCGACAGTCAGAGCTGCTGCTGCTAAGCAAAGGGAAGGTTACCACAGAGATGATGTGCATGTAGCATTTTTCAAATGTCACGCCTCAGTCAGAGCCAGACCATAATAAACAAAGTCTCCACTATACCACAGTCCGTTTCATTCAAGTGGCCATGGTGTCTTTCTTGATAAATTCATCAAAACCCACTTTCTGCCATTGACAGGTATGGCTTCCCATAACATCAAACGGCGCGTGAAATTGACATCAAAGGAAATGGAGACTTGAAGTTTCACCTGGATCTGTTTTTCTAACAGGTTTGTTTGTGCCGATTCTTAGCAAATCAAAATGTTTCACTAGAACTAACATTTCAAAAAACCCTCTGTAGTATGATCTAAAAAAAGGACGCACGACAACGAGGTTCTAGCTAACCCTCGCATGTCCTACATAGGTACGGATACCCCCAAGGGACATCCTACTACCCCCCAAGGGACATCCTACTACATCTGCCCCTCTCCCATGAACAAGAACTCAACATGCATAACCACTGAAGCATAACTGAAATGCAATTTGGAAACCAGTATTATTCTCTAACATGCTACTTCACATCCTGAAACAGTATGAAAGCATTAAATCACACAGTATGAACATTAACTTAGGTACAGTCTCTTTTTGCTGGGTATGTTCCCCACAGTATGTTTTCTCTTCACGTAACATAGTCTTTCAGCCACTCTGGTGGCTTCACATCCCTTTTTGGGCGCGCTTGTGGCTCTGTGAGCATTCTCTCTCCTTCACACTCTTTTTGTGCATTTTCTGTGGCCTCGGTCTGTGTGGCTGGTAGATCTGGAAGAGCTCTGAGGTGTGTTTTGTTCCTTCCTACCTCTTCTGAGCCTGTGTCCACCACATAGGAGCGTGGGGCATCCGCTTTCCTCAGCACTATTGCTGGTGTCTTTGAGTTTGTAATCCACACGCGTTGACCTTCTGCCAGCTCTGGCCTCTCCTTAGCACTTAGTTTCTCTGATTTAAAGTCTCCAGTCTGCGTTTGTTTCAGCCGCTTGTCCCTCTCAGCGAAGGCCTTCCTGTTAGGCCATCGGGGTTTAAGCTGAGCCGGCGAGACAGGCAATGGGGAACGCAGCCTCCTGTCCATCAGGAGCTCGGCAGGCGACAGCACATGATGTAACTCTAAGCTAACAGAGCCCTGTATGGATCCTTGTTCTTTTTCAGCAGTCCCTTGACTGTTTTCACAGCTCTCTCTGCCTCACCATTACTCTGTGCATGGTAGGGGCTACTGGTCACATGTGTGAAGTCATATTCTGCGGCAAAAGCAGAAAAGGACCTCGCAGAGAACTGGGGAGCGTTATCTGTAACCACGACCTCAGCGACCCCTGGCCTGTAATAATATTTGACTTTAATCCATTGATAACACCAGCTGATGTGGTTATGGGTGTCTTTGCTATTTCAATGTATCTTGAGTAGTAATCTACCACTAGCAGATGTGTCATTTTCCAATAGAACATATCCGCCCCTACCTTTTGCCATGGACGTTTTGGCAGCACCGTTGCCATCATTGGCTCCAGATGACAAGGTTGACATTTTGTACAGACCTCACACTGGGCCACTAGCTTGGCAATCTGAGTACTCAGACCAAGCCACCACACTGACTGTTGAGCCCTCAGTCTGCATTTGGTTATCCCCATGTGTCCATCATGCACTCGGTCGAGCATTTCTGGTTGTAGAGTCTCTGGGATAACTATCCGTTGTCCTTTCATGAGAAGGTCTCCTTTACAGTGGAAGTCACTTTGGTGCACCCAATAGGGCTTCAGCAGTTGAGGCAGTTCCTCCTGCCTGGGCCATCCCTTCTTGCACTGCTGCACTCTGTTGGCAGATGTGGTCTCGTTGTTGCTCCTCTGCAATCTGCTGCAGTTTGGTCTGAGATGCAGGTAGACTGTCCCTTATTGCATTAATGGACACCTGTACCTCGCCCTCTAGACATTGCTCCTCCTCTGATAATGGACGTTTAATTGGGACCCTGAAGAGTGCATCTGCTGTGATCATGCCTTCCCTGGCACATACACCATCTTGTAGGTGAACCTCAGCAATCTGAGGCGGAAGCGCAGAACTCTAGGAGGCAAGTCGTCCAGTGCTTTTGTCCCTAACAGAGCAAACAGTGGTTTGTGGTCAGTCTCTGCTGTGAACTGCAGGCCAATAAGGTATTGGCTGAGCCTTTCACATGCCCATGTGATAGCCAACGCCTCCTTCTCCACTTGAGCATATCTTTGCTCTGTGTCGGATAAGCTTTGGGAGATGTATGCTATTTGGCGCCACTCCATGTTGTCCTGCATCTGTGTGAGGACCGCCCCTAGCCCAAAGGATGATGCATCTGCTGATACTTTTGTCTTAGCTTGGGGACGGTACTGGGCCAGCACTCTCTGTGAGGCCAGATCTCCTTTGATTTTGTCAAACACTACTTGTTGCATGTCCTCTCCATGACCAGCCATTCTCTTTGGCTAGTAAGTCTCTCAGAGGTTTGGTTGTATCTGAGAACTGTGGGAGGAACTTACCCACATATGTGTCCATGCCTAAGAAGGTCCTGACTTTAGCCACATTCTGGGGTCTGGTCATATCTGTGATGGCGCTGATCTTCTCCGGGTCCGGCTCTATTCCAGCTGCACTGATTTTGTGTCCCAAGAACTCTGATTGTGCAAAAGTGCATTTTTCATTGAGTGTCAGGCCAGTCTCCTCAAGTCGGGTCAGAACTGCTGTGAGCCTTACATCATGTTCTGCTCTGTCCCTTCCGCACACGAGCACATCATCCGCATGGACTATGACGCCACTCAGCCCATCCAACAGCTGGGACATGCGTCTTTGGAAATGCTCAGGACCGGAAGCGATTCCAAATGGCAAAACATTAAAACAGTAACGGCCAAATGGTGTTATAAACGTTGTGAGTGCCCTACTCTCTGATGACAGCAGTATCTGCCAGAAACCTGAGCGGGCATCCAGCTTTGTGAAGACTTGCGAGCCATCCAACTGAGCCAGTGACTGCTCAACTGATGGTAAGATGTGTCTTTCTCTCTGCAGAGTGCCTCATTCAATTTAGTCATGTCCACACAGATCCGGATTTCCCCATTGGCTTTTGGGACCACTACCATCCCTGCACACCAGTCTGTGGGACTCTCTATTTTAGACACCGCCCCAATTTCTTCCATCCTCCCCAACTCTTCCTTTACTCTGGCCAATAACGGGATAGGCACGCGGCGGGGGGTGGTAAGGGCATAGGGGACAGCATCCTCTTTCAGGCGGATTTTGTAGTCACCTTCTATCCTTCCTAGACCAGAAAACACTTTTGGGATTTTTTTTTTGAAAACCTCACCTGGGTCCTCCAGTTCGCTCACTCTCTCAATGAGTTGCAATGCTTCAAGTCAATGACGAAGACAGGCTGATGGCACTTTTGTCTTTACTCTCCAGTTTAATCACCAAGTGCCCTTCCACTGGTAAAATCGTATTACTGGGCCCGTACAGTTTTTTGTTTGTAGAGAGCAAAGGGCCATCTCTGCTATAGCTATACAGCCTATTTGGGATAGCTGTCACTGCTGCCCCAGTGTCTAGTTTAAATGACACAACCTCCCCATTGAGTTTAATGTCTGAATGCCAGCCAGCATTGTTTTCCTTCACTTCTCCCAGATAGATGCTGTCCTGCTGTACCTCCTCTGAAACCTCATGCATTTGCTTTAATCGTCAGACAGCTCAAAAGTGTCCTCTCCTGTGACATTTCCTGCATTCCGCATCCTTTGCAGGGCAATCTTTTCATCTGTGGAAAGGGGATTTCCCACATTTGCGACAAACTCTTGAACTAGCTACTGGTGCTGTCAGTGATTGTTTTCTCCACGTCTGTCTCTGTTCTGTGTTCCCCTCTGTTTTTTTTAGCTCTGTATGAAAATGCATGCATTTCCCCACTCTCTCCCACACTCTCTTCTGCTGTCTTTTTACTGTCTGTCTCACTCTGCCTAACCTGGTTTACAGCTTTGGACAAGGTAAGCTGGAAACTGTAGTGATATATTTCTTATTCCGACTACAATCCGATCTCAGATCAGCTCTTCCCTGAGCGCGCCAAACTGACAATGTTCTGCTAGTTTGTGAACAGCAGTGATAAAAACGGTTGGTGGTTTCACCCTGCTCCTGTTTGCGCATATTAAACCTAGCTCTCTCAAAAATAATGTTGTATCCCTACAAAATGCGTTTCAAAACAGTCTTTAACGGCACTGTAGTTAAGGTTCTCTTCCTCGGTCAACGTTGAACCATTTAATATATCCTCGGCTTCATCACCCATAGAGTAGATCAGTGTATTAACTTAAAATGCCTCGTTTTTCACATTTTACGCCTGATGCTACCCTGTACCTTTCAAAGCGCCTGATCCATTTAGGCCAGTTTTGAATGTCCATACAAACACATTTCTCTGAGGGACTAATGTGAAATCCGTCAGCACTAGCCACTGGCCTGTCCGTGTTTGCGCCAGAACCCGTTGAATATGGAGTCGCAAACCCTGAAATCCCGCCAGCTTCTTCCTCTTGCAACATGTTGCTTAGCAGTAACTTAGTCCTTGCTCGTTCGCTAGCAAAATAATGATACGCGCTGTTTTATCTACAACACTGTGCCCCCCCTGCTTTGAAACAGCCTGAATGTATGATTTATTTGGTACGTCCTTCACGTTTATGTGAATTTTAAAACCACTTCTGACGCCATGTAGTATGAGCTAAAATAAGGAAGCACGACAACGAGGTTCTATAGCTCCAGCCTGTTTATTAACCTAACCCTCGCATGTCCTACATTAGGTACGGATACCCCCAAGGGACATCCTTCTACACCCTCTGTTTCTACCACTCCTAAACTGGATTGTCAGCTTTACTGGTTACCTTTGCACCCACCCCTACATTAGAGGAGTGGGGTTTGGGTTAAACATTTCTCTCACCGGGGTCTCCTCTCCAGTCAAGAGAACAGGGAGAGCATCAGAGCAAGAGCATTAAGGACAACTTCAATTAGCGCTAGGCAGAGACCGGGTTTAAAGAGCAGGGAAGTACTGTAGCTGCATCTTTACCAGCAAGGATCAATGCTGCATTACCGTAAGGACTTCTCCTTAAGGAGAAAGAAAAAGAAAGAGCAGACCGTATTTATATCTCTCTTTCTGGCACACTCACGTAGGCCTACTTTCATTCCTTCTCTCGCTCACACTTTCATTTTCTCTTTCATACACACGCTTGCACATCCTATTCCTCTATTTTAACTCATTCTTTCTGTCTCTCACACACACACACACACACACACACACACACACACACACACACACACACACACACACACACACTCACTCCTTATAGGGGTCTACGGACAATGTGCAAACATGGCCGACGGAGCGTAGCGCAGTGTTGCAATGTCGTTTTCTTCATAAAGGGGTGGCTCCTTGTAATACGCTCTGCATTCAACAAAAATTTTTTCCTACCTGGAAATTGAGACCCAACATATCATTCCTTGCGAAGACTAAGGGGCAGTACTGAGTGAGTTTTGCAATGGAAGTCCCGCCCCGGTGTCTACTATAGGTCGACCGGATATGATTTTTCAACGCCGATACCGATTATTGGATGACCAAAAAAGCCGATACCGATTAAATCGGCAGATTAAAAAAAGTTTTGTATTTGTTTGTAATAATGACAATTACAACAACACTGAATTTACACTTATTTTAACTTAATATAATACATCAATAAAATCAATTTAGCCTCAAGTAGATAATGAAACATGTTCAATTTGGTTGAAATAATGCAAAAACAAAGTGTTGGAGAAGAACGTAAAAGTGCAATATGTGCTATGTAAGAAAGCGAACGTTTCAGTTCCTTGCTCAGAACATGAGAACATATGAAAGCTGGTGGTTCCTTTTAACACGAGTCTTCAATATTCCCAGGTAAGAAGGTTTAGGTTGTAGTTATTATAGGACTATTTCCCTCTATACCATTTGTATTTCATTAACCTTTGACTATTGGATGTTCTTATAGGCACTTTTGTATTGCCAGTGTTACAGTATAGCTTCCGTCCCTCTCCTCGCTCCTCCCTGGGCTTGAACCAGCAAAACAACAGCCACCCTCGAAGCAGCATTACCCATGCAGAGCAAGGGAAACAACCACCCCAAGGCTCACAGCAAGTGAAGTTTTAAACGCTAATAGCGGCACTAACTAGCCAGCCATTTCACTTTGGTCACACCAGCCTCATCTCGGGAGTTGATAGGTTTGAAGTCATAAACCGTGCAATGCTTGACGCACCACGAAGAGCTGCTGGCAAAACGCACAAAAGTGCTGTTTGAATGAATGTTTACGAGCCTCCTTCTGCCTACCACCGCTCAGTCAGATACTTAGATACTTGTATGCTCAGTCAGATTATATGCAACACAGGACACGCTAGATAATATCTAGTAATATCAACCATGTGTAGTTAACTAGTGATTATGATTGTTTTTTTATAAGATAAGTTTAATGCTACCTAGCAACTTACCTTGGCTTACTGCATTTGCGTCTCCTTGTGGAGTGCAACGAGAGAGGCAGGTCGTTATTGCGTTGGACTAGTTAACTGTATGGTTGCAAGATTGGATCCCCCGAGCTGACAAGGTGAAAATCTGTCTTTCTGCCCCTGAACGAGGCAGTTAACCCACCGTTCCCAGGCCGTCATTGAAAATAAGAATGTGTTCTTAACTGACTTGCCTAGTTAAATAAAGGTGTAAAAAAAATAATAATAATAAAATAAAAAATAAATGTATTTTCTGTATCACGGAGGCGCTCCGCACTGCTAAAGCTAACTCTCTCTCCTCTGCTCTCATCCTTCTAGACCTATCGGCTGCCTTCGATACTGTGAACCATCAGATCCTCCTCTCCACCCTCTCCGAGTTGGGCATCTCCGGCGCGGCCCACGCTTGATTGCGTCCTACCTGACAGGTCGCTCCTACCAGGTGGCGTGGCGAGAATCTGTCTCCTCACCACGCGCTCTCACCACTGGTGTCCCCCAGGGCTCTGTTCTAGGCCCTCTCCTATTCTCGCTATACACCAAGTCACTTGGCTCTGTCATAACCTCACATGGTCTCTCCTATCATTGCTATGCAGACGACACACAATTAATCTTCTCCTTTCCCCTTCTGATGACCAGGTGGCGAATCGCATCTCTGCATGTCTGGCAGACATATCAGTGTGGATGACGGATCACCACCTCAAGCTGAACCTCGGCAAGACGTAGCTGCTCTTCCTCCCGGGAAGGACTGCCCGTTCCATGATCTCGCCATCACGGTTGACAACTCCATTGTGTCCTCCTCCCAGAGCGCTAAGAACCTTGGCGTGATCCTGGACAACACCCTGTCGTTCTCAACTAACATCAAGGCGGTGGCCCGTTCCTGTAGGTTCATGCTCTACAACATCCGCAGAGTACGACCCTGCCTCACACAGGAAGCGGCGCAGGTCCTAATCCAGGCACTTGTCATCTCCCGTCTGGATTACTGCAACTCGCTGTTGGCTGGGCTCCCTGCCTGTGCCATTAAACCCCTACAACTCATCCAGAACGCCGCAGCCCGTCTGGTGTTCAACCTTCCCAAGTTCTCTCACGTCACCCCGCTCCTCCGCTCTCTCCACTGGCTTCCAGTTGAAGCTCGCATCCGCTACAAGACCATGGTGCTTGCCTACGGAGCTGTCAGGGGAACGGCACCTCAGTACCTCCAGGCTCTGATCAGGCCCTACACCCAAACAAGGGCACTGCGTTCATCCACCTCTGGCCTGCTCGCCTCCCTACCACTGAGGAAGTACAGTTCCCGCTCAGCCCAGTCAAAACTGTTCGCTGCTCTGGCTCCCCAATGGTGGAACACACTCCCTCACGACGCCAGGACAGCGGAGTCAATCACCACCTTCCGGAGACACCTGAAACCCCACCTCTTTAAGGAATACCTAGGATAGGATAAAGTAATCCTTCTCACCCCCCTTAAAAGATTTAGATGCACTATTGTAAAGTGGCTGTTCCACTGGATGTCATAAGGTGAATGCACCAATTTGTAAGTCGCTCTGGATAAGAGCGTCTGCTAAATGACTTAAATGTACATGTAAATGTATTTTAAAATCCAAAAACACTGATTTCCGATTGTTATGAAAACTTGAAATCGGCCCTAATTAAATCGGCCATTCCGATTAATCGGTCGACCTCTAGTGTCTACATCACATCTTTTCCGGTATCTCCTCTGGTATAAATACAGAAGCGATGGACGTTAGCCTCTACTACTTGCAAGCTTCCTATTATGTCCATGTCCAGTTTGGAGGAGCATCTTTGTGAGCTGGCGAGACAATACAAGAACCTTTATAGCTGTTCAATGGGGTTGTATTCAGACCAGCAAGCACAAGACAACAGCTGAAAGGAGATACCACGAAATTTGAACACCAATACGGATATCAAAGAGACATAGAGAAAGACCGGTATGTTCGGAATCTGAAAAGGGTGACGGAGACGAGGAATGGGGCTGCCGCAGGTGCCTGTCCCACCGATTGTCAGACTATTGGATTGGCTTCTCGTTCACGTGAAACATCGTCAGACAGACACCAATAAGCCAGATACGGTATGTACTCGTCATGCAACCGATTCCTTTTGTACAGTTCATGTGTGTGTTTGTGATCTTATGTTTAGCAGACTTAGTTAGAACATGTGAAATCAGCTCTTTTCTGGATGGGAGAAATTGTGTGTGGGAAATATTCATTGCCTGTGTTATAAGATTAGCAGAGGTAATGTGTGTGTTAATTAGATTGAGATTTTTATGAAATCAGTTATTTTGGGGAAACATGTTTTTAGATTGCTTGCATTGTATTCTAACGTATTCGCCATCTGCTTGTAGGTGTTGGAGGAGTATGTGGCTTTGGACAGTGCAGAGATGGAGCTGAGCCCTGTGGGCCCATCTACCGGTGGTTCAACTCCCCTGGATTCATCATCTCCCCGGCCTGGTTCATCACCTCTGCGGGGGGTCATCACACTTTTTCACCTGTCTAAAAGTACTGCTAAAGTATGTCTGCTTACTTGTACTTGTGGCAGACCTTGCTGGACACACCCATTTACTATAGCAGGAAGGTGAAAGGCCACTACACGTAACACAAGGTTAGGTAAATGTCTTGAGAGTCTAGCCTCACCATTTTTTATATATATAAAAAAAAACTAAAACAAGGATGACGTGAGTCATCATAGTACTCTTTATTGGGATTTGGCAGCCACATCCAAACAGCAAAAACCAAGTGTGAGGCTCACAACATGAGTCAAACCGTCATCAACCAGAAGAGAAGGTATGCGTGCACCTGTTTTCTAAACCACTCTCCAACATTTAGAGTAGGGTGTGATAGCAGCACCCTGGAAAGACACCTGACCTGCTGGTGTGAGGAAGTAGTCCTTTAGGTTGTTGTGCACGTCTATAGCAACTCTGGTTGACCTGTCTGCCGACATGTTTCTTGGTTTCCAGGAAGCTGGTGTTCCCTCGTACCACCTGTCTCCACTCTCCTGGAAGCAGGTTGCTAGTGGGTGTGGAGTGGTCAAACGTGTGGCGGATGTACCGTGTTGATGTGTCTGTGGTGCAAAGGTAGTGGTGGAGGGCCACGCAGGCCTTCACAATGGTCTCAGCTTTCTCCGGGGCAATATCAAGGGCTCGTCCCAGGATCCCCCATCTTGCAGCAAGGAACCCAAAGCAGCTTTCTGAAATTATTCTGGCTCTTGAGTGGCAGTAGTTGTAAATCTTTTTGGCGTCATCAAGGCCAGAAGAACCTTTGACTAAAATAATTGCTTCGATTGAACAGTACCATGAAGGCTATCAAACGTGTACTGTAACAATTGTGTAGCCTGTTTGTACATAGTCCCCCATCCTCTTATTGGGATGCCAGGTCCCTTTTATGTGAGGCATATCATTAAAATGTCTATATTGGTATAATTTTCACATCATATGTACTTAGCGTATCTTACCTGGATATGGAGTGCCATCAGGACCAGGATTTTGTTGCATTACAACATGTAATTTAAATAGATTTCATGTAATGGACATACACAAAATAGTCCAAATTGGTGAAGTGAAACAAAACAAAAATAACTAGTTTCAAAAAATGATTAAAAAAATAAATACATGGAAAAGTGGTGCATGCGTATGCATTCACCCCCTATGAAGCCTCCAAATTAGATGTGGTGCAATCAATTACCTTCAGAAGTCACATAATTAGTTAAATAAAGTCCACCTGTGTGCAATCTAAGTGTCACATGATCTCAGTATATACACACACACACCTGTTCCGAACAGTCCCAGAGTCTGCAACACCACCAAGCGGCACCATGAAGACCAAGGAGCTCTCCAAACAGGTCAGGGACAAATTTGTGGAGAAGTACAGATCAAGGTTGGGTTATAAAAACATATCCAATACTTTGAACATGCCACGGAGCACCATTAAATCCATTATTAAAAACATTGAAAGAATATGGCACCACAACAAACCTGCCAAGAGAGGGCCACCCATCAAAACTCACACACCAGGCAAGGAGGGCATTAATCAGAGGCTACAAAGATACCAGAGATAACCCTGAAGAAGCTGCAAAGCAGAGATTGGAGTATCTGTCCATAAGACCACTTTAAGCCATACACTCCACAGAGTTGGGCTTTACGGAAGAGCTGCCATAAAAAAAAAGTAATTGCTTAAAGAAAAAAATAAGCACCTTTTGGTGTTTGCCAAAAGGAATGTGGGAGACTACCCAAACATATGGAAGGTACTCTGGTCAGATGAAACTAAAAGTGAGCCTTTATGCCATCAAGGAAAACGCTATGTCTGGTGCAAATCCAACACCTCGCATCACCCCGAGAACACCATCCCCACATGGTTGTGGCAGCATCATGCTGTGGGGATGTTATTCATCGGCAGGGACTGGGACACTGGTTAGAGTTGAAGGATGGTGCTAAATACAAGGAAATTCTTGCGAGAAACCTGCTTCACTCTTCCAGAGATTTGAGACTGGGACAGAGCTTCACCTTCCAGCAGGACAATGACCCAAAGCATACTGCTAAAGCAACACTTAAGTGGTTTAAAAGGGAAACATTTAAAGGTCTTGCAATGGCCTCGTCAAAGCCCAGGCCTCAATCCAATTGAGAATCTGTGGTATAACTTAAAGACTGCTGTACACCAGCGGAACCCATCCAACTTGAAGGAGCTGGAGCAGTTTTGCCTTGAAAAATGGGCTAAAATCCCAGTGTCTAGATGTGCCAAGCTTATAGAGACATACCCCAAGAGACTTGCAACTGTAATTGCTGTAAAAGGTGGCTCTACAAAGAATTGACTTTGGGTTAGTTTTGCACGCTCAAGTTTGATTTCTTATTTGTTTCACAAATAATATTTAGCATCTTCAAAGTGGTAGGCATGTTGTGTAAATAAAATGATACAACCCCCCCCCCCAAAAAAAAATCTATTATAATTCCAGGTTGTAAGGCAACCAAACAGGCACATAACACGGAAGTTCAAATGTCGTCGCTAGCTAGTCAAATAGAGTGGCTCGGCCCCTCTTGCTTGGTAAGCTACTCTTGTTCCCAAGCCCCCTGGTGGATATACACTATACAAGGCCGACTTCCTCTCTGAGTGGAACGCAAGGAATAGAGCCTGCTGGCCCATCCACACACGTAGCTCAAATGAGTGGAGCTCGTAGCCACCTTTTGATGGATTGGTATCCCCACGACGTCTCTCCTGACAGACAGACGTTCCAGATAACAGGCAGGACACCAGCCAATCAGCAGCGGGCACAGCTATTCCATTTCCACCCTAGAGGGAAGGGGTACTGCAAGGGT
Organism: Oncorhynchus keta; assembly: GCF_023373465.1. Lineage (NCBI taxonomy): Eukaryota > Metazoa > Chordata > Actinopteri > Salmoniformes > Salmonidae > Oncorhynchus > Oncorhynchus keta. Next base: position 5,786,220 of record NC_068440.1, on the reverse strand, counting down.
TAATGAAGTTCATTTGGAGGCTACCACACAGCTAATAGCCCTACTATATTTGTACTGTAAGTATGAGTTATTAACTAAGACTGTATCTCTCTCCTCTGGTATTTCACAAAGACATTCTTATTCAATCTTCTTGATTCATTGCATACAACTGTAGTGCTTCCACTGAAGCTAAATGCTACAAGCTAAAACAGCAGGTTTGAATAAGTGATTTACTGAGAAGAGAACCAGGAAACGAGCTATGCTCTATGCTGCACTAACAACATTACCTAAATGCTTACCACTGCAGTAGTGGCAAACTGATAACCTGCTCTCTATGTTGTCCTAACGCTATAGCTATCTAATCCATTCTGTAGGGAACGGATCCATGCAATATAGATTCCTAGATTCCATTCCAGAGAGGGTTTCTCAATAGATCAGTGGGCTTAGTGGATCTATGGATTCGCTCTAGTTCATTCGTCTCTAGCGCACAGTGAAGCTTGTGAATGAATATAGATTCACTGTGCTGACGGAGGGAGTCTGGCTCGGTCTGTCAGCTTACACCCTATTAGGAGCAGTGATGGAGTGTGTGTGTGTGTGTGTGTGTTTTTGGTTTTACTATCCTTGTGAGGAACCAGAAGTTCACAAGGATAGGAGAATAAGGAAAAGTGGGGACATTAGGGGTTAGGTTTAGGGGTTAGAGAAAATAGTATTTTGAATGGGAATCAATTGTTTGGACCCCAAAAGGACAGAAAAACAAATGTGTGTGTGTGTGTGTGTGTGTGTGTGTGTGTGTGTGTGTGTGTGTGTGTGTGTGTGTGTGTGTGTGTGTGTGTGTGTGTGTGTGTGTGTGTGTGTGTGTGTGTGTGTGTGTATGTGTATATTTTCCTGCTTAGAGCATATGTGTGTCTATGCACACATTTATATCTACCCATCTGTGTATGTGTGCGTTTGCAGAAGCAATAAAGTCCATTCCTGGAATGGCTCTGGCCTTGTGACCCATCCGTCCAGCCACACTGGGGTTTGACTGGGGCCAGCAGAGTAGTCTAGCTAGGGGATAGGGAGAGGAGACGGGGCTAATGCATTTACTGGAGTGGAGACAGCTCACTCCCTGCACCTGATCACATTACAGCCATAGAGAGAGAGAGAGTGTGAAGACAAGAGGGAGAGAGAGGAATTAAGAGAAAGAAAGACAGGGCAGAGACATATCTAGGGAGAGACAGCAGGGGGAAATAGATGGGGTAGATAAAGAGAAAGGGAGGAACAAAGAGTGCAAGAGAGAACGAGAAAGAGAGGGAGATGGGGCAGAGAAATAGCTGGAGAGAGCGTGAACAGCGAGATAATGGAAGAGGGTGTCCGAAAGAGAGAGACTCATTGCGACAGAAAGAGAGGAGCAGGCTCTGGTTACTGCAGCCCTGCCAGCCTGACTACACCGGACAGGCTAGTGGGTCCACGGGGACAGGGGTGACAACCTGGGGACAGCTGGAAACACAGGGACAAGGATGGGCAATCTGGCCAGGGTGTGGGTAACCTGAACTGTGGTGTGAGAGTGGGATATGAGGGGTGGGTGTGGGTCCGGAGACATGGGTATTGGGTGAAGGAGCAGCAGTAGTAATAGTAGTGGATACCAAGCTAAGGATAGTCCTCGGAATGGAGCTATGAATGGAGTTGGCTAGGAAGTTGATCATGGAGACTGCTTGTAATGTAGGGCGTAGGGTCAGAGGGAAGAGTGAAGGAAATGACTGAAATAGGCTAGGTGGTGTGTAGAGGCAGTGGGAAGGGCAGTGTGTGTTGGCTGGGTGTAGTATGTAAAAAAGGCAAGAGGCAGAGAGTAAAGCAATTCAAATGTTCTCTGAAAACAACATGCAAACTGAGGTACAGGGATCACAGTGTAACAAAGCATATAGGTCTACCTCCGGCTTCAAATACATATCATAGCAATGTGTGGTCCTCTATAGGACTACATGAACAAAAATATACAAGTGCTAGTTTGAGCACAGAAGAGTAGCCTAGCTTTGGGCCAGTAACCGAAAGGTCACTGGTTCAAATCCCAAAGTTGACTAGGTGAAAAACAATCTGTCAGTGTGTCCTTGAGCAAGGCACTTAACCCTAATTGCTCCAGGGTCACAGTCAATAATGGCTGATCCCTGGCCGTGACCCCACTCTCCGAGAGAGTCTCAGGGGGAGTGGGATTTGCAACAAAACTCATTTCCAATTCACTCATGTATATAATACACTCATGTATATAATACATGTACATGAAATAGGGCAAATGTAAGCACCCACCTAACTATTATTAATAATAACATCCCAAGAGCCCATATAGCCAAGTGTCAGAATAGGATTTAAACAGTCTGTACCGAGTAGACAGTCCCAGAGCGAGCAGCTGGGAGCAGCATCCAGTCGGTCTCATTTATCATAGGTGTTGCAGAGGGGACTCAACACCAAACTGGCCTCAGCTAGCTCCCAGGCTATCATTAAATAAGAGATGAACAGTAGAACTCAGACTAGCCACACACAAACATACCTACACTGACATCCCTACACACACATTGCATACTGATGCCACAACCACACTGCTGCTACTGTCTATTATCTATGCTGTTTACCTCTACCTATGTGTACATAGCTACCTCAATTACCTCATACCCTGCACATCGACTCGGCACTTCCTGTATAAAGCCATGCTACTTTAACACTATTGTTATTCATTATTAACTGAATTTCTCCTTGTCACCTATTTTATTTTATCTCTGCATTGTTGGAAAAAGGACCTGTAAGAAAGCATTTCACGGTTAGTCTACACCTGTTGTTTACGAAGCACGTGACAAATACATTTGGATTTTATTTGACTTATTCATAGTGTTCAGTATATTCCTAAGTTGCCTATAGGAGGTATCTGGGCCAGGGTAGATTGTCTGGGTTTGGCCCACAGTTGTAGATGCCACACAATACCACCACACCCTTTCATATAAGAGTGTTTTTATTGGGTGCAAATATATCAAGTGCTGAGGAGTGTAAGGATACGTGGTTACTGTTGATTCTAGGGGTCCTCCGTAGCTCATGTTGAGAAGATGCTAGCTGAATAAATCAACTAGGGTAATGCTAACTTGGTCGTCAGTCTGGTATGAGGTGGAATGAAGTCGTCGCCTTATAAAAAGCTGCCCACTTGTCTGTCGACTAACAGGGGTTGACTGAAGTCGGGACGCAGTTGAAGTGGGCTCAACCAACCTCAAAAAGGAGGCAGGTAAGAAGGAGTATTCTGAATCAGAAAGTGGAAAATCACAGTATAAAGTCAGGTTAATCTTGGAACTACCCATCCCGGATCTGGGAGAATTGTCATCAACTACACTAATTAGCATAGCGCAAACGGTCAAAATATATTACTAGAAAATATTAATATTCATGAAATCACAAGTGAAATATAGTGAAACACAGCTTAGCCTTTTGTTAATCACCCTGTCATCTCAGATTGAAATTGTGCTTTACAGACAAAGCAAGACAAGCATTTGTGTAAGTTTATCGATAGCCTAGCATAGCATTATGTCCAGCAGGAAGCTTGGTCACAAATCAGAAAACCAATCAAATGAACAGTTTACCTTTGATGATCTTCGGATGTTTTCACTGACGAGACTCCCAGTTAGACAGCAAATGTTCCTTTTGTTCCATAAAGTTGATTTTTATACCCAAAATACTTCCGTTTGTTGGTCACATTATGTTGAGAAATCCACCGGAAATAGCAGTCACGACAACGCTGAAAAAATGTCCAAATTCTATCCATAATATGGACAGAAACATGGCAAACGTTTTTTTATAATCAATCCTCAAGGTGTTTTTTAAATATCTATTCGATAATATATCAACAGGGACAATTGGCTTTTCAGTAGGAGCAAGAGGACAAATGACTACCTTTGTCTTTTACGCAAGAATCACTCAGAGCCCTCAGCTGGCCACTTACACAATGTAGTCGTTTATGCTCATTCTTCAACATAAAGGCGTGAAACTACGTCAAAATGCTGTAGACACCTTAGGGAAGACGTAGAAAAAGGAATCTGGTTGATATCCCTTTCAATGGCCAATAGGGGTGCATAGGAACACAACGGTTTCAAAATAAGAGGCACTTCCTGATTGGATTTTCCTCAGGATTTTGCCTGCAATATCAGTTCTGTTATAGTCACGGATAATATTTTGACAGTTTTGGAAACGTTAGAGTGTTTTCTATCCTAAGCTGTCAATTATATGCATATTCTAGCATCTGGTCCTGAGAAATAGGCGGTTTACTTTGGGAACGTTATTTTTCCAAAAATAAAAATAGTGCCCCCTAGTTTCAAGAGGTTAAATCCACTCCTTTCAAATCCCAATTTAACCCTAACACCAGACACACATACATATATGAGTGAATAGCCTCTGAACCATGCCCCTAGCCATCTGTCAAAGACTCAAGCCACCCAATGTGTTAGAGCCGATTTGGACATATTTGTATAAAAGACCGAACATATGGAGCTCCATGTATATTTGTGTAAATATATTAAATATTAATGTAAATTATGAAATATTAGGTACGTACCTTTATGATTTATATTTACCCGATTGAGATATATTAATTTGTTGTTAGTGTAACTCGGCCATTTGGCCCCCCCTCTTGCCTGTTCATTGTATTGTGGTAAGTGTGTTAGGATAAAGGCATGAAGTTGGGCCTTCGGGAGGGAGAGTCCTTGCTAGATGCGGGAGCGGTATAGGTTTTTGACCATACAGACATACAGACAGGTCATAATATGTATTTTCCATATAAAGTAATCTATGCTTTAAGTTGATTGGAGAATCATTTATTTGTTAGATATAAGAAGAATAAACATTTTTGTTGCACCATATCCCTGGATGTCATGGAATGTTTGGCCGTTTGGAAACCTTGAGTGTGGACTGTATGCGTACCAAACAACCCCGCTTCAGGCTTGGGCAGTGGCTATGGTAAAGACGAAAGGAAGCCACTACACAATGGGACATTAAGACCAATGGTTTAAAGCAGTCCTCTTTTCCCTCATAGACGAAAAAAAGAAAAATGACTAATGAACACACATTTACATGTATATTTAATAAATGTATTCTATTTTTGTCTTGACATTTCTGAAAGACAAGACTTGCTGAAGGTCAACTTCACCTAATTGTATGGAACATTAAACATAGTGTAAGGAGCACTTAGTTTCACATGTCCCCTTTTTCCTAATCCCTACCATCCATAATCTCTGGATACAGAGTTGTGGGTTCAGAAAGTCAAGTGGAGGCTATCAAAACGGGTAAACAAGCGAAAAACAGAGTGAGAGGGGAAGGAGAGTCTTATCAGCAGAAGGCAGGAGTCTCCCTCTCTCCATCTCCTATAGTCTCCAGTTGGCTCGGACAAAAGGGAGTGAGGACGCCGGGGGCTTTTCCCGCAATGATCGCCGTGGCGCTGGCCCGGCTGGATAAACGGCCCGATTAGGCCGGTGAATGGCCCCCATTAAGGACACCCACACCAGTAGAGCCAGGGCCCCCGCGTGGGCTGGTGGTAAGACAGCGTGGGCCTCAGGGGCCAAACGGCTCCACATCAGGAACCTGAGAGGCACCTGACAACCTGACAGGCTGGACTCTCCCACTCAATATACACAGGTCCAAAGGAGAGGGATAGCTAAATGCAAAGAGTTGGTGGAGGGGGGTCTGCTTAAGACATAAACAATTAGCCAAGGACTGTGAGGCAGTAGAGCTAGGAAGTCTTTCTTACCAGAACATTTAAAAAGGTAACAAAATATTCAAATGTGGGACTGCAAACAAGCCACATTTGTTGCCAAGCATAACTGATTCTGTTTAGCATTTCAAAAGAATGTGTTTACCACTACAGTGTAGCCAGGCAAAATAGACAACCATCTGAGAAGCAACCAGACATAGTAACACGGAACCACCTGGCATCACCACTGGGTGCTATGAGGTCAGCTTACTGATAGGGGGCAGTAGAGCAATAGAGAGATCACTGGTCCACCTCTCTTTTTAGTTGAATTAAATGCGACCCTCTTTTGACTCAGAGAGGTCTTATCCGGTGTCCTGTGTGAATTTAATTCTCTCTCTCTCTTTCCAATGAAGGACCTGAGCCCTAGGACCATGGCTCAGGACTACCTGGCCTGATGACTCCTTGCTGTCCCCAGTCCACCTGGTCATGCTGCCGCTCCAGTTTCAACTGTTCTGCCTGAGGCTATGGAACCCTGACCTGTTCACTGGATGTGCTACCTTGCCCCAAACATGCTGTTTTGGACTCTGAATTATCGGCTATGAAAAGCCAACTGACATTTACTCCTGAGGTGCTGACCTGTTGCACCCTCTACAACCACTGTGATTATTATTATTATTTGACCCTGCTGGTCATCTATGAACGTTTGAACATCTTGGCCATGTACTGTTATAATCTCCACTCGGGCACAGCCAGAAGAGGACTAGCCACCCCTCAGAGCCTGGTTCCTCTCTAGGTTTCTCCTTTCTAGGGAGTTTTTCCTAGCCACCATGCATCTACATCTGCATTGCTTGCTGTTTGGGGTTTTAGGCTGGGTTTCTGTATAGCACCCTGTGATGTCGGCTGATGTAAAAAAGGGATTTATAAATCAATTTGATTGAATGTTAAAAAGAGGGAGGGGCGGTGATTTAAAAAAACATAAATCAAAAAGTGGGTGTAGACCGATGGGGAGAAGTACTTGCAGTAAGAGTGGAGTTCAACAGGAAGACTAAATAAAGAGAGGGAGAGAGAAGGGAGTGCAGGAGTGTGGGCGAGACACTGGAAGAGGGGAAAAAGGAGAGAGAGAGCTAGAGATGGAGGTCAAGAACAAAATTACAGAGGCAGAGGGAGAGAGATGGGAGTGAGGGAGATCAGGACTGGAAGAGGAAAAATGAGAGCGAGAGAAAGAACAGGAGAGAGAGAGAGAGAGAGAGAAAGAAATATAAGGCTCTGTCTCCATTCACTTTTTTTTAAACAGAGACACAAACAGAGGAGTTTGTTCTGGACTGGAACACGAGCCGCACACACCACATGCTCTCCAGGGGTACAATTTCACAGCCCCTAATTACAGTGGGGTGTAGGATTTCTTATTGGGGCCTGCCAACATCCCAACACACACACTATTATACATGCACACAAACACATAAAGGCATACACATACGCACTCACAGAAACACACATGCATGCACACACACACAAATCCACCCATTCAAACAAAACACACTTACAAAAGCATTCATTCAAATACACACCCATGGTCGAACTGCAGGAACACTAACTACAGTACAATTCAAGCCTCTTATTATGTCAGGGCCATGCCTAGTTTGTTCATTTATAGAAAAATCACAATTATTTCAGATACATAATTCCTATAATGCAATATGCATGTAATAATGATGATGTTGTCCTTTACTGTACTATATGGACTACATATACAAAAGTATGTGGACACCCCTTCAAAATAGTGGATTCTGCTATTTCAGACACATCCGGTGTTGACAGGTGTATAAAATCGAGCACACCGCCATGCAATCTCCATAGACAAATATTGGCTGTAGAATGGCCTTTCTGAAGAGCTCCGTCACTTTCAATGTGGCACCGTCATAGGATGCCACCTTTCCAACAAGTCAGTTCGTCAAATTTCTGCCCTGCTAGAGCTGCCCCGGTCAATTGGAAGTGCGTCTAGGAGCAACAGCGGCTCAGCAACGAAGGGGTAGGCCACACAAGCTCACAGAATGGGACCGCCAAGTGCTGAAGTGCGTAGCAACACTCACTACCGAGTTCCAAACTGCCTCTGGACGCAACGTCAGCACAAGAACTGTTCGTCGGGAGCTTCATGAAAATGGGTTTCCATGGCAAAGCAGCCGCAAACAAGCCTAAGATCACCATGCTCAATGCCAAGCATTGGTTGGAGTGGTGTAAAGCTCGACGCCATTGGACTCTGAAGCAGTGGAAACACGTTCTCTGGAGTGAAGAATCACGTTTCACTGTGTCTGGCAGTCCGACAGACGAATCTGGCTTTGGCGGATGCCAGGAGAAAGCTACCTTCCCCAATGCACAGTGCCAAATGTAGTTTGGTAGAGGAGGAATAATGGTCTGGGGCTGTTTTTCATGGTTCGGGTTAGGCCCCTTAGTTCCAGTGAAGGGAAATCTTAACGCTACAGCATACAATGCCATTCTAGTTGAGTCAGTTCTTCCAACTTTGTGGCAACCGTTTTGGGAAGGTATTTTCCTATTTCAGCATGACAATGCCCCTGTGCACAAAACAAGGTCCATACAGAAATGGTTTGTCGAAATCGTTGTGGAAGAACTTGACTGGCCTGAACAGAGCCCTGACCTCAACCCCATCAAACTCCGACTGCGTGCCAGGCCTAATCGCCCAACATCAGTAATGCTCTTGTGGCTAAATGGAAGCAAGCAATGTTCCAACATCAAGTTGAAAGCCTTCCCAGAAGAGTGGAGGCTGTTTTAGCAGCAAAGGGGTGGACCAACTCCATATCATATTAATGCACATGATTTTGGAATGAGATGCTCAACGAGCATGTCTACACATACTTTAGGCCATGTAGTGTATTTATGTATATTACTGTACTGTATCTACAGTGTACAACGGTTACTGTATATTCTAGCGAACAGTGGTCTTTTTATTAATCTCTTTTTATTCCCCTCTTCTCCCTCTCCTTTAGTACTTTTTGGGTCATGAATAATGGCCTATGCTCTGACACCGTCTTCCACTTGGCAAGGCCGTCGTCATGGGAATATCCGTTTAAGCTGAATGGAGAGGTACATCCTTTTGCCATTACACCGCCCTCCCCCACGTCCCTGATACTTTTATACCTCAGTGCTTCAACTAGAACTAAAGCAACTCTGTAAAGTATTCTACTAGTACGTGTTTATATATGCTTCATTTCCACTCCTCTCTTTTCACACACACCCTCATTTAGATTCACTTTACAATGCAGGTTTTTCTTTCCTTTCTCAGGGAATCCTTCAAAGTAAGAAAAAAGAGAAACTAGGCCATTAGGCTGCGGTAAAGCCTCTCCCTTGCCTAAAGTATCCCCCTCTCTCCCTCCCTCTTTCTCTCGCTTCGTCACCCTCCCTCTTGGCCCCTCTTTCTTTCTGGGTCCTTTCCCTGCCTGAAGTCCCACCTTCTTCCCCTCTTCCTCCCCATCTGTTACCCCTTCCCACCGTTTCTTCTTCTCTTTCCTGCTGTCTGCCTCTCTCCCCCTCTTCGTCCCTCCCTCCCTTTATCTAACCCCCATGTCTTGCCTGTCCTGTACTCCCCTTCAGGTCCCCCCCTACCCTGTCTAGTCCCAGGTCCTCCTGGGTTAATCTCTTGGTGGACCAGATGCATGGGCTCATTAACCTGGTGCAACCTGCTAAGAGGCTGCAGCCTACCTGAGCCCACAGCCAAGGAGGACAGGAGAAACAGGGAGAGGAAGAATGGCATTTGGAGAGAGAGAGAGAGAGAGAGAGACATGGATGGTGGGAGTCGTTACCTAACCTTATTCTCAGAATCCTTCAGCTTCATGGGACATTTATATATCGTAATGCCTTCATTTAATTCATTCTGACTCCACTTCCATGCATGGTTCTCATGTTAAAAGCCCACCCACTCCTCGGGATATGAGAATCAGAGAGAGGTCTTTGTCACCCCTATCTAACCCCTCGCCATATCCAAATCACTATCATATAACATAAGCCCCCACACCCGCTGATGTCTGAGCAGACCGTTTGTTACGTGTGGAATAAATGAGCTCATTCATACAGTATTGAGTGGGAGATCTGTCCCCTTCCCTTCACCACTGGCCCAATGTCAACAACCCAGAAAGGTAGCTATGTCCTGGCCAGATGACAACTGCTATTACTGGGTAAGACAAGTCCCTCCACTCGCTCTCTCTCTCTCTTATTCTAGAGGTAACCGACCAGGACCAGATTACTTGTGTACTGTGTTGGAAGCTACATAAAAAGATAGCCAATCAACTGCTAGCCTCCCCCTATTCTTACCCAATCAACTGCTAGCCTCCCCCTATTCTTACCCAATCAACTGCTAGCCTCCCCCTATTCTTACCCAATCAACTGCTAGCCTCCCCCTATTCTTACCCAATCAACTGCTAGCCTCCCCCTATTCTTACCCAATCAACTGCTAGCCTCCCCCTATTCTTACCCAATCAACTGCTAGCCTCCCCCTATTCTTACCCAATCAACTGCTAGCCTCCCCCTATTCTTACCCAATCAACTGCTAGCCTCCTCCTATTCTTACCCAATCAACTGCTAGCCTCCTCCTATTCTTACCCAATCAACTGCTATTCTTATTCCAGTCAACTTTCCCTGTCTTCAATCCCACTCTTTGCATCGTGACACTGCTCCTCTACGCATGGATGAATAAACACACTTCTCAGGAGGTTTCAGAACCTTTTCTATTGGCCTTTGGACAATCTATTGGTCTTTGGATGTTGACTTGCTTTAAAAAAGGGGTGTAAACTCGTCACCAAGACCTTACACAGCCAGGACCACACTCTATACTTTAAATCTAACACAACACGCAACCAACACTCAATAATCCTAACATGATAACTGGAACAGTAACTGTAAAAGCCAGATGATATCCAGAAGGAGACCTCAGTTTAGATGAGTGAAAATCAAACTCATAAAACCCTTAAATCTAAGAGCCGCAATAAACGGCCAGAACAAGTCAAAACTAAGCAATACAAGTACAAGCCCAACGTGTATTCCTGATGAAACTGAACACAAGTTATGACACCACCTCACAATAATAACCTATCCCTAAGGGGAGAATCCTAACTTCCACTTAAGTCGAATTTTCACTTAGTCATGCATTGTTGTCAATGAGTGACTAACTGAATTGGAAGTTTGGCAGAATGCCAAATCCTGACTTACTTCTCATACTCCAGGTTGTCATGGTCACAGCGGGCATCTTTGTGTTTCTCCCAGTCCTTCCCATGACGGCATGTGGTGAGGGACACGATGTCCTTCCCGTTATGGATGTGATGCAGGGCGTTACGGGTGTCCGACCCGATGCCCGTTAGATACCGCTTCCCTTTGAACATCAACAGGTACTTCCTGCGTGGGGGCACTGTGTTTCGCACCAACCAGCCCCTCTCGCCCCCCTTCTGGGGGTGCTCCTTGGAGAACAGGGGGATGGAGACGTCGAACCCGGGCCTGAAGTGTTCCGTGTTGAGGCTGGCTTTAGCCAGGATGGCCTGGCCAATATTGAAGCCCAGGTCCTCGTTATAGTTGGGCCAGGTCCCCGAGTACAGATTAAAGACAATGTGGTTCCGTCCCTCGTTCCAGAGCGGGTAACCTTTGATACGATCGTCCAGGTTGGGCACGAACTGCCCCGAGAGCTGGTCTCGGTCCAGAGTGTCAATCCCCAAAACGAACAGACACGCCTCGCGAGGGTCCGTGGTGTAGTACCGCGACTCGCCTATAGACATCAGTATCTTACGATAGCTCTCCGATATGCGCTCGCCCTTCTCCGACGGGTAGACGTATACTCTAAACCCGTCCCGCCCTCTACGTCGACATCTCGTAAAGTCGAAGCAGGTGTCCATGCGGCAGCGACTGTCTTTATAGATGCCCGTCCAGGCTTGGTGACGCTGGTGGGGGGACTCGGCGGAACCTGGCCCCGTCTGGAGTTCCTCCAGCTGGGCATAGCCCGGCAGGAAGGCCCGGTCGGTCCAGTTGGGCCAAGGACGCACCACCTCACCCCTTGGCCGCCCCAGCAGCTTGAAGAGACGGACCTGGACCCCGCCTCCCCAGTAGAAGAGCAGCAGCCAACAGCAAGCACACAGCCCCAGCAGGACATACTTCTTACGCGCCTGCATGGGGCCCAGAGTGCCTCTCGTTCTCTTCCTCTATCACTCTCCTCTCTTTTTCTCTCTGCCCCTCAGTTCTAAGCCTCAGAGCGGTGGGCGAGTTATTTCGAAAGGTCTAACAAGGAGGGTCTAATATAGAACGGTGTGGTAACTTGGACATCGTCACTTCCAAGTCTGGTCCCATCCAGTTTGAGCCCATTGAGGATAAATAAATGGAAGTTGAAGCCACTCTCTCCGGTTTCTCCCGCTCAGATTCGGGTGCCGTTAGCCTGTCTCTTGCTAGACCGTCTCTGTGGTGCGTGTGTGCACTTCCTGCACTGCCCGATGCTGTGGATGATGAAGGACGATGTCTCCTCTCTCTCAAGCCCTCCTCGCCGCCTCATGGCGCCCGCTGTCTCCCGGGTCTCTCCTGAGGACGCAAATAAATGAGATCACAGCTCAGTACACAACCCGAGGAGCACTTAACAGCACAGCCAGAGCCCAGCAGCACGATGCACATTAACAAGTCAAGGAACACGGTCTCACACCATTATGTAATGCACAACACACGCTCATACCAACATGCCGATATACTGGATCAACCAAAACATACACTATCAGTATGAAGCGTGTACACACTCAGCAATAAATTAGCACAGCGGTGGTCATTTCATTCACATAAAAAGTCACTAACCCCCCCCGAACTGAAGATGAAATCATAGGCTCTTCAAAACACAGACCTCGCTCAGTTCAGTTCAGATAGCAGACAGTTCTGGTGAGACAGACATTAAAAAAAAAAAACATTGACTCTCAAAGTTTAAACATACCACCACTCTATATTTGAAAATGGTCAAAGTAGTTTGAATGTTTGGTCTGGTTATGCTTTTGACATCCAGTCCTGGAACCGTGGCGTTTTGGTTTCAGTATGCCGAACATCAAGCAGCCAGCTCTGATATTATCACGTACTTCAAGCTCTGGTTGAACAGCGTCAGAAACAGTTGAAATGCAGTGGAGGAGGAAACGGGGAGCCGTTTAGCAACTTCAAAATGGAGATGGGTAAAGTAAGGGAAAATAGAGCCACTTTATGGCAGTGTAATGTCTGTTAATCTTGGGGTGGGGAGAGAGTGACTTTTTGTTACATTTGAAAACAGCAACCCCGTATGTTTGCCAAAGCATCCCCGCCATAACTCCCCAGTGTGTGTGTCTGTGGTGTGTATTGGAACACCTCACAGAGCAGACCAGTGTTCCTCCTGCCAGCCGCCACACAAAGGCAGCTTTCAGGTCTCACCTGCTCTCCCTCACTTTCTCTTCTCCTCCCCATCTCTACATCCCTCCCTCCCGCTCATTCTTCTACCTTCTACATCCATGTAGAATTGATGCCCCCCCCCTTCATTTTGCTCCTGTTATCGTGCTCCATACAGACGGGTGATATTGATCAACAATGCATTGTCTCATTAGACCAGTGTATTGTGACACTACAGAATTACCTTTGAATGTAAATTGAATGACTACTGAAACATACATTTCCAACTCATTCTGTCTGTGTTTATGTGCAACCATGTGTAAGTCAGGCGGTGTCTGTATGCAGGCCTCGTGACTATTTGTGTATGTATGTATGTATAGTATATCACAAAAGTGAGTACACCCCTCACATTTTTGTAAATATTCGAGTATATCATTTCATGTGACAACACTGAAGAAATGACACTTTGCTACAATGTAAAGTAGTGAGTGTACAGCTTGTTTAACAGTGTAAATCTGCTGTTCCCTCAAAATAACTCAACACACATCCATTGTCTAAACCGCTGGCAACCAAAGTGAGTACACCCCTAAGTGAAAATGTCCAAATTGGGCCCAAAGTGTCAATGCTTCAGTATGTCACAGTACATGTTGGCATTCATGGTTCCCTCAATGAACTGTAGCTCCCCAGTGCCGGCAGCACTCATGCAGCCCCAGACCATGACACTCCCACCACGATGCTTGACTGTAGGCAAGACACACTTGTCTTTGTACTCCTCACCTGGTTGCCGCCACACACGCTTGACACCATCTGAACCAAATAAGTTTATCTTGGTCTCATCAGACCACAGGACATGGTTCCAGTAATCCATGTCCTTAGTCTGCTTGTCTTCAGCAAACTGTTTGCGGGCTTTCTTGTGCATCATCTTTAGAAGAGGCTTCCTTCTGGGACGACAGCCATCAAGCAGACCAATTTGATGCAGTGTACGGCATATGGTCTGAGCACTGACAGGCTGACCCCCCACCCCTTCAGCCTCTGCAGCAATGCTGGCAGCACTCATACGTCTATTTCCCAAAGACAACTTCTGGATATGACGCTGAGCACGTGCACTCAACTTCTTTGGTCGACCATGGCGAGGCCTGTTCTGAGTGGAACCTGTCCAGTTAAACCGCTGTATGGTCTTGGCCACCGTGCTGCAGCTCAGTTTCAGGGTCTTGGCAATCTTCTTATAGCCCAGGCCATCTTTATGTAGAGCAACAATTCTTTTTTTCAGATCCTCAGAGAGTTCTTTTGCCATGAGGTGATTAAAATAATTTATTTACAATCAATACCATTCACACTTTACAAAATCATATCTCTCATTCATTCTTAATTACTTATATTTACAAAACCAAATCACCAAAAACAAAACAAAAACAAACCTCAGGGGAGCATCGTCCCTCCCCGTCATACCTAACCCTTTCCCTATCTCCCCTTCCCTAATCTATCCCCTTACCAAACTCACTCTAACACTCCCAGCCCTAAACCCCCTTTCCACCTCTCCCGTGCCGCATGCTTCCCCCACTTCCTCTCCTCCCTCTTCATCCTCCCCCTCAAATCACCTTCCACCCTTCTCACTATCCCTTCCACCCCCCAATCTCTCCCTGTCTTGACTAAATTCTTCCTGGCTTCCCACAGTCCCTTTTAAAGAGACTCATGAGAAGCCAGAGCAGAAACCTGTCCCTATCCGTTCCCTTTGCTCTCCCTACGCCTCTCTCTAGCCTAGCCCATGTCAAAACAAAATCACTCCTAACCACACCTAGCATCACCCGTGCCCTAGCCCAGACTAGTCCGGCAAAGGCACAGTCCCAGAAGGCATGGCGCACAGTCTCCTCCCTGCCACAAGAGGATCTTGGACAGGTGGGGGATTGCACCAAACTATACCGGTACAAGATGGAAAGTACAGGCAAACGCTTATGAAGGCTCAACCAATTCAGGTCCTTGAGCCCGTTGTCCAGGCCCCGCGCCTGCACTCCCTCCCAGACCACTGACGAGATGCCCGCTACGGGCGCAGGACTCTCTGCCTGCCTGACCTCCTCGTACAGGTGCCTGTGGTCTAAACCTACTCGGGCAACTTCAACCTCGGGGTGCGCACGCAGCCACTTGGCCGCATGACCAAAGTGCCACGGCAGCTGTTCCAGACATTAATGGCTGTGTGTTGCATTATTTTGAGGGGACAGCAAATGTACACTGTTATACAAGCTGTACACTCACTACTTTACATTGTAGCAAACTGTCATTTCTTCAGTGTTGTCACATGAAAAGATATACTCAAATATTTACAAATATGTGAGGGGTGTACTCACTTTTGTAATATACTGTATGTATGTATGTATGTATGTATGTATGTATGTATGTATGTATGTATGTATGTATGTATGTATGTATGTATGTATGTATGTATGTATGTATGTATGTATGTATGTATGTATGTATGTATGTATGTATTCAGGTAGTCTCAGATGGTGAGCTCACTGAGAGCCATAGAGAATCAGGGTGTTGGTTTTTGGCTCAGCCAAGCTCCTCTCCCACAGCACAGTGGCAAGCAGACAAAGTTGTAAGGAAACAGACACTAGGGATCCCATTACATTGTCCTCATCAATAATTTACCAGCTCCTTTAGTTAAGACATTGATTTTCCTTTCTGCTTTATATCCCCTGCCTCTCCTGCTGAAGTAAAACTCAATCTACCTCAGCATACTCTCACACGGCTAAGACATATATCCAGTCTGACAGAAAAAAAGACAACCTGAGCTACGGGTTGGAACCGGTTCAGGGAACAGAACCAAACAGCGATTTTGAAGAATGGAAACAGAACCCGGAACGAAAGTGATCTCTAGTGTTCCGGAACAAAAATGTTATTCTGAAATCATGAGAATCGGTAAATAATGTCAATTTTCTGTTCCCAAGATATAGGGGTTTTGCTCAGAATGATTGGAAAAACATTTTGGTTCCAACCCTGACCTGTCAACTAATTCCCTCCACATCGATCAGTAATCTCGATTACCAACTGTCAACATTATGCAAGGCAACAATAGAACCCCAATCGCCATCCTGTTTGTTGTACTGTGTAAATGAAAACAGCAGTGTAGCAGTAGATGGTATAGCAATGGGAGATGGTATAGCGATGGGAGATGGTATAGCGCTGGGAGATGGCATAGCGCTGGGAGATGGCATAGCGCTGGGAGATGGCATAGCGATGGGAGATGGCATAGCGCTGGGAGATGGCATAGCGCTGGGAGATGGCATAGCGCTGGGAGATGGCATAGCGATGGGAGATGGTATAGCGCTGGGAGATGGCATAGCGCTGGGAGATGGCATAGCGATGGGAGATGGTATAGCACTGGGAGATGGCACAGCGCTGGGAGATGGCATAGCGATGGGAGATGGTATAGCGCTGGGAGATGGCACAGCGCTGGGAGATGGCATAGCGATGGGAGATGGTATAGCGCTGGGAGATGGCATAGCGCTGGGAGATGGCATAGCGATGGGAGATGGTATAGCGCTGGGAGATGGCACAGCGCTGGGAGCGCTAATGAATGTTGGCCAATACAAAACCCGGACATGTCTGGCCAGTAACAGCCTTACACAAATGCACATAAACACACACCTTGGAGAAGGAGTTACGCAGCCAGACTCCTACTAAGAGAGTATGTGGCTCCACTGTCACAGATCAATGATGAATGGATCAGTATGGTAGGGCCTAGCACTGAGAAAGGCCACATGGCCTGTTGAGGAGCCTGAGGGAAAGTACAGGATTCAGACAGAGGGGAACCTTAAGGGTTCTGGTTGGAAGCTTTTAGACTGCGTCCTTCCTTCCTTCCATCTTTTGTATGGTTGATCACTGGTCTGACAGGAAGCTTTGACACATATGGTAAAGAAGGGTTATGGATTCGTTTTTAGTTCCACCGCCAATATGTTGATGTCAGACTCAAGAAGGTATCTGTGAAATATTTCCGCTTAGCCTTGAGATATGGGGTGAAAGAAGGTCATTTGTCACACAAAAGAAGGCATTGAGACTTGAAAGAGTAAGGTATCTCTGGGGGCTACTTGAGATGACTGTGACTTGCCTTTTCAGGTAAGTAGTGGATTCAAATAAGAAGGACACTTGAGAGGTGTGAGGATACTGCAATGCATTGTGGGAAGGCTAACACACAAGGAAGTAGATGGGTCGTCAAAGCAGTAGGGAGTGAAATATACAGCAAACTCCTTCCTCTGACTAATCAATGTGTGTTGATACACAGCACTTCTACGTGTCACCTGTGTGTTCGCATTGAGCATTAAAGGCCCCACCATAAACTTTCCAGGTGCCTCGTGAAATCTCTTCATTAGCAAGACAATCAAACTCCAAGTTGTCCTTCCTCGCCCTAACGTCTCTACCTCCCCTGCCTACACTGCATCCTCATCTCTGGGTTTTGTTGTTGGTTCACAAGCTTCAGTCAGTGTCGGTGACAGCTGGACCGGCGGCCTGCTCAAACCTCATCCATCCATCCCTCCTCTGCCTCCCTCAGGACCTCGAAGACTGCCTACCCTCAACTTTGCCTGCTGTTCCCACAAGACTAAACTAGTCTCTCTGCAGCTATTGAAGGAAATGCAATTGAATCAGCAGTAGATGGAATTGTGTTTACAGCAACTGTCGACTGCTACTCAGATGCAATAATACAGAAGTGTAACAGGGTGGGGAATATGTATGAAGGCATTGAGAAAACTGAAATGAGCTTGAGTTGGACTCTGAAGGAAGTAGTCATTTCCTCTGTACATGAGGAAATGGCACTACTACGTCGGAAAGGATTTGCATAGGTATATAAAGTAGACTATAAATAGACACTCGACCAGCAGCATCTGATTTTAAAATAGTAACTCAATTCTTTCCGAACAGAGTCGGCATGCCTGAGTCAGTGTCTATCTGCGTGATAGAGTTACACAGAGACTCAAATGCTGAACTGCTACTTGTTTGGCCGTTTTCTGCCAACGTGTTCAGTTAGTAGGGTGTGTGTGTGTGTGTGTGTGTGTGTGTGTGTGTGTGTGTGTGTGTGTGTGTGTGTGTGTGTGTGTGTGTGTGTGTGTGTGTGTGTGTGTGTGTGTGTGTGTGTGTGTGTGTGTGTGTGTTTTTGTGCACACACAAAACGTGTGTTGCTTGACTAAAGCTGGACATACGTTAGTCCAGGGAAATTGTTCCTAAAGAAAAACAAATCTTGTGTTGAGGTGAGAGGCGAAGCCAGTCTGAAATTAAGCGCTGGACTCTGTCATTAGAGGCCGGAGAACAGTAGCGGCAATTCCAAGGGCCACTCCTAGTCCTAGCCGTATTGTGCCATGCAATGTGTGCTTGTGGAGATGTGTGTTTATGTGGGGAAGACCTGACCAGAAATGACTGAGGTTGTGGTCGAGGTGTGACTGCGGTCATCTCAGATAGTGCTTTTGGGAAAAAGGGAAAACAGGAACAGTCCAACCAACGCCCAAGCACCCAGGCATTAAGTGCTTCTAGGTGATTCTATTTGCTCTGTTTAAAAAAAATAAAAAAATTACAATGGAGGCGGCATGTTTTATTCGTGACCAAGGCTGTTACGAAATTGGGTTCCTTTCTGTCTACAGTGAGCTAGTAGTGTGGAATTGTTCCATTTAGTAGAGATTACCTGAGGACCGTAATGACCATAAACCTAATTAAGCTCTGGTATTTTTATGAGGACATTTTTATTTTATTTATTTTTTTGTTAGCTGTGCGTTGCTACCCAATACAACCTTGTTGCCCTATGTGGTGAGAGTCTGTGAGAGACTCCTACATGGTTAATAAGATGTTTACCTCTAGCCTGAATGACCCATGCCTAGCCTCCCACCGCCTTCAATTCCAAACTCAATGATAATTACAACCTGGCTTGATTAAATGTGTCTCAATAATATGCTGCTCTCACTCCGACGCCACAAGGGCTGATTAAGCAAACACACTAGATGGTTTGGAACAACTATAGCTGCTAGCTCTGCATCGACTTGTGCTGCTCACACAGCAGATCATGTGGGATATAAAACACAACGTATCATGCTATCTACAGGGCAATTGGTAAGGATTCAGACCCCTTGACTTTTTCCACATTTTTCTACATTACCGCCTTATTCTCAAATTGATTAAATTGTTTCCCTCCCCTCTCAATCTACACACAATACCCATAATGACAAAGCAATTTTTTTTTGCTTAAATTTGAGCAAATATAAGTATAAGTATAAGTATATAAGATCCTTTACTCGGTACTTTGTTAAAGCCCCTTTGGCAGCCATTATAGCCTTGAGTCTTCTTGGGTATGACGCTACAAGCTTGGCACACCTATATTTGGGACGTTTCTCCCATTCTTCTCTGCAGATCCTCTCAAGCTCTGTCAGGTTGGATGGGGAGCGTCGCTGCACAGCTATTTTCTGGTCTCTCCAGAGATGTTCAATTGGATTCAAGTCTGGGCTCTGGCTGGGCCACTCAAGGACATTCAGAGACTTGTCCCCAGTCTGAGGTCCTGAGCACTCTGGAGCAGGTTTTCATCAAGGATCTCTCTGTACTTGGCTCCGATCATCTTTCCCTCGATCCTGACTAGTCTCCCAGTCCCTGATGCTGAAAAAATATCCCCCACAGCATGATGCTGCCACCACCATGCTTCACCGTAGGGATGGTGACAGGTTTTATCCAGACGTGACTCTTGACATTCAGGCCAAAGAGTTCAATCGTGGTTTCATCAGACCAGAGAATCTTGTTTCTCATGGTATGAGAGTCCTTTAGGTGCCTTTTGGCAAACTCCAAGAAGCTGTCATGTGCCTTTTACTGAGGAGTGGATTTCCATCTGGCCATAAAGGTCTGATTGGTGGAGTGCTGTAGAGATGGGAGAACCTTCCAGAAGGACAACCATCTCCACAGAGGAACTCTAAAGCTCTGTCCGAGTGACCATCGGGTTCTTGGTCACCTCCCTGACCAAGACCCTTCTCCTCCGATTGCGCAGTTTGGCTGAGCGGCCAGCTCTAGGAAGAGTCTTGGTGGTTCCAAACTTCTTCCATTTAAGAATGACGGAGGCCACTGTGTTCTTGGGGACCTCCAATGCCGCAGAAATGTTTTGGTACCCTTCCCCAGATCTGTGCCTCGACACAATTTATTTAATCCATTTTAGAATAAGGCTGTAACATAACAAAATGTTGAAAAGTCAAGGGGTCTGAATACTTTCGAATGCACTGTACATGGGGCTCAAGCAGAAGATGCCCCCTTATATGCAGATCTGGGATCAGATTATTGTGAAAATAAACTTGACTACGGGGATGAAAGTAAAACGTAATGTTGGATCAGGTCTAAAGGACAATTTCACGACTACACAATGAGCCCAGTGAAAAACACAATGCTTATCCGTGTGGTTGGACTCTAAGGAGTGATGTGTGAGAATGGCCTGGACAAAAGATAAGATTTGTATGCTTAGGAGATGCCAGTGTTTTATGGGGGTGCCGTGACCTGTTATGGCAGTGCCCAGCAATTCTATAATTCAAACATTGATTCCTCCACTATGATGCCTATCAAGAACCAGGCAGCCTGCAGCCATGATGTACCTCGCCCTTCACGACACATGCAGGTTGGAACTAGCACTGCCTTCTATAATCATAGAAATATAAAGTAAAGAGCAGACACCATGCAGGTTGGAACTAGCACTGCCTTCTATAATCATAGAAATATAACGTAAAGAGCAGACACCATGCAGGTTGGAACTAGCACTGCCTTCTATAATCATAGAAATATTCAGACACCATGCAGGTTGGAACTAGCACTGCCTTCTATAATCATAGAAATATAACGTAAAGAGCAGACACCATAGGTTGGAACTAGCACTGCCTTCTATAATCATAGAAATATAACGTAAAGAGCAGACACCATGCAGGTTGGAACTAGCACTGCCTTCTATAATCATAGAAATATAACGTAAAGAGCAGACACCATGCAGGTTGGAACTAGCACTGCCTTCTATAATCATAGAAATATAAAGTAAAGAGCAGACACCATGCAGGTTGGAACTAGCACTGCCTTCTATAATCATAGAAATATAACGTAAAGAGCAGACACCATGCAGGTTGGAACTAGCACTGCCTTCTATAATCATAGAAATATAACGTAAAGAGCAGACACCATGCAGGTTGGAACTAGCACTGCCTTCTATAATCATAGAAATATAATAAAGAGCAGACACCATGCAGGTTGGAAAGCACTGCCTTCTATAATCATAGAAATATAACACCATGCAGGTTGGAACTAGCACTGCCTTCTATAATCATATATTAACCATGTGAATGATGCTATAAATGAGTAAAGAGCAGACACCTTGTCAGAGGGTTGGAACTAGTCACTGCCTTCTATAATCATAGAAATATCTCTAGACACCATGGTTGGAACATTCAAGCTGAGTCTATAATCATAGATTAAGTGTGAATGATGCAGATTGAAAGAATCATCATGACGATTCTTTCAACGCATACAGTTAGACTACTAGACCACGTTCTCTAATATGACCACGTTCTCCTAATATGGATAGATAATAAGTAGCATCTAGAATTCTGAAAGAGAATCGAGTCTGCTGCATCAGTTTCTGGACGTACAAATGAATAAATACACGTATTGATTCTTGACGAATAGAACTTGAGCTTAGTTCAACTGTGATTCCCCATCAGAACCCAAAATATAAGCTTGTTTTACTCCCATGTTTGTAAGCAATGTAAATGCAAACGAACACTGTATAGCTCCATGGTTTCAAACTAATTTAGATATCAATCCTTGCAGTCTATTAATTTGAGTGTGGTTGCATTTCCCCATTGCCCATCCCTCAGCTCGCTTTAAAGACATTACTGTTTGGTAACAGTGAATGTGAAATCATTCCACAGGTTTAGTGTTTTGATTTCTAATTATTTATGGGGCGTCAGTTCCGACCAGGTCCCCGTCCTTGGCTGCGCTTCATCAGTCAATACCATAAATTAATTATTGTCAGGGGATGTCACCCTTTAAATTTGTCAACCAAATGCTTCACCACAGAATTGGTTGTGACACCTCACTTGAAATTGGGTATACTGAGCTTTATAGCGCTGTCAAGTGTATCCAATCTGAGTGTGCAGGAAAGGCATCTCGGAGGGTCTACCCCTTGAAAAAACAGGGTCATCCATCGTCACAACTCAAAATGTGCCAATGGCATTTCTTTGACACACAAGGTCATGCATGATGTTATGTTAATAGATGTAACATGTCATTTACGAATGCCATCGTTCTATTGCAACAAATGCAAAATTACACCCATATTAGAAGATTTCTGATGCAGAGCATTCAACCTTCCTCATGTTCTACATATTTATATCCCTCAGAAAACTAGTAAACAGCGTAAGAGTAAAACAACACAAAAAATGTCACATACACGCAATATGTGCAGTAAAATGTGTTGTTTTACAGGGACAGCCATAGGTTTAAGTGCCTTGCTCAAGAGCACCGATTGATGTTTCACCTTGTCAGTTCAGGTATTCGAACCAGCGACCTCTCGGTTTCTGGCCCAACGCTCTAACCGCTAGGTTATTGTGTTGTTACCTGTACTTATTGCGGTCCTACGGGAATGACATGCAGACAGTCTCATCCACTTTCAAAAGCAAGTATTTAGTCCTTGTCGGTAATCTTCGTGAGTTGTCAGCAATAGTTGTCAACCAAATATGTAATTGCTTGCTTGCTTCTGTTCTCTTGACGCTCCTCGAGATACAGCGGCACGTTGTGTTTGCCTACAAATTGAGCGTCCTTTCTAGCGGCATGAGGGTAGATCAATACATCGATGTAGTTGATGCACTGGCGCTCCTCTCGATTTACGAGCTCTGTAACATGATTGTGTTACACGACTGACACGCGCAAACATACACACCGGGCGCGTCCATAAAAATAATAATCACCACGGCGATTCCCTCCGCCTATGTCTGCGATTACAATCACAGTTTTCTCACTCTCCACAGTGGCATCATTTGGGTGTTCGCACTACCTGGAGCCACATTCAACGGCACGCTTTCTCCGCAGAGAGGAAATTAGCACATTATTTCACATGATTCCCTCTCAGTGAATATTCAACGTGACAGCAGTCCTTTACCCTATATGAGACATAGACTGCAGCCTATCCCTGGGTCACGACAAGTGTCATTCCCTTTATCGGAGCGCGAGTGTGTCGAGGGCGTTGATGCAATTCGGTAGAAGCTATTGAAACAATACATAGGGGAAATAAACACTCGAGGTGGCTATAAATAGACCAATCATTCAAAGCGCTGCCATCGGTTGGGTTCATAGGCTACTCGTAGAATATGTCAACAGTGACAGTATGAGGCTGAGCCGAGCATGCACTCCATAGGCTATGCTCGTACCCTTATGAAATTAATATTGAACAGTAGGCACAATGCCCTTGGACACTGAGCACGATATCACATGCAGAATCACCACATTTCCTATAAACAGGTGTCCATATACAGCACTATGTGATTGAGAATAATCCCATTACTTCCGGAGTGCAACATACAGTCATTGATATAGGCTGTTGAACAGACTAAATACAGACATAGTACTCTATCCCGGGTATGGGCTGCCTACATCACCAGTGCGCTCCGCCTGCTTTCTCCCGACAGAGAACTCACCCTCACCGGGGGGTCAAAATAAAGTGCAGTTCCCCTCTCAGCCGATTTCCTTTTCACTCCTCGGCCAAGCATTTGCAAATCACCTCCGCATGCACGCACACGTTATCCTGCAATACCGGATATGGATATCTGCGATATATTGTCATTTTTTAACATACACAACGTTCCAAAGACAACCAGCCCCCTTCGTTTGTGATTGGTTGTCGCGGCGCGGAGGTACCTCAGTCGCACAAAGCTGTAGGCTATTTATAGAAAATACACACATCTGGCCAGCGGTTCCGCGCAACTAGAGGACTTTAGAACCTCTGAATTACGCACACAGAACGGCTTCGACTTTGAAGTGAACCCCTAAATATCGTGACCATGTGTCTATAAGGTTATATTTGTGCAGCCATGTAATGATTCAATAAAGATAATAAATACCCTTCCTTCTTTCTAATCACATCATCAAATATATGAATTAATGTTCATCACACATTTGTTAAAAGTGATAGTTCATAAAAGTGACAATTGCACTATATCCTATAGAGAACTAGCAATTTTGCTAAAGCTTAGCTCTGGATCAGTAAAAGTACACCTTTTCTGGTCTCTGACACCCAAAGTCAGTAAATGACTTGCTAGTTATCAATAAAAATGTGGTATGTTTGTAATTTTGGTGAAATACTCCTATGTGAGGTTTTCGTATTTAAATGGAAAAAGACAAACGCAGCAATGTCTCTCCAGTTGGCCTTAACCATGCTCAAATGCACATGTGGCCTATTTATCTGTTTTTACCATAAAGAGCTTAAAGGAAAATTCCACCCAAGAACGATATTTTGGTATTTGTTTCATTGGTCCATTGTTGATATAGTCCCAAAATATGTTGTATGTCAGAAATCAAGGTAAAATAACTTTCAAAATACCAAAATACAGCCGGTATGACGCACGTTGCCTCATATAACGCAAAACACGTAACATGCATCATACTGGCTGTATTTATGTATTTTAAAAGTTATATGTCTTGAAAACTTGATTGCTGACATGCAAAACATTTTGGGACTATATCAACAATGGATCAATGAAACAAATACCAAAATATCGTTTTGGGGTGGAGTTTTCCTTTAATAAGTGAGGGCCATTCTTCTGAAAAAGTGGTGGAAAAACCCCCAAGTAATTACAAAAGACAACCAGAACCTATGAATAAACAAAGACTTGGAATAAGGCTCTATTGACAAAATATATGATTTTTAGATGAGTAGTTTTCAAGTCCCAGATCTCAGAACTATTTCGTGACGTGTTTCTCTTTCATGACTCAATAAGTACATCACTTATATACAATCATTTTGTATTGACAACCCAGCTTTGTGTAGTTGGATTGTACATAGAACCTTATAGCACCAAGTCCAATGGTTTTTGCACAGATACTTTTCATTGGGATGATTTACATTTTCACATATCTGATAAAAAAAAAAACATGAGCTGGCACACACCCTGAATAATAGTTTGTGTGGAGGTGCTGACTAACGGCGAATAAACTATCAAAATAAAGAAAGTTGCACACTCCATGTGTAATCTCCCAGCAATTGAATGGGTATTTACCAATGTTTCGGCATCACTGTGCCTTCTTCAGGGTGCAGGGTTCAGGGTTCAGGGTTCTTCACCCTGAAGAAGCCACAGTGATGCCGAAACATTGGTAAATACCCATTTAACTGCAGGGAGATAACACCTTCAGTGTGCAACTTTATTTTGAGTATAGTTTACATTTTCACAAATCTGACATATCTCACATATGGGACATACTCACATGTGAAGAACCTCCTAAAGAGCAACTCTTTGTGAATAAGTCATTTTTGACCAAAATAGATAGAACCTTAAAGTCCCAAGGTGTCGATATGTCGGCAATTGATTTGGGTTCAAGATTAACTTTGCTTAACTCTAAACCATTATATCGCAGACAAATTCTGAGTTTGTCTGGTGATATAATATTCTAGTTTGAGCAGGAAGCTAAGAGGTTGGAAAATGACAAATCTGAAAAACACCTAGCCTTTCTCACGCCATTGAAATAATACTCAAAACCAATTCAGTAATTTAATATTTTATCACACTTGGTGTTCATTGCAAACACACGCAATTCATAATTTAGGCTATTACCTAATTAGGCCCTCCATGTTACAATGTCAATCACGTTTTCTGTACCCCTACGGTATAAAGTGCTAACGATCAAAATGAAGAGAAAGGAAGTGGTTGTATGCTCATGTGAGTAAGATGATCAAGATGGTCTCTTTGTGAACATGGCCTACACAAACGCTGGTCATTGTCTATGCACCTAGTGCCTCCTTGTGTTCAAAAGATGTAACTACTCACAGTCTCTTTCTCCTTTGTGAGGCTGCTCCGTGTTTTCTGTCCTGCGACAAGCTCTCACAAGCTAACGTCAGAATTAGATGTTCATCCATGATTCTCAAACATCAAATTTTAAAATTGTTCCAAATGTCAAATTTCGAAGTGCTTGGTTACTCCTCTGTGTCGTTCCAAGATTAAGTTTAGGCGTTAACTCAGAATTCGTAAGGTTAGGCATTAACTCCAAATGGTTAAGGTAAGGATTAAGGTTTGTGATAGGCTTAAAAGAAAAATATAAAAAACAACTGTCTATTGCGGGATTTGAACCAGAGGTGCTTTTGCCTATCTGCCATATCTGCCCACAACACTCAACAAAAGTGTTGTCTACTTGAAGGTAACAGGGCTCACTGTTGCCCCTAGTGGCTGGTTTCCATGTCATCTCCCGATGTCCTCAGACATGGATGGACATCGAATACTGACTTGTATCACAGGTGACCTGCTTGCTCTGTTAACAGGCTGCTCCTATGATGGCATCATAGCTAGCCTATCTCCTATCTTCCATCTCTCAGGACTGAGATCATTGTGCAACACCGTGCAGGCCGTCTGCGGATTAGCAACAGCCTCTGTCACAGTTTCAATGTGATTCCAGGATTCTTTCACTCCAAATGGAAACATTTTAGGATTCCCAAATGGACTGGCTGCATCTTACTCCACACAATACACCATTATGTGTTCAAGGTGTAGGCTGAACAAAAAATGTTTTTTTAAGATTTAAAAAAAACATCTAAGCAACCTGAAATGAATTTGCACTGTTAGCAAAATAATTGCCTGGCTTTATAATATTATTTAGTCAGTAATTGTTATGATGTTAATCATATTTCAAAGCACAACACAAATTATATTTCAAAGCACAAAAGGCTTCCTTTATATTCACGAGATTGGATTTCATTCCTTTGATCCAGAATTGATGATCTGCGAACATATCAGATGCACTCCTCATCAGTGTCAGTTTAAGAATGGGAAAAAAAACATACATTTTCTCAGTTGCATTCTCTAAAATAGCAGAACCTTAGTAGCCAAGGGATATGTAGGAAGGCAGTCTTGCAAGAAGGCCTTCAAGTGCAGAATGAAGGTGAATTCTCTTTCTTCTGAGCACGCCCCTGTCAGTCTCTACCAAGTAGGATCTCGGTGTTGTGGCTGTTCTCAGAGTTTGTTCTGTAGTGATCCACACTTTCTGTCCAGATGTGAGGTCATGTAGTGGTCTGAGCAGTGGTGTTGGTTGTAATTCTTTGCTTGCTTCCTCCTTCCTTCCTCATCCATTTTGCAAAAAGCCTGTACATCCAGCCACTTGGCAAGCAGTTTGGTCATTGTTTTTGGTAAGCTTGTGCGCAGATGTCTCCCCATGAGCAGTTGTGCTGGAGAGAATCCATGTGCCAATGGTGTGGCTAGCTACACCAACAGCGCTATGCTTTGCTTCAGGTCTCTTTTCCAGAGAATTTTGATGGTCTGTACAGCATGCTCCGCGGTGCCGTGGATTGCTCGTGACGTGCATGAAGTTGTTCTCTTGAGCGTAAGCTTGGAAGAACTCTGCGGAGAACTGCGGTCCATTGTCTGAAACTATGGTCTTCACAACTCCATGGCAATCAAAGGCCCCTTTTACACGGATTGCCCGGGCCTCTCCCTGATTGCCTCAACCTTGTTGTGATCTGGCTCCAGTCCTGAATTATATATTTTTTATTGAACCTTTATTTAAACTAGGCAGGTCAGTTTTAAGAAAAAAAATATTATTTACAACAACAGCCTACCCCGGCTAAACCCTAACCCAATCACGGCCGGTTGTGATACAGCCTGGAATCGAACCAGGGTCTGTAGTGATGCCTCTATTATGAGATGCGGTGCCTATGAGATGCAGTGCCTGCGCCACTTAGGAGCCCTAAAAGCAGAATTCCTGTGACCCAAGAGAATGATTTCATCCTTGACAAACTCACACTTTTTATTGAGTGTGAGACACATCAAACTTTGTCACTTGCGCCGAATACAACAAGTGTAGACCTTACCGTGAAATGCTTACTTACAAGCCCTTAACCAACAGTGCAGTTCAATAAAGAGTTAAGAAAATATTTACTGAATAAACTAAAAAATAATAAAGAGTAACACAATAAAATAACAATAGCGAGGCTATATACAGGCGGTACCATGTGAATGTGTGGGTGTACAGGTTAGTTGAGGTAATTTGTACATGTTGGTAAGGGTGAAGTTACTATGCATAGATAATAAACAGCGAGTAGCAGCAGTGTACAAAATAAATGGAGGGGGGGACTGGGGGTAGAAGCTGTTAAGGAGCCTTTTTGTCCTAGACTTGGCGTGCTTGCTACCGCTTGCCGTGCGGTAGCATAGAAAACAGTCTATGACTTGGGTGACTGGAGTCTCTGACAGTTTTTGGGTCAGTCCTCTGACACCGCCTAGTATATACTGTACGTCCTGGATGGCAGGAAGCTTGGCCCTAGTGATGTACTTGGCCGTACGCACTATCCTCTGTAGCGCCTTACTGTCAGATGCCGAGCAGTTGCCATTCCATGTCATTTGGCTGGACAGTCCTTCCGTCTATGTTCTCGTCCTCCTCTACATCTTTTGCACTTCTTTTCACTTAGCTTTTCACGTCTTGTTTTGCCCTTTGTATGTTGTCTGTGCACTTTGTTGGAATTTTATTCAATTTTGCTTTGACGGGATCCACATTTGTAGTGGTTACTCCTCCTACTGAATTGCTGTGGGGTAATGTTTGCTGTTTCTTTACAGTTTCACTTTGTCTGACACTTTGAATAGCTTTTGCCAGTGTCACGTCTGAGTCGAACTGTAGCTTTTCTGACAGCCCCTGACAGTCTATTATTCCAACAACAATTCTGTCTCTTATCAATTTTTCTTTGAGCACTCCAACGTTACCATGCTCAGCCAGCTTGTGTACACCTGGGATGAATGCCTCTGCACTCTCTCCCTCATCTTGACATCTCATGTTGAATTAAGCTCTCTCAAAAATGAAACAATACTTTTAGACACAGTGCTGCCCAAATGCTCCTTCTTCTGCTTCATTACTTACAGTGCGTTCAGAAAGTAGTCAGACCCCTTTACTTTTTCCACATTTTGTTAAGTTACAGCCGTATTCTAAAATGGTTTAAATTGCCCCCCACCCCTCATCTATCTACACACAATACCCCATAATGACAAAGAAAAAACTCATTTTTAGAAAACTTTGCAAATGTATTTGCCAAAGCTGCTTCAACAAAGTGCAGAGTAAAGGGTCTGAACACTTATGTAAATAAGTATGGGGAATTGTGTAGATTGACGAGGAAAAACGTTTTTTTTTTTAAATACGTTTTTGAATAAGGCTGTAACGTAACAAAATGTGGAAAAGGTCAAGGGGTCTGAATCATTTCTGAACACACTGTATTTTTATCTGCATCAGTCCATTGTTACTCCCAAAATATAATCAGTGCCATCCTCCATAGCATATTTAAGAGAGTTCACCTGATATTCCTCTGGTTTTGTATTCAGCCCTGATGCCAGACGAAACCTCTCAAATCTCCTCATCCATCTTGGCCATTCTCCCGTGTTTGAGAAGTCAAAGGGCTCTGGATGAATTATAGCTAACGTGTTTCTACATCTGCATTGCTTTCTGTTTGGGGTTTTAGGCTGGGTTTCTGTAAAAGCACTTTGTGACATCTGCTGATGTAAAAAGGGCTTTCTAAATACTTTTTATTGATTCATTGATTATATGTACAACTGCCACTGCCATTTCGATTTTTGTTTTGTTTTATTCTGCTTGCTGAGACACTTTTCATCCTCCTAGTGTTTTTTCCCTCCTCTCCTGTCCCTTCTGTACTGCTCAGTTTCCACTAGATTCCAATGCCCAAAGTTAAAATTGGAAATATCATAAAATTTCATGCAAACAAAAATTAGCTTTTTGGTCTTAATTTAAGGTTAGGGTTAGGCATAAGTTTATCAGTGTGGTTAAGGTTAAAGACATGCTCTGGAGCTTTGACGATTACTAAGTATTTTTTAAACCTCACGCTTTGGGCTGGATGTGTCAATGTGTAGCTCATAAGCATAATCTATATGCAGAATTACTGTTTCACCTTAATTAGACACAAAATCCCTAGTTTGAAAGGGACTTTTTTTCTGGATCTGTGCTAGGCCATTTTCCCTACATTTCCCACCACGTGGGCCAGCCCCCTAGCAATCCTAGTTTCAGACAATGAGCTTCAGCGCCTCTCCATCTGAGTGACAGCTCGCATCATGCACATAATTCACCCACAGCAGAACAGAGAGAGAGAGAGAGAGAGAGCAATGACTTCAACCAATAAGCTTCAGCACCTTGCCATATGAGTGACAGCTAGCAAGATGCACATGATGCACCCACAGCAGAGCAGAGAGAGAGCAATGTAAGGGTGGACAAATCTGCACATATGTGAGATTGTATGCAATTTTCAGGGACTGTTTTTGGCTTGTGAGCGCTACTTTCAGAACTACTGGCTAAAATGTATACACAATTATAAGAGCATCTCTTTAAGTTTACATTTAGGGTTAGGTTTCAAAGACAATTTTAAAAAAAGAAATTGTAGAACTGGGCGAGGTTTATCCATAATTATGACTTTTTGGCTATGGAAGCTAGTGATCGACCGTGCTGCTCGGTGAGGGCCCGGCTTTGCCTAGCAACTAAGACTCCCCACACACAGTCAGCTTGTGGACAGACACATCCTGCTGCTGGGCTTCCTCACGTCTTCAGCAAGCATGTATAAAAGTGTTGTTCTTTTGCACAACATCTCTGGTTCCCTTTCGCTTGTAAATGTCCACACTCACCGAGGATGACATTAGGTGAGCTAGTTTCAGGAGGCAGATTGGCAATCGACGTCATAGTTTTTTAAACTTCTGACACCATGTAAGAATAAGGAGACGGGACACAATCACTGAGGTATAATACGAATTGGAGACTGCGTTCAAGATGTCCGACCATTGTTTTCATGGTAATCTACTTACATTCGCATATGCCGATTTGTGGACGGTCCTTCTGTAGCTCAGTTGGTAGAGCATGGCGCTTGTAACGCCAGGGTAGTGGGTTCGATTCCCGGGACCACCCATACGTAGAATGTATGCACACATGACTGTAAGTCGCTTTGGATAAAAGCGTCTGCTAAATGGCATATATTATTATTATTATTATTATATTATATCCGGGTTGCATCCGGGTTTCAACGGACCAATATCACATGTGTACTAGGACTGAGTGTGCACAGGGAGCTACGAGAGCAGCGATGACATCATCACATCATCCAAAAAAATGGCAGACATTGGATGAAAATAAAATGTTAATATCTTTTGGCTGTGAGTGCTGGAGAAAGAAAAATCGGTCCCAGCGACAATTATTTTAATAATTTTGTCATATCTTAAATAGACCGACATATAATGGGAGGACACAGGATGTAATCTTTGCTTGTCATTTATTAGGAACTGATTTACTCCACTATCTATCACGGAGACCAATACTCAACTAACTATCTCTATATTGCTCACAGAACGGTTACCAACCTAGGACCGATGAAAGCGCCACCTATTGGTTAGATGAGCCAGCATCATTTATCACTCTATAACAAATTGAATGGAAGTTTTTTGCACAAAGGTGATGACTAAAGTGTCTTATTAGGAATTTTTGAATCTGACTTCTCTATGTGGCCATGTACGGAAATTGTCTTTCTGGGCCGGGCGTCAGTTAAACTGCAGTACCGAAGCAAAACTGTAGGGGCAGTCTAAATTGTGCTTCCAGACCGGAACCCTGGCCCCTTGGACACTGTAGTGTTAGCCATGGGCGGATTGGCCGTCTGGCAATTCTGGCAAATGCCAGAAGGGCCGGCCATATTTTATTGGGATGGGCTGGTCGAAATTGACAATAAATAATAAATATATACACTGAACAGAAATATAAACACAACACGCAGCAATTTCAAAGATTTGACTGAGTTACTGTTCATTTAAGGAAAATAGTAAATTTAAATAAATTCATTAGGCTCTAATTTATGGATTTCATATGACTGTGAACACAGACATGCATCTGTTGGTCACAGAGACACATCTCCTTCGCATAGAGTTGATCAGGTTGTTGATTGTGGCCTGTGGAATGTTGTTCCACTTCTCTTCAATGGCTGTGTGAAGTTGCTGAATATTGGCAGGAACTGGAACACTCTGTCATACAAGTCGATCCAGATCATCCCAAACATGCTCAATGGGTGACATGTCTGATGAGTATGCAGACCATGGAAGAACTAGGACATTTTCAGCTTCTAGGAATTGTATACAGATCCGTGTGACATGGGGCCATGCATTATCATGCTGAAACATGAGGTGATGGCAGCAGATGAATGGCAGGACAATGGGCCCCAGGACACACCTACTCATTCAAGGGTTTTTCTTTATTTTTTTACTATTTTATACATTGTAGAATAATAGTGAAGACATAAACACTATGAAATAACACATATGGAATCATGTAGTGACCAAAAAATGTAAACAAATCTAAATATATATTATATTTGAGATTTTTCAAAGTAGCCATCCTTTGCCTTCATTACAGCTTTGCACACTCTTGGCATTCTCTCACCAAGCTTCATGAGATAGTCACCTGGAATGAATTTCAATTAATAGGGGTGCCTGGTTAAAAGTTCATTTGTGGAATTTCTTTCCTTCTTAATATGTTTGAGCCAATCAGTTGTGTTGTTACAAGGCAGGGGTGGTATACAGAAGATAGCCTTATTTGGTAAAATACCAAGTCCATATTATGGCAAGAACTGCTCAAATAAGCAAAGAGAAACAACAGTCCTTTACTTTCAGATATGAAGGTCAGTCAATACGGAAAATGTCAAGAACTTTTCAAGTTTCTTCAAGTGCAGTCGCAAAATCCAACTGCCATGTCTTTGTGAGACACAGAGTAGGTGAATGGATCATCTCCGCATGTGTGGTTTCCACCATGAAGCATGGAGGAGGAGGTGTGATGGTGTGGGGGTGCTTTCCTGGTGACACTGTTAGTGATTTACTTAGAATTCAAGGCACACTTAACCAGCATGGCAACCACAACATTCTGCAGCGATACGCCATCACATCTGGTTTGCGCTTAATGGAGCTATCATTTGTTTTTCAACAGGACAATGACCCAACATACCAGGCTATATAGGGCTATTTGACCATGAAGGAGAGTGATGGAGTGCTGTATCAGATGACCTGAGCTCCGTATTCACCCAACCTCAACCCAGTTGAGATGGCTTGGGATGAGGTGGACCACAGAGTGAAGGAAAAGCAGCCAACAAGTGCTCAGCATATGTGGGAACTCCTTCAAGACAGTTGGAAAAGCATTCCTCATGAAGCTGGTTGAGAGAATGCCAAGAGTGTTCAAAGCTGTCACCAAGGTAAAGAGTGGCCACTTTGAAGAATCTAAAATCTAAAATATATTTTTTCTTCTTTATCTAATAAATGTGTTTCATTCACACCTAAGTTGTTGCTGAGCTCAGTACAGGCAGTGTGGTCCCCTGGTCTTCTGGTACCAGTGCCGTGAGAAAGGATGCTAGGCTTAACAAAAGCAGCTCAGGGACGAGTGCAGTGGAGGTACGAAGAAAGTAGAGAGGGAGACACACAGATATACTGCCAGTTCCTTTTTATTTAATACTAATGAACACAATAATCCTAATTATGTCTATGTATTGACACACTTAAAATCTGCAAATCAGTTTCCTATAATTGTCTAATAAGTGTATTTATTCACTCACAGCTGGGATGATGCTTGAACTAGCGCAGACAGTGAACCAGATAATGATGACGCTCAGGACCATCCATAAAGTTGAGGAAAGAAAGCAAGCAAGCAAGAGAGGCAAGTGCCCCAGAAAAGTAAATAGAGGAGATCAAGGAGAATCACAGACAGACCAACCGAGTAACAACAGAGGAGAACAAGTAGAAGCACAGACAGATAGACAGAGTGACAACAGAGTGAATCAAGGAGAAACACAGACAGACATTGGCAGCAAAGAAGATGCAGAAACAGACAGCAGGGAGACAACAGAATTAGAGGCACAGTTCTAGTGGTGAGTTGTATCACCATACTCCATTGGTGTTTATTCATGTTGTATTTGTTTTTAACATGAGCTGGTTAAAAAGAGCTGTTTCGCTGTTACTGGTACATTAAAGATTGAGAAATGCTGTGGTGATGTGATGTAGGCTGGTGTAGCTAAAATGCCAGTGTTGAATTTCTGTCCCAGTCTGCCTCGGTGTTAGCTTGGAGCATGTTTAGTAGGATAAAACAGGATATAGTTACAGAGCAGTAATGGTACTGTAGTACATCATGCTACAAGTTTAGCCTTTTAGATCTTAATAAGATTTCATGGACATGGGGACTTGATCCTGGATCAGTACTTCTACTCTGAGATGCTGCCTTTATGAATGAGGCCCAGCAACCTGGACTTAGGAATAGACATAACATAGTATGATTTGTTAGGAATTGCAATTCGTACAATATGCTACAGATTTGCTAAACTTATGTTATGAATTCCAATTTGTTGTTGCTAACGTTAGCTAGGTGGCTAATGCTAATATTAGCTAGGTAGCTAACATTAGCTTGGCTAGGGGTTCGGGTTAAGGCTTAAAGTGAGGGTTAGGTTAAAGGATGAAGGTTAGGGGAAAGATAAGCTAACATGCTAAATAGATGGAAAGTAGCTAAAAAGTAGCTGCTAATTAGTTAAAATGTTAAAGTTGTCCATGATGATATTCAATCATGCAACCTTTGGGTTGCTAGACGTTTGCGTTATATGCCTACCCATCCACCCCATCCAACTTTTGTTTTTTCCTTCAGTAATTGTTAAGTTCACCGTGGGGTCATGATAGAGGTACCAAATGTTAGATGTATTATAATAATTGATTATGCTTATGTTGTATTAATAGAAGGGGAGAGGTTATAACACCCCTCCCTCCTTACATTTATAGGGTCCTAGACTACAGATTAACAATTTATATATATATATATTCATTATAATGTTAAATATTGTTCCACAGTCTTTTCTCATCTCTGCCTCTTATATAGAAACGGTCTGAGGGATGTGCGACTGTGAGACAGAACTCTGCAGGAGAGTGAAAGAGACTAGTCAGACATTCCACTATAAATCAACTTGGGGAGTGGACATTTACTGCTGAGCTTTTAAATAACACTGAAACTCTTGTTTGTATAGCTGTGTATGCATGGGCTTGGTCTCATGAGTAGAAGGTAATGATGTAGGCAGTGAAATCACTAAGGCTGGACTTCGGGCTTAATAAAATAACTTGGACCCTTTACTATTTTGCGGAACTTACTCGGAAACATGCATGCTATGTTCCTGTTGTTAACTTCTGTCTCCATTTGCATTAACAAAGGTTTTTGATTGATTTAATTTAACATATTGTCTGAATGCTAATTTCACCAATGAGCCAATGATTGACAAGGAACAAGGAACAAACCCCAACATAACCTGCTGTCTTATGTAAACATACCGAACGTAACACACTGTATCATACTCATTTGATTGTCTCTGATTTACATTTAGTATGTTAGATCTAGTCTATGAGACCAAGCTGGGCCCAGGAGTCACCGGGACCAAGAAACCGAACACATACTGTTGTAAAGTCTAGTTATATTTCCCCCCATAGGTATTTCATTTGGAACAATAATGATATTTTGTATAGAAACATGTCTTTCTTTTTCAGAACTGGTTAAATAATCATACTGTATCCTGCTGGTGAATCAACTTTTTAATAGGGTGGTTTGTTGCTCCAGTGCCATTCCATTCACCTTCACACTCCTGGGCCAGACTACACTCAATCATAGGACCTACTGAAGAGATGAGTCTTCAATAAAGACTTAAAGGTTGAGACCAAGTCTGCGTCACTCACATGGATAGGCAGACCATTCCATAAAAATTGAGCTCTATAGGAGAAAGCCCTGCCTGCAGCTGTTTTCTTAGATATTCTAGGGACAGTAAGGAGGCCTGCGTCTTGTGACATTAGTGTACGTGTAGGTATGTACGGCAGGACCAAATCGGAAAGATAGGTAGGAGCAAGCCCATGTAATGCTTTGTAGGTTAGCAGTAAAACATTGAAATCAGCCCTTGCCTTAACAGGAAGCCAGTGTAGAGAGGCTAGCACTGGAGTAATATGATCAAATTTTGGGGTTCTAGTCAAGATTCTAGCAGCCGTGTTTAGCACTAACTGAAGTTTGTTTAGTGTTTAATCCGGGGAGCCAGAAAGTAGAGCATTGCAGTAGTCTAAGATAGCATAGCAGTCAAGCGTCTTTTGTCTTCGTCTTGCCATGTACCGTGTATACAGTTGAAGTCAGAAGTTTACATACACCTTAGCCAAATACATTTAAACAATTCCTGACATTTAATCCGAGTAAAATTCCCTGTTTTAGGTCAGTTACGATCACCACTTTATTTGAAGAATGTGAAATG
Organism: Oncorhynchus keta; assembly: GCF_023373465.1. NCBI lineage: Eukaryota > Metazoa > Chordata > Actinopteri > Salmoniformes > Salmonidae > Oncorhynchus > Oncorhynchus keta. The sequence continues at coordinate 5,749,660 of NC_068440.1, read as the reverse complement.
TCAGAATAATAGTAGAGAGAATGATGTAATGAGGTCAGGGCTTTGTGATGGTCAATCCAATACCTTGACTTTGTTGTCCTTAAGCCATTTTGCCACAACTTTTGAAGCATGCTTGGGGTCATTGTCCATTTGGAAGACCCATTTACGACCAAGCTTTAACTTCCTGACTGATGTCTTGAGATGTTGCTTCAATATATCCACATAACTTTCTTGCCTAATGATGCCACCTATTTTGTGAAGTGCACCAGTCCCTCCTGCAGCAAAGCACCCCCACAACATGATGCTGCCACCCCTGTGATTCACTGTTGGGATGGAGTTCTTCGGCTTGCAAGCCTCCCCCTTTTTCCTCTAAACATAACGATGGTCATTATGGCCAAATAGTTCTATTTTTGTTTCAACAGACCAGAGGATATTTCTCCATACAGTACGATCTTTGCCCCCATGTGCAGTTGCAAACCGTAGTCTGTCTTTTTTATGGCAGTTTTGGAGCAGTGGCTTCTTCCTCGCTGAGCAGCCAATCAGGTTATGTCGATATAGGACTTGTTTTACTGTGGATATAGATACTTTTGTACCTGTTTCCTCCAGCATTTTCATAAGGTCCTTTGCTGTTGTTCTGGGATTGATTTGCACTTTTAGCACCAAAGTACGTTCATCTCTAGGAGACAGAACACTTTTTTTCCTGAGCGGTATGACGGCTGAGTGGTCCCATGGTGTTTATACTTGCATACTTTTGTTTGTACAGATGAACGGAGTATCTTCAGGCGTTTGGAAATTGCTCCAAAGGATGAACCAGACATGTGGAGGTCTACAATTCTTTTTCTGAGGTCTTGGCTGATTTCTTTTGATTTCCCCATGATGTCAAGCAAAGACACACTGAGTTTGAAGGTAGGCATTGAAATACATCCACAGGTACACCTCCAGTTGACTAAAATTACGTCAATTAGCCCTATCAGAAGCTTCTAAAGCCATGACATCCTTTTATGGAATTTTCCAAGCTTTTTAAAGGGCCAGTCAACTTAGTGTATGTAAACTTCTGAGTCAATGGAATTGTGATACAGTGAATTAGTGAAATAATCTGTCTGTAAACAACTGTTGGAAAAATCAAATGTCCTAAACGACTTGCCAAAACTATAGTTAGTTTACAAGAAATTTGTGGAGTGGTTGAAAACTAGTTTTAATGACTCCAACCTAAGTGTATGTAAACTTCTGATTTCAACTGTTTATCTTTATTTATATATTTTATATCTTTTTTCTTCGCATATCTTTTTAAAATATTTTTCTTAACCCCAATTTCAACATACTCTCCTGCAACCTGCCTCACCCAATGTGATATGGATCTGCTTTTTTCTTTACTTTAGAACCGGAACCCCCGACAGAGGCTCGCCAGCTAACTAGCTACTAGCTAGTAGTCAGCTAACCACTGCTAGTGGTCATCAGCTAACCTTTAGCCAGGACAACTCCTGCCAGTCTGTACAGCGTGTTTCAACCCAGAGCTTAATGGATTCCTTTTTCTCCATATCACCGGATTCTTACCCCAAGCTCTGAACCTCTTCACCTGGATCATCGCAGCTAGCTAGCTGCTCTCTGATTGGTTTCTCCTGGCTAACGTCTCTGTCCCGAAGCAAGCACCTATTAGCCTGGAGCTAGCCTATGCTAGGCCCATCTCACGGCTAGCTGAAGAGGTCCATCAGCCACTCCTTGGGCTACAATACCTATTTTGCCACTTTGGCCTGGACCCCTTTTATTGCCGATATGGAGCCCTGCCAATCCATCACGTCTGGACAACCGACGTAATCCGGCAGAGGTTTTTTTTCAACAGGCTCCTTCATCACGACGTCCCCTGAATACCCATCTGCTAGCCTGCTAGCTGGGGCCCGCTAGCAGTCTAGAGCATACCGGACTGTTAGCTGAAGTGGTCCATCAGTCAATTTCTTGGGCTACTATACCTATTTTGCCAATTAGGCTGGACCCTTTTACTACACGGACCCCTGCTGATCCATCATGACTGGTCTGCTGACGTAACCGCATGAGGGGGCTACAACAACAGACTTCTTCTGTTGCAACGTCCCTCTAAGGCCCTTCTGCTAGCCTGCTCTCCCCGGCCCGCTAGCTATCTGACCCCAAATCCGTAAACATAGGCACCCTCATAGATATCATCCTAATCAATCTGCCCTCAAAATACACCTCTGCTGTCTTCAACCAGGATCTCAGCGATCACTGCCTAATTGCTTGCATCCGTAATGTGTCTGGGGTAAAACGACCACCCCTCATGACTGTCAAACGCTCCCTAAAACACTTCAGCGAGCAGGCCTTTCTAATCGACCTGGCACGGGTATCCTGGAAGGATATTGATCTCATTCCATCAGTAGAAGATGCCTGGTTATTCTTTAAAAGTGCTTCCTCACAATCTTAAATAAGCATGCCCCATTACCTTTTTTTTAACCAGGAACAGATATGGTTCACTCCAGACCTGACTGCCCTTGACCAGCACAAAAACATCCTCTGCCGTACAGCAATAGCATCAAATAGCCCCCGCGATATACAACTTTTCAGGGAGGTCAGGAACCAATATACACAGACAGTTAGTAAAGCAAAGGCTAGCATTTTCAAATAGAAAATTGCATCCTGCAGCACAAACTCCAAAAAGTTCTGGGACACTGTAAAGTCCATGGAGAATAAGAGCACCTCCTCCCAGCTGCCCACTGCGGCTAGGAAACACGTTCACCACCGATAAATCCAAAATATTTGAGAATTTAATTAAGCGTTTTTCTACGGCTGGCCAGGCTTTCTACCTTTTCACCCCTACCCTGGTCAACAGCACTGCACCTCCCACAGCAACTTGCCCAAGCCTCCCCCATTTCTTCTTCACCTAAATCCAGATAGCTGATGTTCTGAAAGAGGTGCAAAACCGGGACCCCTACAAATCAGCAGGGATAGACAATCTGGACCCCTCTCTTTCTAAAATTATCAGGCAAAAGTTTTGCAAGCCCTATTACTAGCCTGTTCAATCTATCTTTCATATCGTCTGAGATCCCCAAAGATTGGAAAGCTGCCGCGGTCATCACCCTCTTCAAATGGGTAGACACTCTAGACCCAAACTGCTACAGACCTATATCTATACTACCCTGTGGTCTTCGAAAGCAAAGTTAACAAACAGATCACCGACGATTTCGAATCCCACCATACCTTCTCCGCTATGCAATCTGATTGCCGAGCTGGTTATGGGTGCCCCTCAGCCATGCTCAACGATATCATAACAGCCATCGATAAGAGACAATACTGTGCAGCTGTCTTCATCGACCTGGCCAAGGCTTTCGACTCTGTCAATCACCGCATTCTTATAGGCAGACTCAATAGCCTTGGCTTCTCAAATGACTGCCTCGCCTGGTTCACCAACTACTTCTCAGACAATGTTCAGTGTGTCAAATCGGAGGGCCTGTTGTCCGGACCTCTGGCAGTCTCTATGGGGGTGCCACAGGGTTCACTTCTCGGGCCAACTCTCCTTACAATTCTCTGCTGCCAATAACTGGAACTAAATTCAAAAATCATTGAAGCTAGAGATCCATATCTCCCTCAGTAACTTTAAGCACCAGCTGTCAGAGCAGCTCACAGATCACTGCATCTGTACATAGCCCATCTGTAAATAGCCCATCCAACTACCTCATCCCCATACGGTTGTTAAATTTTTTGCTCTTTTGCACCCCAGTATCTCTACTTGCACATTCATCTTCTGCCCATCTATCACTCCAGTGTTTAAATGCTAAATTGTAATTATTTTGTCACTATGGCCTATTTATTGCCTTACCTCCCTTAACTTACCTCATTTGCACACACTGTATATATAATTTTTTCTCTATTGTGTTATTGACTGTATGTTTGTTTATTCCATGTGTAAGTCTGTGTTGTTGTTTGTGTCACACTGCTTTGCTTTATCTTGGCCAGGTCGCAGTTGTAAACGAGAACTTGTTCTCAACTAGCCTAGCTGGTTAAATAAATGTGAATTTAAACAAATGTAAAAATGACCTAGAAGTGACAAAAGCATGGATACATTTTTCAGCATAATTATTGGACAGAAAGTTTCAGATTTTTGCAATGTTACTTACGTGGATGGAAAAAAAGCTGTCCTTGGAACAGTCTTGATGTGTTCGTTAAAAGAGAGATCAGGGTAATGCAGAGGTCCTTCAGTTTTATTTGAGACGACTGTACAACCATCAAGATTAATTGTCAGATTCAACACAAGCATCCCTGTTTTGTCCGAGTTTAAAAGTAGAACATTTGCCACCATCCACTTATGTCTGAAACACAGGCTTCCAGGGAGGGCAATTCTGGGGCTTCACCATGTTTCATCGAAATGTTTCCAAATGACATCACCAAGAGGTAAAATATATAGTGAAAACAATAGTGGTCCTAAAATGGAGCCTTGAGGAACACCAACATTTACAGTTGATTCGTCAGAGGACAAACCATCCACAGAGACAACCTGATATCTCCTCTGACAGACAAGATCTAAACCAGGCCAGAACTTGTCCGTGTAGACCAATTTGGGTTTCCAATGCCTCCAAAAGAATATGGTGATCGATAGTATCAAAGCAGCACTAAGGTCTAGGAGCACGAGGACAGATGCAGAGCCTCAGTCTGACAGCATAAAAAGGTCATTTACCACCTTCACAAGTGCAGTCTCCGTGCTATGATGAGGTCTAAAACCAGACTGAAGTGTTTTGTATACATTGTTTGTCTTCAGGAAGGTAGTGAGTTGCTGCGCAACAGATTTTTCTAACATTTTTTAGATGAATGGGAGATTCGATATAGGCCAATAGTTTTATAGCTTTATTACTGCCACTTTTAGTGAGTTTGGTACACACCCGGTGGATAGAGAGACCTTTATTGTGTTTAACATAGGAGGTCCAAGCACAGGAAGCAGCTCTTTCAGTAGTTTAGTTGGAATAGGGTCCAGTATGCAGCTTGAAGGTTTAGAGGCCATGATTATTTTCATTAATGTGTCAAGAGATATGATACTAAAAAACTTGAGTGTCTCCCTTGATCCTAGGTCCTGGCAGAGTTGTGCAGACTCAGGACAACTGAGCTTTGGGGGAATACGCAGATTTAAAACACATGACAAAACTAGGCCCAGAGTATGACTGTGGCAGTGAGTAGGTCCGGAGACATGTTGGACAAAACCCACTGAGTTGATGATGGCTCCGAAAGCCTTTTGGAGTGGGTCTGTGGACTTTTCCATGTGAATATTAAAGTCACCAAAAATTCTAATATTATCTGCCATTGTCACGCGGGACTAGGTGGGTGCCGGAATCAGACTCAGAGAGAAAGAGAGTAACTGAGTAAAGTGCTTTACTCTTGCACTCCAAAATAATAAGCCCAACACAATACAGGGCGCAGGACACTACACAAGACAACCCAAAAACCACAGGGTGTCAAGTAAAGAAAATAAAATATACCACTACCTAACATGTACACACGTAACATTAAGACAATCCCGCACAAAACAAGGGCGGGTCAAACTACTACATATAGGGAAGCTAATTAAACCAGGTGAAACTAATAAGACAAAACCAACAGACAAACAAAAAGGGATCGGTAGCGGCTAGTAGAACGGCGACGACGGCCGCCGAGCACTGCCTGAACAGGCAGGGGAGCCAACTTCGGCGGAAGTCGTGACAGCCATGACTACAAGATCCGATAGGAATTCAGGGAACTCTGTGAGGAATGCTGTATATGGCCCAGGAGGCCTGTAAACAGTAGCTATAAAAAGGGATTGAGTAGGCTGCATAGATTTCATGACTAGAAGCTCAAAATACAAAAATATTGGGGGTTTTTTGTAAATGGAAATTTGCTATCATAAATGTTAGCAATGCGCGGGGATGCGCAGGGGATATGGTCACTAGTGTAACCAGGAGATGAGGCCTCATTTAATACAGTAGATTCATCAGGCTTAAGCCATGTTTCAGTTAGGCCAATCACACCAAGATTATGATCAGTGATTAGTTAATTGACTATAACTGCCTTGGAAGTGAGGGATTTAACATTAAGTAGCCCTATTTTGAGATGTGAGGTATCACAATCTCTTTCAATAATGGCAGGAATGGAGGAGGTCTTTATTCCAGTGAGATTGCTAAGGCGAACACCGCCATGTTTAATTTTGCCCAACCTAGGACGAGGCACAGACACGGTCTCAATGGGGATAGCTGAGCTGACTTCACTGACTGTGCTAGTGGCAGACTCCACTAAGCTGGCAGGCTGGCTAACACCCTGGTCTGTACCCTATCTCATTGTGGAGCTAGGGGAGTTAGAGCCCTGTGTATGCTCGTAGATAAGATGAGAGCACCCCCCCAGCTAGGATGGAGTCAGTCACTCCTCAACAGGCCAGGCTTGGTCCCAGAAAGAGGGCCAATTATCTACACATTCTATGTTTTGAGAGGGGCAGAAAACAGTTTTCAACCAGCGATTGAGTTGTGAGACTCTGCTGTAGAGCTCATCACTCCCACTAACTGGGAGGAGGGCAGAGACAATTACTGGATGCCGACACATCTTTCTAGCTGGTTTAAACACTGAAGCTATGTTGCGCTTGGTGACCTCTGACTGTTTCATCCTAACATCGTTTGTGACGACTCGGATTACAATATCCCTATACTCTCTACACTTGCCAGTTTTAGCTTTCGCCAGCACCATCTTCAGATTAGCCTTAATGTCGGTAGCCCTGCCCCCTGGTAAACCGTGTATGATCGCTGGATGATTCGTTTTAAGTCTAATACTGCGGATAATGGAGTCGCCAATGACTAGGGCTTTCAATTTGTCAGAGCTAATGGTGGGAGGCTTCGGCGTCTCAGACCCGTATCCCTGTTTCACCTAGAGAGTTTGTCATAGTCTTTGATGCTATTTCATCTGGAACTCTCATGTTGTTTAAGGGTGTAACCAGATTTCACCTTCTTGACTGACCTTCCCTCGCTTAGTCCAGTTGACTCTCCAAATGCGTTTCTCCTTGCTCCCTCAGAACAACAGATCTATACATACTTTATTTCAAGGGGGACATTGTTTCCATTCCTTATTTCACAACTTACTGGAATACATTCATCAATGATATTTGTTGGAAAATGTCTGGTTATTACCACAAAAATACCTGTTTGTTAACAAGGTCAAAGAGGTCTCTTTCAGAATGATCCATAAGTAATACCCTGTGAATCATTACCTGAAGAAACTCAAAAAAGACAACATTAACTGTACTTTTTGTGTTGAGCGTCCAGCAACAGTTTTGCAATTGTTTTGCCATTGTCTACATGAAAAGAAAATATGGCAAGATATTCATATTCTTGATTACTTTTCTTTTTTTTATGGGAGGATGTGCTGCTCGGTTTCCTTAACTATAATAAGGATAAATAAAACATATTTTACATCATAAATCTAATTGTGCTAATGGAAAAATGTAATAGTCATAAATGTGAATCCACTAATTAAAAACCACTCTTCCATGTATTCTATAAGGAATTTGAGCAATACATTAAGACCATTCTACATTATACTAATAAGAAAGCTGTGAAAACAATCAATGCGTGTGTGTCTTTTAACGTCTTTGTATAATCTGGAATTAGTTGTACCCCCTAGCATATGTTATCATTGTCTGTTTGTATACTTCTAGTATGTATCGAGATTTAACTGCAAAAATAAAGAAAAATAAATGTTAAAAAAAGAACAGGTGTTTACTCCCATCTAATGTTTGATATCAATACAACACTCTTTTATCAGGGTGGGGTGGGAAGACAGCTGAGCTTAAACCGAAAGTACGTTTTGATCTTATTCAGGTTCCATTTTGAGAGGATAGAGAAAAAATCATCTTGAGAGAAGAAAATAATAAAGTAAGTAATCTCCTTCAAATGTTGATATTTGGTTCCGTTGATAACCAAACACAATTTAACATCACTAAATATCATGATATTTGTATGGTCTATTTTTAGTTTAATTCTGTGTTTAAGCAATTTAAGCTATTGATGACAATAGCTGCAAATGCTATCTCGGCATATAAATAGCATGATTGATGATATACAGCATGAGTGATAAAGTATGGTCACATTAAATTTGCTTTGCTAAACCTACTCTTTGTGGAGTGACTTTGATAGCTACAGTAAATCTTTTCTGTTATTAAATGGAGATCTCTCAACAATCATTCTCACGATATCACATTGGTAATAGTCAGTGACAAGTATCACGGTTAAGCAGGGTTAAAGCTGGATGGGAGACCAAAGGGTAGCTGATGTGGATATAACATTGAAGATATAACGTTGTTTTAAAGTTACAAATTGAACATATTTTATACAAGGTTTGTCTGTGTTGTTAATACCCTCAATATTCCTTAGCTAGTCCTTTTGTTCCACCCCCCCACACATGCAGTGACCTCACCTGGCTTAAATGGTGCCTCTAGAGACAAAACCTCTCTCATCGCCACTCAATGCCTAGGTTTTCCTCCACTGTACTCACATCCTACCATACCCTTGTCTGTACATTATGCCTTGAATCTATTCTTTCCGCACCCAGAAATCTGCTCCTTTACTCTCTGTTCCGAATGCACTCGATGACCAGTTCTTATAGCCTTTAGCTGTACCCTTATCCTACTCCAACTCTGTTCCTCTGGTGATGTAGAGGTTAACCCAGGCCTTTCCAGAAACAAGTCTCTCACAGTTGCCGCTTGTTATAGACCCTCCTCAGCCCCCAGCTGTGCCCTGGACACCATATGTGAATTAATCGCCCCCACATCTACCTTCAGAGTTCGTACTGTTATGTGACCTAAACTGGGACATGCTTAACACCCCAGCCGTCCTACAATCTAAGCTTGATGCCCTCAATCTCACACAAATGATCAAGGAACCTACCAGGTACAACCCTAAATCCGTAACCATGGGCACCCTTTTAGATATCATCCTGACCAACTTGCCCTCTAAATACACCTCTGCTGTCTTCAACCAGGATCTCAGTGATCACTGCCTCATTGCCTGCGTGCGTAATGGGTCCGCGGTCAAATGACCACCCCTCATCACTGTCAAACGCTCCCTAAAACACTTCAGTGAGCAGGCCTTTCAAATCGACTTGGCCCGGGTAACCTGGAAGAATATTGACCTCATCCCGTCAGTAGAAGATGCCTGGTTACTCTTCAAAAGGGCTTACCTTTTATATCTCTCAGGAAGGAAGCCTAGTGGTAAGAGTGTTGGGCCAGTAACTGATAGGCTGCTAATCAAATCCCAGAGCTGACAAGGTAAACATCTGCTGTTCTGCCCCGGAACAAGGCAGTTAACCCACCGTTCCTAGGCTGTCATTGTAAATAAGAATTTGTTCTTAACCGACTTGCCTAGCTAAATAAAGGTTAAATCAATAAATGGAGGTTGTTTTGCAAGCCAATGCTAACTAGCATTAGCACAATGACTGGAAGTCTGTGTATCTACTAGCAGAGAGAGAGAATGCATGGATGCTGATGTAAGTGCTGCTACTTCAGTTTAGTTACTCAGTCTAACATTTTTTCAAAAAGGAAGTGAATCAGTTGTTCTTGGTTATCAGTAAAATGGCTGATTAGTTGAAGAGCGAAAACAAAACAGGATTTCTGTCCATCTTTGTTTTTATTTGATGGGTATTTGTTTGCTCAAGGTAATATGTGTCATTATTTTCTGTTTGGTTCTGATCCAGACATTGTGTCTCTGTAGTCTTTACAGTACGAGTTTTGATCCAGGAAGTGTGTATCACTCTCCATTGTGTGTTTTCTACTGTAGGTCTGATGAGAGAGGAGGGGAATGGGGCACTGCCTTTAAAATGAGTCTCTCTGGGGTACATGACACTAAAGCAACGAGGTGTGTGTGTGTGTGTGTGTGTGTGTGTGTGTGTGTGTGTGTGTGTGTGTGTGTGTGTGTGTGTGTGTGTGTGTGTGTGTGTGTGTGTGTGTGTGTGTGTGTGTGTGTGTGCGTGTGTGTGTGTGTGTGTGTGCGTGCGTGCGTGCGTGCGTGCGTGCGTGCGTGCGTGCGTGCGTGCGTGCGTGCGTGCGTGCGTGCGTGCGTGCGTGCGTGCGTGCGTGCAGTTTAAAGAGTGACAAAATTGTTTCACATTTTCGCTAGGCAAAATATATTAGAGACTGAAAGTATGTCTCTGTTGTGTTAAAGCCCAATCCATCAGGAGAGACCCAACTCCCCTGTATGCACCTGTGTGTCCATGAAATGTGACCAATCTATGGATCTACCTCTCACGTTTAAAGATTTGGTCAATTCGTCTACAACTTGGTCAATTAGTCTACAACACTTTAACCCAGAACGAATGCAAGTCTTGTTTAATTAGTCAGATGCTGGATTAAGTTTGGGGTCCATACGTGTTAAGAGAACAGAGAGAGCTATAAAAGTGAACTGGAACGAAGAGAGAGAAAATGCAACAAAATACCTCTGTGTTTTTTATATTTATGTTCCATGTTATACATCTGATTGAAGAATGAGGAGTTTTGTGCTTTTGTCAGGATCGGACATCAGAGACCTGCCTCCCTGTACCCAGCTGTGTGTCCATGAAGAGTGACAAATCTATGAATCCACCTATCATGTTCAGAGAAGGAGATGTTTCCATTGAACAAAGGTGTGTTTTATTAACAGAACATAGAGTAGATAATGAACATGATATTTTCCATGTCATACTGATTGTCCTTTTTTTTTTAAATTTTTCCTGCCAACCAGATGAGACTCAGTGAGTACAACAAACTGACTGGTTTTCTTTGTGCTGGTTTTCTTTGTGCTTTTGACAGGATAAAGCAGCAGAGACTAGACTCACCTGTACCCAGCTGCGTGTCCATGAAGAATGACCTGTCTATGGAACCACCTCTCACATTTAAAGAGGAAAACATTTCTACTGTAGAAAGGTAAGAACCAGTATGACTTGGTTGATGTTAATTTGGTCAAAATGTCAACTTTGTCACTGTGTTAAAAACACTACTGATTTATTGTTGCTCATTGGAGTATTTTGCTACAGCTACTACTACCAAAGGTGTACTGTATTAAAGTTGCTCTGGTCTCTTAGTATTTTTGTCAGGGTCCAGCAGGAGAGACCAGCCATCATGGCACGCAGCTGTGTGTCTATGAAGAGTGACCAGTCTATGGATCCACCTTTAAGGTTCAGAGATGGAGTTGTTTCCGAACAAATGTGAGATATCATTGTTTTACAGATTCATGCAATGATATGCTGACAGTACGAGGCTTGGCCACATCACACCGTTGCAATTAATTCATGCATACCCTCTTATGTGTTATTGCTTCTGTGTGCATGCTGAATGTACAGATGTAAGCTCATGTTTTGTCCACAGAGCCCAACAGGAGATATCAAGACAGTTCAAGACAGTGCTGAGTTCAGATCTCCCTGAAGGCTTTGAGATGAACCAGAAGGAGCTTGCTGCCACACTGGAGAAAAGTAAGAGCTGTCTGCCTTCACTGTTGATTGCTCCATTATGGGGGATGTAGAAAAGCTGTATATAGCATTATAACTCAAGTATGTGTTGTGTGCATTAATTTAACTTGTAAAGAAAACATTCATGCATATATACAGGCAGTTAAGAGGGGATTTGATTACATTTGACTCATTCATAACACAATCCTATGTGGACCTGTCACCTCGATAAGTTGACTTGGCAGGTGAAAGAGGAGACTCGAGGCCATGCTGGGCCAAAGTAACACATTTCATCCTGGAATTTTTCTGAATGCATGCATTTACATTCGATATGCAAGATACAAGAGCAAGTTACATCTTAGATGCAAGGGCGTAGTAGCAAATGCATAGTACAAAAGGACTATGGACTGTGTTTTACTGCCACAGAAAGTTACAGAGTGGGATCTCTAGGATCCGTTTTGTTTTGACCAAAGATATGTATGTTTAACTCCATTCTTCCAATTTTGAATATCCTCTGTGCTTCTTGTTTATTCAGGTGAGCTTGCTTTGATTTGCCAACGGGAACTCAAATCTAATCTCAAGACGAAATATCAAAGTGCATTTGAGGGTATTGCTAAGCAAGGGAACCCAACACTTCTCAATAAGATCTACACAGAACTCTACATCACAAAGGGTGGAAATGGAGAGGTCAATAATGAACATGAGGTAAGACAAATGGAGACAACAACCAGGAAACAAGCAAGACCAGAGACGGCAATCAAATGAAATGACATCTTCAAACCTTTACCTGGACAAGACAGACCTTTGAGAACTGTGCTGACAAAGGGAGTCGCCGGCATTGGAAAACCAGTCTCTGTGCAGAAGTTCATTCTGGACTGGGCTGAAGGAAAAGCAAATCAGGATGTCCAATTTGTATTTTCACTTCCTTTTCGGGAGCTGAATTTGATGAAAGGGGAAAAACACAGTTCGTTTGAACTTCTCGATCACTTCTAAAATCAAGAATTTCCAACTTTGACAAGTACAAAGTTCTGTTCATCTTTGATGGTCTGGATGAGTGCCGACTGCCCCTAGACTTCAAGAGGAACAAGAGCTGTTGTGATGTCACAGAGTCGACCTCAGTGGATATGCTGCTGACAAACCTCATCGAGGGAAATCTGCTGCCCTCTGCTCTTCTCTGGATAACTACTCGACCTGCAGCAGCCAATCAGATCCCTTCAGGATGTGTTGACCAGGTTACAGAGGTGCGAGGGTTTAATGATCCACAAAAAGAGGAATACTTTAGAAAGAGATTTAGTGATAAGAACTTGGCCAGTGGAATCATCTCACACATGAAATCATCAAGGAGCCTCTACATCATGTGCCACATACCAGTCTTATGTTGGATCTCTGCCACAGTTTTGGAGAAAATGGGTGAAGAAGGGAGAGAGTTGCCCCAGACTCTAACTGAGATGTGCACACATTTCCTGGTATTTCAGACCAAACAAGCAAATGAAAAGTATCTTGTGAAAGAAGAGACAGATCCACACTGGAATAAAACAAGCATTCTGTCACTGGGAAAACTGGCTTTTCAACAGCTTGTGAAAGGCAATCTAATTTTCTATGAAGAAGACCTGAAAGAGTGTGGCATTGATGTCAGGGAAGCCTCAGTGTACTCAGGAGTGTGCACACAGATCTTCAGAGAGGAGTGTGGGCTGTACCAGGTCAAGGTGTTCTGCTTTGTGCATCTGAGCATTCAGGAGTTTCTGGCTGCTGTATATGTGTTTCTCAGATTCAGCAACGACAATGAGAATGTAATAGCCAAACCACAGTTAATCTTCAAAACATTTTGGTTAAGAAAAATACCTGCAATTGACTTCCACAAGAGTGCTGTGGATAAAGCCTTGGAGAGTGCGGGTGGACACCTTGATCTTTTCCTCCGCTTCCTTCTGGGCCTCTCACTGGAGTCAAATCATAAGCACTTACGAGGTCTACTGACAACGACAAGAAGCAGCCCACAGAGCCATGAGGAAACAGTCATGTACATCAAGGAGAAGATCAGGGAGAATCCCTCTCCAGAGAGGTGCAATCAATCTGTTCCACTGTCTGAACGAACTGAATGACCATTCTCTAGTGAAGGAGATCCAAAGTTACCTGAGCTCGGGAAATGTCTCCAGTGAAAAACTCTCACCGGCACTGTGGTCAGCTCTGGCATTTGTGTTGCTGACTTCAGAAGAGGATCTGGAGGTGTTTGACCTGGTGAAATACTCCAAATCAGAGGAAGGTCTTCTGAGGCTGCTGCCAGTTGTCAAAGCATCCAGAGCTGCTCTGTGAGTACATATTGTAGAATGACATTTAAGTATTAATCATTAGATATTCCATTTAGAAAAAAATATGCACCATTGATCAACATATGGAATAATACATTGATGTTTGCATCAGTATAACAAGATGACCATACAATTCTAGGAGACGGAAGATGAATCTATATGTCGAGAGAGAATAAACCAAATACCATTGTACTTCTGCACTACTCGTGTTAAATGAACACTGTCTTTGTGAAATCATGATGATCTCTCTGTCAGGCTAACCTCACAAATGTCTGAGGTTAGCATGTTTTGTTTTAGCCTCTAACTTCTCACTCATTATTATTCATGATTCCTTCATGATTTTTCTAAATCATGGCACTATTTGAATTCATTTAGTAGTGTTAAGAAACAAATTTACTCCATTCATCATTCAGTTAGGTTAAACATATCCCAAAACACAACCAAAACAAACTGCAAATGCATCCAATGAGTTTGTATAGTCACAAGCTAAACTTTTGACTACTTTAATAAATTATACAAATTAATTTGTCCCATACTTACAGTGGCTTGTTTTTCCTTTTTTGTTGCCTTATAACCTGGAATTAAAATAGATTTTTTGGGGGGGGTTGTATATTGTTTGATTTACACAACATGCCTACCACTTTGAAGATGATAAACATGTTTTATTGTGAAACAAACAAGAAATAAGACAAAAAAACAGAACTTGAATGTGCAGAACCCCCCAAAAAAGTCAATACTTTGTAGAGCCACCTTATGCAGCAATTACAAGTCTGTTGGGATATGTCTCTATAAGCTTGGCACATCTAGCCACTAGGATTCTTCAAGACAAAACTGCTCCAGCTCCTTCAAGTTGGATGGGTTCCTGCTGGTGTACAGCAGTCTTTAAGTCACAGATTCTCAATTGGATTGAGGTCTGGGCTTTGACTAGGCCATTCCAATACATTTGAATGTTTCCCCTTAAACCGCTTGGACTGTTTACTCCAGGGCTGCCCAACCCTCTTCCCGGAGATCTACATTCCTGTTGGTTTTCAGTCCAACCCTAACACCTGATTCTACTTATTAGCTGCTCAACAAGACCTTCACTAGCTGAATCAGATACACTAAATTAGGGTTGGACTGACAACTTACAGGAAAGTAGATCTCCAGGAAAGGGGTTGGGCAGCCCTGGTTTACTCAATACAATCTAAATCTGATACCGCACCTTCTTTCTTTTTGACTGATACTGCTTTTTAAACTAGTCTGGTCAGTCTACTCAAATATTTGTAATATACATTTTTCTCTCTACAGCAATACTTGAATAATTGTACATTTTTAATAATGATACATCCATATATTAATAGATATGGAAGGTTTAGGGACAGTGATTCATCTGAAAAGGTTGAAAACAATATAATGCCACTTCACCACCCAAAAATACCAAAGTGATTTTGAAATTATTTAAAACTATTTGCAGCCTGTCAGGCTGTCTGGTCATGGAGGAAGGCTGTGCTTCTCTGGTCTCAGCTCTGAGGTTAAACCCCTCACACCTGAGAGAGCTTGACCTGAGCTACAATCACCCAGGATACTCAGGAGTCAGACTGCTCTCTACTCGACTGGAGGATCCACACTGCAGACTTGAGAGACTCAAGTATGTAGAGGATTTATGTCAATCCATGTTCATATCAGACATATTTGAGTTATCAAGCTAGTTATCATAATTTACTGTAAGCCAAAGATTCTTACCACCACTACGAAGCAGTTTGTGTGTGTGTGTGTGTGTGTGTGTGTGTGTGTGTGTGTGTGTGTGTGTGTGTGTGTGTGTGTGTGTGTGTGTGTGTGTGTGTGTGTGTGTGTGTGTGTGTGTGTGTGTGTGTGTGCCTGCACATGTATCACTCAATGACTGTCTGTTCTTCTGCTCACCCCTACAGTGTGGATCATGGTGGAGAACACACAATGGAACCTGGGCTTAGAAAATGTGAGTGTTGACCGTTGTGAAGAATATGCCTATAAATAAGTATTTCGTTTTTTTAATCACTTCGGTGCAATTTTCACAAGTATGTGGTACATTTTCACAACTCTCAAACTCTACAAGACTCAAAACAGGTCATCAAGAAGGAAGGTGTTTCAAAACTCTAAGCACTTCAATTGACAACACAAAATCACATTCCCTTTTACACCAAACGTAATCAGTGTTTCACCTCGAAATACATGTTTCACATTGCAACACATGTTCATATAAAGTAATTGCCTTTCACAATTAAATGTGCACATTACTTTTAATATGATTCTCTTCTCTTTTGTTCAAATACATTTTACTATTACTTAAACCAACTGCTCTTAATTGATGATCACTTAAACGTTTGGTAAACCTATAGATTTTACATGGGCAGTGCAAGTGTATTGCCTCATGTGAAAACAGTGTAATGTGATGATATGTACAGTACTGAAGCATACTACGTTCAAAGGGCAATTTTTAAACATATATCTTACAGTTTGTTCTATTGGATTAACAGGTTGTTAAAATAGCTCAATTGAGAGGATATCATTATGTTTTTTGGTGATTAAACCAATGTACTCGTTATATTTCACGGTACATTTATGTTTTGGATCAATTGTTGTGTGGTGAAAGATGTCTACAACAAAATGAATGCACATTGAAAGGTGTTGAATGTAAGACTGGCTTTGTTACAAGTGTTACTAGTTTAGTCATTGAGAGTACGTCATTGAGAGTGAGAAAAATGTGTTTGTGTAACGTGTGTGTGTGTGTTCATGTGTGCAACCATGTTTGAGTGTGTGTAATTACTGGGAGTAAGTGTGTTTGACATTACCATATATAAGATATGATCATTCAACACGTCTCAAGTTACCTTGACGGTGCCTTTTTTAATACCTAGAAACATCGACTTTAAATGTATGAATAAGTGAAAAATGATGATAATTTGAAAATATTGTGTCTTGGTCCCATCCCTCAGATGCGTTTGAGCTCAAACTGGACCCAAACACATTACACAGAAACCTCTCTTGGTCTGAGGTGAATAGAAAGCTGACATGTGGGAATGGGAGTCAGCCGTATCCTGATCACCCAGAGAGATTTCAGGACCGTCCACAGGTGCTGTGTAGAGAGGGTCTGTCTGGGCGCTGTTACTGGGAGGTAGAGTGGAGTGGGAAATGGGTTATGATAGGAGTTGCATATAAAGGAATCAGCAGGAGAGGACAACATAATGACTGTGTGCTTGGAGCCAATGACAAGTCCTGGTGTCTGTTCTGCTCTGCTAAACATTACAATGCCAGGCACAATAATGAGAGAACTGTCACCTCCTCCGGCTCCCACAGAGTAGGAGTATATCTGGACTGGGTGTCCGGCACGCTGCCCTTCTACATGTATGGTCTCCCCACCGATACACTGATCCACCTGCACACATTCCACACCACATTCACTGAGCCCCTGTATCCTGGGTTTGGGGTCAGTTGGTCCAAATCCTCAGTTTCTTTGTGTCAGATCAGCCTCCTGAAGTCTCACTCCTATTGAAACACAACTGGGTGACATGATGGGTTATTCTTCACTCAAAAAAAGACAAAAAATAAAGCCCCTTTGTGCAGAAAAAAAGTAATTCTGATTAGCTGGGCCTTGCTCCCCAGTGGGTAGACCTATGCCCTCCCTCCAGGCCCCACTGTTAGCTGTGCCCCTGCCCAGTCATGTGAAATCCATAGATTAGGGTTTATGACTTTATTTCAATTGGCTGATTTCCTTATATCATCTGCAACTCAGTAAAATAATTGAAATTGTTGCATGTTGTGTTTTGTTATGCTATATATATATATATATATATATATATATATATATATGTTTTTTGGAATTCGTATGATATGTTATGAATCTAATTTGTACAATATTATGCGAATTTGTGGTGCTTACGATTCCGGACTGCATCTTTAACAGATGATAATTAGATATGTAAATAGATGACAGAATTTTTCTGTTGACCGTAGCATGTTTGTAAAATTGTTGACGCAACAATCCTGCTTCTGTGTGAACTCAATTGCACTGAATGTAATTGTCACAGTCTAATGAGGTTAATAAAAAAGTGGAAAGGAGATATGTTTAAAATGTTTAATTTATTTGATAAGAATATGCATTTAAATGAATGGAGTTGTGTAACTACAGTACCAGTCAAAAGTTTGGACTCACCTACTCATTCAAGGACATTTATTCATTTTTTACTATTTTCTACATTGCAAAATAATAGTGACGCCATCACAACTATGAAATAGCATATATGGAATCATGTATTAGCCAAAAAGGTGTTAAACACATCCAAATATATTTTAGATTCTTCAAAGTAGCCACTCTTTGCCTTGATGACAGCTTTGCACAGTCTTGGCATTCTCTCAACCAGCTTCACAAGGAATGCTTTTCCAACTGTCTTGAAGGAGTTCCCACATATGCTGCACACTTGTTAACTGCTTTATCTTCACTCTGCCGTCCAACTCATCCAAAACCATCTCAAATGAGTTGATGTCAGGTGACTGTGGAGGCCAAGTCATCTGATGCGGCACTCCATCACTCTCCTTGGTCAAATAGCTCTTACACAGCCTGGTGGTGTGTTGGGTCATTGTCCAGTTGAAAAACAAAAGATAGGACCACTAAGCGCAAACTAGATGGGATGGCATAGCGCTGCAGAATGCTGTGGTAGCCATGTTGGTTAAGTGTGCCTTGAATTCTAAATAAAAAACAGACAGTGTCACCAGAAAAGCACGCCTACACCATCACACCTCCTCCATGCTTCACGGTAGGAACTACCCATGCGAAGATCATCCATTCACCTACTCTGTGTCTCACAAAGACACGGCGGTTGGGAAAAAAAATCTCATATTTGGACTCATCAGACCAAAGGACAGATTTCCACCGGTCAAATGTCATTTGGTCATGTTTCTTGGCTCAAGCAAGTCTTTTCTCCATATTGGTGTCCTTTGGTAGTGGTTTCTTTGCAGCAATTTGACCATGAATGGTGGATTCACACAGTCTCCTCTGAACAGTTGAGATGTGCCTGTTACTTGAACTCTGTGAAGCATTTAACTTGAATGAACTTTTCCTCTGCAAAAGTTTGGACTCACCTACTCATTCAAGACATCAAAACTATGAAATAACGCATTTGTAACCAAAAAAGTGTTCTACAAATCAAAATATATTTTATATTTGAGATTCTTCAAAGTAGTCACCCTTTGCCTTGATGACAGGTTTGCACACTCTTGGCATTCTCCAGTGTAGAATTTCCCTTGTGTTTAAGGTTCTTGTCCTGCTGAAAGGTGAATTAATCTCCCAGTGTCTGGTGAAAAGCAGATTGAACCAGGATTTCCTCTAGGATTTTGACTGTTCGTAGAGCCATTCAGTTGACTTTTTATCCTGAAAAACATGTCGCAGCCCCCACTATGTTTGAAAATATGGAGAGTGGTAGTCAGTAATGTGTTGTATTGGATTTACCCCCAAAAGAACACTTTGTATTCATGACAAAAAGTGAATTGCTTTGGCACATTTTTTTGCAGTATTACTTTAGTGCCCTGTTGCAAACAGGATGCATGTTTTGGAATATTTTTTATTCTGTACAGGGTTCCTTCTTTTCACTCTGTCAGTTAGGTTAGTATTGTGGAGGAACTACAATGTTGTTGAGCCATCCTCAGTTTTCTCCTATCACAGGCATTCAACTATGTAACTGTTTTAAAGTCATCATTGGCCTCATGGTAAAAATCCATGAGCGGTTTCCTTCCTCTCCGGCAACTGAGTTAGGAAGGATTCCTGTATCTTTGTAGTGACTGGGTGTATTGATTCAGTGTAATTAATATATTCACCATGCTCAAAGGGATATTCAATGCCTGCTTTTTATATTTTTCCCCCCATCTACCAATACTGTAGGTGCCCTTCTTTGCAAGGCATTGAAAAACCTCCCTGATCTTTGTGGTTGAATCTGTTTGAAATTCACTGCTCAACTGAGAGATCTTACAGATAATTAATATGCGTGTGGTACAGAGATGAGACAGTCATAAAAAAATCATGTTAAACACTATTATTGCACTCAAAGTGAGTCCATGCAACTCATTAAGTGACTTGTTAAGCAAATGTTTACTCCTGAACTTATTTAGGCTTGTCATAACAAAGGTGTTGAAAACTTATTGACTCGAGACATTTCAGCTTATCATTTTTAATTCATTTGTAAAAATGTATAAAAACGTAATATCACTTTGACGTTATGGGAGCCAGTGTTTATGTTTAGGCCAGTGACAAAAATAATATATATTTAATAAATGTTATATTCAAGCTGTAACACAACAAAATGAGGAAACAGTCAAGGGGTGAGAATAATTTCTGGAGGCCCTGTATATGTTTGGACATTTAGATCAGATGAAGTTCTTGTGTAATTGTGTTTTTAATTCCAGGAAAGACCTGTGATATAGAGATGCTACAGTCCATGGACGTCCTGACAGACGACGAGAAGGCTTGGGGCCTGGACTTCTTCAAGGAAAGTGCATTTCATCACTCCAAAGACCAATTATGGAACATTTCATCAACCAATTATGACTCTTATTTACGGTTCACATTTTGCATTTGGTTGGGATGGTTCTATAGGGGAGGATTAGTGTCACGCTGTACCTCGAAGAGGGTGATACATTTTTCTCATGCTGGAATAGATAAAACATATTTTTAATGAACTCATATCCTTCACTCATTAGTCAACTTTAAAAGTCACACGTTTCCAGACTGAATTCATATAACTGATCCAGGATTTCGTTTTGATTAGGGGAAAACGTAATTGTAAAAACTATTTAGAAATATGTTTACCTGAATGGATCAGTAGTACAATATACTGTAATAAAGATTGAGTAGACATTTTATATTGCAGTAGTTCATGAATAATGAACAGGGACACTAAGACTGCTGGTTCCGAAGATTTCCTTCTGGAAAAATCATGTTTCAATACAGGTGTAGAGGAACATTCATTTTAATTTAAATATATTTCTCCACTCTTGTATTCATCATGTATACAGCTACTCCTGTCTTATGTCAATAGTACTATCATCCAGCTTCACACATGCAATATTTGATGACACTATGAATGAATAAATAATATTGTATGGCTTAATGGAATCTGGATGACTCATTCTTTGTTTGTGGCTGCCTGCAGTATGTTTGTGTAGTGTAGCCTATCAGCAGTAAAGTTTCCGTTCAATTCGGTAGAGTGATTGGGTCAGGAATTCCATCCATGTGTTATTCTCTTGATGTCTGATTGGGTGGAAGGTATTATAGAATGGAAGATCGGGCTGATAGTGAGGACTCTTAGAGAATGGGAGTAAGGAGAGGGAGATCAGTACCCCGTGCACAAGTAAATACATTATTGTCTACTACTGAATCTCCCAAGTAGTTTTTAAGGGATTATAGACTGTGATTTTAAAATATGTGAAATTACGGAGATGGCTTTCACTTCGTTTTTCAGTGGTACAACATTGCTCTTTGTTCGTAAATTCACTGTGTCAGAGTGCGCTCTAGGCGTTCGTAAATTAAGAGCATTGTCATATTGTCCGTTTGTAAATTCAGAGCGTTTTTCACTCTCTGAGCTTTCAGAGCATACACTGGACGCTGTGGCGGAGGAGTAGGGGTTGATCCAAGCGTTCTGACCTGACAACGGCAGTCAAACACCCAAGCTAACTGGTAAAGCTGGCAAGCTTCTTCTAAACACAAATGAGAGAACACCTCACTCTGACCACTTTACTCACCATAGCAGAACTGGTTAGGCTGATTTCATGCTTTCTTGAGCATTGATGACTGTCACTGTGCTGCTGGCAATAATTTAATTATGTTTGTTTTTTTGCCGACGTTTAATGACAACGATCATATTCAACTGGCGTTGTGCGTTCATAAATTCATCAGTTATTCTGCGCTCTGGCACACTCAGACGAGAGTGCTCTGAAATCGGAGTAGATAGCCAGAGTGAATTTTGCGAACGCATCTCTAATAGGATGTTGGAGAGCTTATTGACAAGGTTCTGTGTGGATAGAAGGGAGCTTGTTTTTTCTTCCCTCTGTGGGAAAGCTGTTGATATGAAATGGTAGGTGGGTGAAATTCAACAAGAAAATATAAATAAATAATAATATTTTTGCTCTATTTTTGTATTTGGCAAGCATTTGCCCATGACTGAATTATCTTCTCCTACCTGTTGATACATATGCTTGCAGACATGGGACACCCAGTTGTTGGATATAGCTTAGATGGAGATCAGAAGTTGACCTACAGTGAAGAAGTGGTCCCAGCTATACCTACTGCCAAGGTTTACAAGGTATGAGGAAGACGATGCTCTTCAGTTGACATTCTGAGGACCAATCTATTTTGATTGTCCCTCTACGTAATCACTTCAAATTGATTATGCCTTCACTGAAAATGTGCCTTTCCTTCACAGAGCTCAGATGGAAAGATATACTTGTACCAGTGAGACCTATACAAATTCTCCAGCTAAAGATAATTTGAACAGTAACCCATTTCCTAAAAAAAATGTATACCTTTATTTAACTAGGCAAGGCAGTTAAGACCAAATTCTTATTTTCAATGACAGCCTAGGAAGAGTGGGTTAACTGCCTTGTTCAGGGGCAGTATGACAGATTTTTACCTTGTCACCTCAGGGATTCCATCTTGCAACCTTTTGGTTACTAGTCCAACGCTCTAATCACTAGGCTACCTGTTAAAGAGTAACATTCAAGTTTTCTAAAAAAAAAAAATGAATGTTTGCTTTTTAACAGTGTCATTGAGGCTCAGTTTGGAGGGATTTTGGAAAGAGGCTCCTTGGTGGCCATCAACCCACGGGACAGAGAAAAGTATGACCACATGAACTGGTCTCCCCTCTGTGATTCAACAAGAAAGCCCAGATTGCTTTGACACATAATAAGTTCTGTCTGTTGTTCCACTGTATGCTACAGGTGTGCAGCACTGATCATGTCGTTAATGGACAAGGACTGCCGATACCACCTGGTTTACTTTTTTATACAATCCTGTATTGTTCAAAGGTACGATATTTTCTGAAATAACAGCAGAAATTCTATTTGTCTTCCATTCATTCTAGATTCATGCAAGTGTAACACATTGATTCAAACATACAGTACAGTATGCATGTATGTAATTAACCTTCCATGACCATTATTTAACACCTCTCTCTCTATAGGTTCTCCATTTGATGTGCCCGATGAGGAAGTTAACAGACTTTTCAGAGTTTTATTAACACAATTACTTTTGTCATTGATAATACCATTATTACTCTTACTGCCTTTAAAAAAATATCTATCATTGAACTGAAATTGATATTTAACATAGAAACCAATTGGATGGAATATAAGAAGATGTTGTACGAGAGAATTGTGGTAAGGTAGTTTAATGGTATTTTCTTTTAATGTATTCCAGGGAGGAGTTGTGGTACTAAGTTTATACAGTCTTCAAATGCTCTCCCAGAGGTTAAGGATAAGGAATGGGGCTTGGATGTCTTCATAGAGAGAGTTCATCGCCTCACACCAAAGGCCTCATAAACATGATTTAATGGGCTTCTCTGAGACTACAGGGAGAGATATCTGAGAGAGATAGTGCATTGAAAATGATTGTCAGGATATTTGGTGTTCTGTCATTATATTTGATGTATTGCTATTTGCTTTGTTGACAGTTTGGAAATTACCTAATGTCGAAATATGCCAAGTCAATTCTTTCATATGGATAATGAACTGAATTTTCAGTGTTTTTGAAACGTCTGCCATTTTAATATAAAATTGCAGACATATTGTCTTTCCTTTTTGTTGTTAGTTGGTATCATAGAGGTTTTGTCTTATTGAAAACATTTCTATAGTGAAGGCAAGGAACTTTTAGATACTCTAGATACATTAGATACTCCATAGTAATTGTTATGATGATTCTGAACTGTCTTGAAATGCATAGGCCACCTCATTGCAAACACCCGATTAGCCGCACCAAGGTACTGCATTGGATTCTGCGCTTCTCTCTTTTCAAGTGCTGCCACATAGACCCGATTGGCTGTTGCCTAGATACTAGACCTACTTTTTTAGTAAACACATCGAGGGTAGCAGGGAGGAAGATGATATAAAGGAGAAATGCCGAAACCACAAAAGGAAACGGTACGTTTGTTAAATGTGACAAGGTTGGCCCAATGTGGCCGTTGAGTTTTAGCGAATGTCACAATGCAGCAGTTGTACGGTGTGCTACAAGTAGAACGACAAAAACAGATGCAGGTATAGCAGCTGCCTGAGAGAGCTCGAGTGCAACACCTGTTGCTCCAATAGTGACGCTCGATCGTGAACGTGTCAATGATTCATTTTTGATGTAATGACAATTGGTTACTTCATATGACAGATCAGCATACCTCCACCTGGGCGATGGAACTGGAATGACGAAACCCAAGCCCTCGAGTTCACCAGGTAACGTTAATGGGCAGCTAGCTATAGCATTAGCACATGTTACAATACTTTCTGGACCTATTTCTGTGCAAACGTTTTCTCACTATTATTTGCGGGTGTATATGGATGTATTTTATTATCTAATGAACTTATCGTTGAGTATGCACCTGTTTATAATTATTGAACTGTTTTCTCATCCTTTTATTTTCAGTTTTAGTACATCTGTGGAGGTAAAAGAAAAGCGAAAAAAGACTAAACCTGTCAATTTTCAAGATCTTGCCAGCAAGCGTCCAGAGAGGTAGCTAGCTATTCATTTCTAGCCTAAGCCAACAGCACTTTTCCTATCCATGCTGTTCAACTAGCAATGATATTAATAGATAGAGCATTCATTATATTACAAGTGATATGTATCCTTGATTGACACATAATTAAGGGCATTACTGTGTCCTGAACTCTTTCAACAAATACTTTTCTGTCTATTATTTGTAGGCAAATGCAGTCATCGGCCAAGAGGGGGGGACAAAGCAGCAGGAAGACTGTGGGTCCTGCTCAACTCAATGCCTACAAGTCCTCAGTAAAACGGAGTCAGAGGGACTATGTGACCATCGAGGATGTGAAACGTAGGTGTTGGTCGGTCATACACATAATACACACATCATTTCTGACTGCTGCATCAGACGGATCTATGTTATGGAACACATCCTTTACAGCAGATTAGTTGAATATATGGTCTTTCTCTGTCTGTCTGTTTGTATGTACAGTATGTACACTGCCTTCAGAAAGTATTCATAGTCCTTGATTTCACATTTTTGTTGTGTTACAGCCTGAATTCAAAATGAATTAAATCAGTTTTTTTCTCCCACCCATCTACACACAATACTCTACAATGACAAGGTGAAAACATGTTTTTATAAATGTTTGCACATTTATTGAAAATGAAATACAGAAATATCTAATTTACATTCACACCCCTGATTCAATATATGTTAGCATCACCTTTGGCAGTGATTACATCTGTGAGTCTTTCTGAGTAAGTCTCTAAGAGCTTTGCACACCTGAATTGTACACTATTTGCACATGATTCTTTTTAAAATTCTTCAAGGTCTGCCAAGTTGGTTGTTGATCATTGCTAGACAACCATTTTTTAAGTCGTAGCTGTAACTAGGCCACTCAGAAACATTCAATGTCGTCTTGGTTAGCAACTCCAGTGTATATTTGGCCTTGTGTTTTTGTTATTGTCCTGCTGAAAGGTGAATTTGTCCCACAGTATCTGAACCAGGTTATCCTCTAGGATTTTGCCATCAAAGTATTCACACCCCTTGACTTTTTCCACATTTTTGTCACTGGTTTACACAAATACCCCATAATATCAAAGTAGAAATATGTTTTTCTAATTTTTTTGAAAAGAAGGAAGCCTGTACAGAATAAAAATATTTCAAAACATGCATCTTTTTTTGCAACAAGGCACTAAAGTAATACTGCAAAAAATGTGACAAAGCAATTCACTTTTTGTCCTGAATAGAAAGTGGTATGTTTGGGGCAAATCCATTACAACACATTACTACTACTACTTTCCATATTTTCTAGCATAGTGTTGGCTGCATCATGTTATGGGTATACTTATAATCGTTAATAAGGACTGGGATGTTTTTTTAGGATAAGAATGGTGCTAAGCACTGGCAAAATCCTAGACAAAAACCTGGTTCAGTTTGCTTTCCACCAGACACTGGGAGATGAATTCACCTTTCAGCAAGACAATAACCTAAAACATAAGGCCATATCTACAGCTGTAATCACGGCCAAAGGCGATTCTATAAAGTATTGACTCGGGGGTGTGAATACTGTGAAATAGGTATTTCTGTATTTCATTTTCAATACATTTGCAGACATTTCTAAAATTATGTTTTCACTGTGTCATTATGGAATAAGTCAAGGGTTCTGAATAGTTTCTGAAGGGACTGTATGTATGTCTGTCTGTGTTGCAGAGGTGGCACTCAGTTTGCTGCAGGAGAATGATGCACTCCCCATTCCATTTTGCTTCCTGTCTGTGTTGAAGTAAGGAAGCACCCACTGCACAGTATATCTGCCTTCTCTCTCCCTCTTTTGTCTGTCCATCTGTCTGTCTCTCTCTCAATCCCTCTCACACACACACACAAACCTTTCTTTATGGTTATGTTTTCAATCCATGCTACATCCATTTACGTACACTACCATTCAAAAGTTTGGGGTCACTTAGAAATGTCCTTGTTTTTGAAAGAAAAGCACGTTTTTTTGTCTATTAAAATAACATCAAATTGATCAGAAATACAGTGTAGACATGGTTAATGTTGTAAATGACTATTGTAGCTGGAAATGGCAGATTTTTTAAATGGAATATCTACATAGGCGTACAGAGGCCCATTATCAGCAACCATCACTCCTGTGTTCCAATGGCACGTTGTGTTAGCTAATCCAAGTTTATAATTTTAAAAGGCTAATTGATCATTAGAAAATCATTTTGAGACTGTTGTATTGAGGGTACTATTTAATGAAGCTGGCAGTTGAGGACTTGTGAGGCATCTGTTTCTCAAACTAGACACTAATGTACTTGTTCTCTTGCTCAGTTGTGCACCGGGGCCTCCCAGCCAGTTTGCGCTGTTCTGTGGGAGTAATACACAGCGTTGTACGAGATCTTCAGTTTCTTGGCAATTTCTTGCATGGAATAGCCTTCATTTCTCAGAACAAGAATAGACAGAGGAGTTTCAGAAGAAAATAATTTGTTTCTGGCCATTTTTAGCCTGTAATCGAACCCACAAATGATGATGTTCCAGATTCTCAACTAGTTTTAAGAAGGCCAGTTTTATTGCTTCTATAATCAGGACAACAGTTTTCAGCTGTGCTAACATAATTGAAAAAGGGGTTTTTAATGATCAATTAGCCTTTTAAAATTATAAACTTGGATTAGCGAACACAACGTGCCATTTGAACACAGGAGTGATGGTTGCTGATAATGGGCCTCTACGACTATGTAGATATTCCATAAAAAAATCCAGCTACAAAAATCCTGTTTCCAGCTACAATAGTAATTTACAACATTAACAAACAATGTCTACACCGTATTTCTGATATCAATTTGATGTTATTTTAATGGATAATTGTTTTGCTTTTCTTTCCAAAACAAGGATATTCCTAAGTGACCCCAAACTTTTGAACGGTAGTGTATATTGCTTAGGCTTTATGATTGCTCTTAGACATTGCCCTGTGTGTGTGTGTGTTTAGGAGCAGAGAGCTGGATGAGTTCCTGGCTGCCCTCCTGCTCTACCTGTCCTGTTACTTTGAGAGGAAGTCTCTGGAGAAGAAGCCCAAGCCTCTCATGGCGTCAGTACCATACTCATTGTGCCGTGTGTGTTTGTGTGTATGTATGTGTGTGTTTACATTAATTACCATCTTAAGACTCTTCATTCACATATATTGATGTTTCTCATGACTTTGCCTCTCTATAATGTATTGATTTGTGTCAGTGAGCAGAGTATCACAGAGAAGCAGGTGATGGCGGAGACCCTTGCTAAGGTGGAGCTGGCCCAGAAGCAGCTGGCCTTCTGCTACTCCAGCCTGGTCCTGGGCCTGGGCCTATCCCAGCAGCACCACATGGCCTGTGGCAGGTCAGTCACCTCTCCGCCATTTTGGCTCTGCAGGGGCAAGGAGGGGAAGTGACGAGTCAAGGGAATAGATACTCATTTGGTTATTAAGCAAATACCTTAGATCCAACGCGATTGACAGTTAAAGCCTATATTCAGAATAATCTACGTAGATTATACACAACATCTAATACATCCAGAAATGGTGAGTAGCGGCCTAACCTCCATGCACAAAACATTTCACTTGCTGCGTTAAACTATCACTTTAAGTGCTTTGTTTCTACAGGAGCCGTGTGTCATTGACCTACAAAGACAGGCAGTTGTATGAGGTTAGTACCAAACCCCACAGAACTGTGATTTGACCTTTGCGATTGTGTATTCCAGAGGAGATGTTGACCCAGTACTGTTTAACCAGAGGTGGTGGTATAGTGTAACAGAGTTATTTTAGGGTAACTCAGCACCCTGTGTGTCTGCATCTAGTACCAGAATAGCTTTTTTGACATTTGTAAATGTATTTTGGAAAAAAAGAATGAACACCTTGAATTAATTACTGGCTGGCTGGCTGACTGGCTGGATGAATAAATGAATGAACAGGCCTAAACATTATTATTATTATTATTATTATCTCCAGAGGATGGAGCCATCAGCATTAGATATTAACAAAGGACCTACATCAAATGCAACTGTAGCATCTCATCTCTGTAAACTGTCCTATCTACACCAGTGTCTGTACAGCTTCTTCTGCTACGTGGCGTGGGTGACGTTCAGTAGGAAGGACCTGAGAGGCATCCAGGAGGAGGTGGGGCGCCTGCTGCGTTCTGACACCTTCAACCCCGCCCTCAGGACCAGGATAGATGCCACAGAGGACAGCCTGGCCCAGGACTCCTCCACCAAAGAGGGACAGACTGAGCCCAAAGTGCACACACAGAGCCACAATGCCCCAGAGCAGAGGTGTGTGGGGAGTGGTGGAAGGCTGGGGTGGTGTACGCGTGCGTGGCTATCTTATCAGCTCCCATTTTGAGTCATTTTTTAAAACGTTTTTCCAGACAATAGTTTCTACTAGCCTAAGTGACTGACTGACATGATGTGTTGCAGTAAAGCACAAAATGGTTTAGGCTGCAAAGCCATCTCTGCTTGAATGCTGTCTATCTACCTCCCAGACCATAGGATTGACTGAGACAGATTCATGACTTGTCAGAAAAAATGGCCTGTCACTCTTATGTCAGCTCCCAACATCTGACAGATGACTGACAGTTCTGTAAGCGGTTTCAGGTCTCTTGCTCTTATGCTGTCTGTCAAGTCCAGGCCAAGTTGGTCTTGAAGTCTGTACTCCATAAGTAGAACCAAATTAATCAAATGTGGGGAGTTTATTTTGTTGATATCTTCACAGCTGTTGTCTACATATTTGATGATTAATAGTACAGCTGTATATATTTTATAATATTTGTTATTAGAATGACATCCGCTGGCATTTTAATTTCATTTATTTTTTTCCCTGCTTAAGGAAATTCTACAGTTTGACTTTAGAGGTTTTGTCCTCCCGCTGTAGGATTTCCCCTAATGACTCTTCACTCTAATGCCCACATCTAAATCATATCTAGTGCCTAGGCCCTAGGGAATAGGCGCCAGTTTGGAATTGGTTCTCAGTCTTCTGCTTCTCGACCTTTGACCCCAGGAAGTCCCAGCGTCGTCCGGCCTTGAGTAAGATGGTGACCCAGCGCTCCCCGGTCATGGTGTCCCTGCTGCCATATCCGCGGGGAAGAGGCTCCTCATCTGTTCTGCCGCTACAGACCCAGGAAGCAGAGCCAGGCCAAGCTGTGTAACCCAGAGACCCTGATGGAGGAGCTCAAAGAGCAGCTGGCCTCTGTCAGGTAGCTAACAGTCACATCACAGGGAGGGAATAGCCCCATCCCAGATCTGTATGTGCTGTCTTGCCAACTCCTATGGTCATTGTCACACCAACTGTTAGCAAGGTCTGGGACCAGGCTCGGGAAGGAATATGTTTGCTAAATACATTTTTAGTCATTTAGCAGACGCTCTTATCCAGAGCGACTTACAGTTAGTACATTCTTAAGATAGTGAGGTGGGACAACCACATATCACAGGCATAGTAAGTACAATCTGCTGTCCTAGCTTTAGGGGGAAGGTGCCAGGATAGAGAATGACTTGGACTGGGCTGAGCGGAAGCTGCCCTCCCGGAGGGGTAGGTGAACCAAGAGACCAGAGGTGGCAGAAGGGAGTGCTCAGGTTGGGGTGTAGGGTTTGAGCCTAGCCTGAAGGTGTGTGTGGGGGGGGGGGCAGTTCCTCTTGCTGCTCTGTAGGCAAGTAGCATGGTCTTGAAGTGGATGCGAGTTTTGACTGGAAGCCAGTGGAGTGTGCGGAGGAGCGGGGTGACGTGGACGAATTTGGGAAGGTTGAAAACCAGGCGGGCTGCAGCGTTCTGGATAAGTTGCAGGGATTTGATGGCACAAGCGGGGAGCCCAGCCAACAGCGAGTTGCAGTAGTCCAGACGGGAGATGACAAGTGCCTGGATTAGAACCTGCACCGATTCCTGTGTGAGGTAGGGTCGTTCTCTACAGATGTTTCAGAGCATGAACCTGCATCACTGCTTTGATGTTTGCAGAGAACAACAGGGTGTTGTCCCGGGTCACGCCAAGGTTCTTTGCACTCTGGGAGGGCGACACTGTGGAGTTGTCAACCGTGATGAAGAGGTCTTTGAGCAGGCAGGCCTTTCCCGGGAGGAAGAGCAGCTCCGTCTTGTCGAGGTTGCGCTTGAGGTGGTGCGCCGACATCCAAGCTGAGATATCTGCAAGGCACGCAGAGATGCGTGTCGCCACATGAATGTCGAAGGGGGGAAGGCGAAAAGTAGTTTTGTGTCATCTGCATAGCAATGATAGGAGAGAACACGTGAGGATATGATGGAGCCGAGTCACTTGGTGTTTAGAGGGAAGAGAAGAGGGCCAAGAACCGAGGAGGATTAAGGAGGGAGGAGAAGGTGGAAAAGAGTTTCATATGGTTAGAGGCAGAAGCATGACATTTTGAGTGATAGAAAGTATGTCAGAAGGTTGAATGAAAATAACAAACTAAATGTGTAAGAGATTGATAATATACACCACAAACATTCTATTGAACTTTAATTGTCCCTCAAAAATTGATGAATATCTCTTGTACATGAAGTTAACATTCCACAGCACTGTATTTCCACACCCCTGAACTTATGTCTGCAACACTCTTAGAAAAAATGGCTGTCACCATAACTCTTTTGGGTTCCATGTAGAACCCTGTGTGTAAAGGCTTCTACATGGAACCAAAAAGGGTTCTTCAACCGGTTCTCCTTTTAGATTCTAGATAGCACTTTTTTTTTCTAAGAGTGTATGTTTGAACTTTGAAATCTGTTTTTCTAGCTTTGGGATTCTGGGGAAGCCTCTGAGCCAGTTCAGCTGCACCACCCTTATGCCCCAGGGAGCCAACAACGAAGACGAGGAGGAGGAGGAGGAAGATGACGAGGAGAATGACGATGATGAAGACTCCGGCGTCCATGTTCGAAGCAGTAAGAACACCTTCGTGGCTCAGAGACCTGTCGCATCAGCAGTGGACCAACGCGGCAGCCTCAGCCGCACCAATACAGTCATCTCACGGGCCACCACAGAGGGAGTGTCCTCAGACACAGAGTGAGAGTATGTGCGCGTCCCCCAAAATTTGACCAATAAAAAAAAGAACAAAAACATATAAAATTATGTATCTTTAGTCACCATGTTTCATAATTGGCCTTCAATTCGAATGTGTCTCACCAGAGAAAGCATCCGATCGAGCGAAACGGCACCCCTCTGTCTCAGTATATGTAGCCCATCTATCTGATGCTGTCTGGCCAAAAAGAGTATGCCATTGTTGCTGCCCGTAGCATTGAATTTCATAGCAAGGGAAGCTAGCAAGCATTTTGCCTCCCTTGGTAATGTTTAAATTTAAAAAAAATAACCAATCAAGCATTGAGCTAAACTGTGTGAGCTCAATTGTGAATGGTCCTGGTGCACCAAAAAAAGTCCCAATGGAAGCTAGTTTGGATGTGACTTCACACCAATCACATTGCATCAAAAGCATTGACGAAAAAAGGTGCATTTTTGCATCTCGTTGTGTCGTTGTCCTCCGGTGGCTAGCTAAAATCGACCCTTGGAGCTTGGATGGAGAAAAGGAAAAATTAGATGGGAGATAAGGATTTGGACTTGTGGACTTACTGTACTGGACAGTGATTACAACGGTGATTCAGATCCAACCATAAATTCATACTTTGTGCTCCTGGCCTGAGAGGGTGGAAGTTCAATATGTAGCTAGATGTAGTAGGCTAACGTTAACTAGCTGGCTCATCATTGCCCTTTAAATTAAGTTAGGCTAGCTGGCAAGCCTTTTAGCCATGTAGCCTAATCGAGGACAACAAAAACTAAAAGTGTGTAGGCTACTGTATGACAGAGAGGAGGATTGCATTGGCGATCCTCTACAAGTAAGGTAAATCATTGTTTTTCTACTTGCGCACACACAATCAGGACCATGGACAGCCACATGTTATTTAGCTTATGTTGATTGGACTAAATTGTTTTTGGTCCTGATCTTTAAGTTGCTACTCTGTTAGACTAAGCATTGGTGATTTGATGATTTGGAAGTTGAAATGATGGTGGATTTACTTTAGCAGAGGCCTCTCCTGGTTTTTTTGCCACTTGTGATAACTCTGTGGTTCTCAATCAATAATTGTTTAGTAGTCAGACATTTTGCAAGCAAAACATCAAGTTTTAAATTTCATTTCCTGCAGTTTTACAAATTTGACCATGGGGTGTTTTTAAAAAACATTTTTAAAGCAAGTTTGCTGCAATTATACACATTTTGCCACGGACCAAAGAGAAGATTTACCAATTTCAGGCAATTCTTCACATTTTCCCATGGGGTGTAGAGAAGATTTACCAATTTCAGGCAATTCTTCACATTTTCCCATGGGGTGTAGAGAAGATTTACCAATTTCACGCAATTCTTCACATTTTCCCATGGGGTGTAGAGAAGATTTACCAATTTCAGGCAATTCTTCACATTTTCCCATGGGGTGTAGAGAAGATTTACCAATTTCAGGCAATTCTTCACATTTTCCCATGGGGTGTAGAGAAGATTTTGCAGTTTTACATCACATTTTCTGCAATTCTGGAGAGTAATGTTTGCAATTAATATTTAATATTTTTTTGTGAAAGTGACTAATTAAATCAATGGGGGCCCCCCAGTTGGTAATTCGACCATGATTACTACAAGTTTAGAAAGCTGGACATTAGACTAACAAAAAATGTTAGCTGACATGGACTTATTGAGTGACTGTCAGTGACTGACATAACAAGAGAAAAACTGCTGAGGCACAACTACCTTTTCAAAATGGCACCCTGTATATTCTACTATTCTAACCTCAATTGAGTTCTTAATGATTTATTTTTATTGATCCACAGGCCGCCAGTTGCCCATCCCTGCTGTAGTTCATCAATCTGTTTGTTACATGCAATATGCTTTGTGGACTTCACCAGACAAATACGTCTCTCTGGTTTTGTGATGAAACAAATGTGTGGTTGAATTGATTCTGCCCAGTGGTGTAAGGTACTTTAGTCAAACTACTTTAATGTACTACTTAGTTGTTTATTGGTGTATCTGTACTGCACTTTACCATTTATATTTTTGACAACTTTTACTTTACTACATTCCTAAAGAAAATAATGTACTTTTTACTCCATGTATTTTCCCTGACACACAAAAGCACTCGTTACATTTTGAATGTTTAAACAGGACAGGAAAATGGTCCAATTCACACACTTATCAAGAGAGCAACCCTGCTCACCCCTACTGTCTCTGATCTGGCAGATTTAGTTTGCTTAGTTTGTACATTATGTCTGAGTATTGGCGTGTTGGAGTGTGCCCCGAGCTAGGCATAAAACAAGCAAGACAATTGTGCCGTCTGGTTTGCCTAATATAAGGAATTAGACATTATTTATACTTTTCCTTTTAAATCTTAAGTATATTTCTGCAATTACATTTACTTTTGATACTAAAGTATATTTAAAACCAAATACTTTTAGATTTTTACTCAAATAGATTTGACTGGGTGACTCACTTTTACTTGAGTAATTTTCTATTAAGTTATCTGCTTTTACTCGAGTATGACATTTGGGTACTTTTTTCCACCACTGATTCTGCCCACTGTGTGACTATCGTCTTCTTGTTGTCTCTGCCTTTTACACTGAGTGTACATAATATTCACCCCTCATTCACAGTCTCAATGCATGGACTCTACAAGCTGTCGAAAGCATTCCACAGGGATGCTGGCCCATATTGACTACAATTGAATGGCACACATACACAATCCATGTCTCTATGATCTCAAGGCTTAAAAATCCTTCTTTAACCTGTCTCCTCCGCTTCATCTACACTGATTGAAGTGGATTTAACAGGTGACATCAATAAGGGATCATAGCTTTCACCTGGACTCACCTGGTCAGTCTATGTCATGGAAATAGAATGGAAGAAGGTGTTCCTAATGTTTTGTTCACAATGTATATCACGGTGGGGGTTTGAACTAAAATGATTTATAGAGCAAAAAACGCAAATATCACAACACAGGTTGTAATATGGCTTTTTTCCTGAATTGGCTTCCCCAGTGATTTTACCCACACACCATGTCTGTCTGTCTGTCTGTCTGTCTGACTGACTGACTGACTGACTGACTGACTGACAGCCCAGAGATGTCAGTCAATCATTTGAAACAACATCATTTTGATATCCTGCGTTTTCAGTGTCCCCTAGTAGACTGTCTAAAAATGTGTCCTGAACTATTATGTGTCACCAGGTGGAGCTGTTGTCTGAGATATAATGAAATTGGATTTCCTCATACAGACGGTACAATCAATCCATTATTGTATACAGTTCAGATTCAACTCAATGCTTGGGAAAATATACAAGGATCACAAAATACCATTGTATGTATTCAATGCATCACTATCGTTCACGACATTTGCAACTACCAAGTAAATCTCATGCTTCAGTATGTAAACCCTGCATCATCTGTCACATTGACATAGACGGTACATCCTCTTTGACGTAAGACCCCTTCCAGCACTCTTCCCCCAGGGTGACTTGCAAGCCTTCCAGTCAATGCTGGATGCAATCCTAACCTCCCATAGCAAAGGGCCATAGCTACTAAGCATGCTGCAGCAGCACCAGCCGCTGTGGCAGAAGGGGCTTTGCCTTCACCCTAATTGGCTGGGTAATCTGGGATGCCAGAGCGAGAGCTAAGCCTGCTCAGGAGACTGGGGGATGGGGCACAGGGGACAGGGATAGAGGGGGACGCTGGAGAGAGGCTGTAGCGTGATTCCTCCATGGCTCCTCCTTTATAAGGGCTGGATCTGACCAGAAAGGCAGGATGGCATGAGTCAACTCCCCCTACAGATTTCATTCCACCAGCCTTGGCAGGGGCCAGGTTACGCCGCGCACCAGACTCCGAAGTCAGAAGATCCCCTTAATAAGAAGTAAGCATGGGAAAGGAGATTGGCACAGTTGGCAAAGTGACAGAGGGTCACACTTTATTTTAAGTTACACAGATACTGTGGGAACAGGGACCTTTATTTTTTACAATTCAGTCATTGTTTCAAGCCCTTCTGCAGATACCACGTGTAGCTAAGTGATGACATAGTGGTTATCAAAGATTCCGAGATTTATTGAGATAGTAGTAAAGGGAAAATGACACACGGTATAGGTAATAAGTATAGAGAGTAGCTATTCAATATGTAGGCCAAAAAGTTGCATGGCTGTATGCAAAGCTATCAAAAAAAGGGAAACCTAAGTTGGTAAATTCCGGTAAACATTATGAGTTCAGTATACTAACTCAGAGTTGATGCTGCTGCTATGGTTAACATTTCATCTTAGAAAATGTTTGTCCTGAACCAATACATCATCTTAGATTTGCTAGAGAAAAGAGCAAAATCACATTCAAGAACAGCACCACCAACTTGATCTATTCTCATTAAATGTTTCTGACTCATAGTTCAATAAATTCCCTCAAAGCCTCAAGTCTCCTCTATTCTCCATGCATTAGGGCCCCTGCCCTGCTCTTTAGAATGTTGCGGTCATAACGTCTATGCCCTCTGAAATAGTTTGCAGTTGAAGCATGTCACCTCTTGTAAAGGACTAGCCATGCCTGTAATTACAATCCATATTTAACAATGACAGGCGATGTCAAGGGATTTCTGTTTGAAGCAGACAACCAATAGCAGAGCACCCTGCTTGTGATGATAGGAAAGAGGCTAGGCAAACTGTGTTTCATAAAGCTAAAGGTTATACAGTGCTGCCTGTTGAAGGGTATAGAACTATCGCACTCCTAATTTAAAGAGTGTTATGTAAAACTCAGAAGTTTTGCCAGAGTCCTTTCTCAGCTGATAGTGAGAGGTAAGAGAAAATTCTGAAAGCAAGGTGACAAGGCGTCTGTTGTCCCAGTCGTTAATCCCAACATGTTTCAAGCTTGACCACCATGGTCACTGTTCCCAAGAGCTCCAAGGTAACCTGCCTAAATGACTATCGCCCTGTAGCACTCACATCTGTATTTATTAAAGTGCTTTGAAAGGCTGGTCATGACACACATTAACACCATCATCCCAGACACCCTGGACTCACTCCAATTTGCATCCCGCCCCAACAGATCCACAGATGACGCAATCTCAATTAATCTTCACACTGCCCTCTCCCACCTGGACATTAGGGGAAATAACTACGTGCAGTTGAAGTCAGAAGTTTACATACATCTTAGCCAAATACATTTAAACTCAGTTTTTCATTATTCCTGAG
This sequence comes from Oncorhynchus keta, assembly GCF_023373465.1. NCBI lineage: Eukaryota > Metazoa > Chordata > Actinopteri > Salmoniformes > Salmonidae > Oncorhynchus > Oncorhynchus keta. The sequence continues at coordinate 5,713,062 of NC_068440.1, read as the reverse complement.
AGTGATTTATTTAAGCTTTTATTTCTTTCATCACATTCCCAGTGGCTCAGATGTTTACATACACTCAATTAGTATTTGGTAGCGTTGCCTTTAAAATGTTTAACTTGGGTCAAACATTTTGAGTGGCCTTCCACAAGCTTCCCACAATAAGTTGGGTGAATTTTGGCCAATTCCTCCTGACAGAGCTGGTGTAACTGAGTTAGGTTTGTAGGTCTCCTTGCTCGCTCACACTTTCTTTTTCAGTTCTGCCCACAAATGTTCTATAGGATTGAGGTCAGGGCTTTGTGATGTCTACTCCAATTCCTTGACTTTGTTGTCCTTAAGCCATTTTGCCACAATGTTGGAAGTATGCTTGGGGTCATTGTCCATTTGGAAGAAACATTTGCGACCAAGCTTTAACTTCCTGACTGATATCTTGAGATGTTCCTTCAATATATCCACAATTTTCTTTCTTTGTGACACCATCTATTTTGTGAAGTGCACCCGTCCCTCCTGCAGCAAAGCACCCCCACAACATAATGCTGCCACCCCCGTGCTTCACGGTTGGAATTGTGTTCTTTGGCTTGCAAGCCTCCCCCTTTTTCCTCCAAACATAACGATGGTCATTATGACCCCATAATGACCTCATCAGAACAGAGGACATTCCTCCAAAAAGTACGATCTTTACCCCCATGTGCAGTTGCAAACCGTAGTCTGGCTTTTTATGCCGGCGTTGGAGCAGTGAATTCTTCTTTGCTGAGCGGCCATTCAGGTTATGTCGATATAGGACTCATTTTACTGTGGATATAGATACTTTTGTGCCTGTTTCCTCCAGCATCTTCACAAGGTCCTTTGCTGTTGTTCTGGGATAGATTTTCACTTTTCACACCAAAGTACGTTCATCTCTAGGAGACAGAACGGGTCTCATTCCTGAGCCGTATGACAGCTGCGTGGTCCAATGGTGTTTATACTTGCATACTATTGTTTGTACAGATGAACATGGTACCTTCAGGTGTTTGGAAATTGCTCCCAATGATGAACCAGACTTGTGGAGGTCTACAATTTTCTTTTGAGGTCTTGGCTGATTTTTTTTGATTTTCCCATGATGTCAAGCAAAGAGGCACTGAGTTTGAAGGTAGGCCTTGAAATACATCCACAGGTACACCTCCAATTGACTCAAATTATGTCAATTAGCCTATCAGAAGCTTCTAAAGCCATGACATCATTTTCTGGAATTTTCCAAGCTGTTTAAAGGCACAGTCAACTTAGTGTATGTAAACTTCTGACCCACTGGAATTGTGATACAGTGAATTATAAGTGAAATAATCTGTCTGTAAACAATTGTTGGAAAAATTACTTGTGTCATGCTTAAAGTAGAAGTCCTAACCAACTTGCCAAAACAATAGTTTGTTAACAAGAAATGTGTGGTTGAGTGGTTGAAAATTAGTTTTAATGACTCTAACCTAAATGTATGTAAACTTCTGACTTCAACTGTATGTGAGAAGGCTGTTCATAGACTACAGCTCAGCGTTCCGGTGTATGTGACAATATTTATTTTTCTTCAAGCTCATCACCGAGCTCGGGACCCTGGGACTGAACACCTCCCTCTGCAATTGGATCCTGGACTTCTTGACAGGCCGGTCCCAGCTGGTGAGGGTAAGCAACAACACCTCCGTCACACTGACCCCTCTACATGGGGTCCCCTCAGGATGTGTGCTTAGTCACCTCTCTGTTCAACCGTGACTGTGTGGCCACGCACGATTCCAACGCCATCATCAGGTTTGCTGACAACATGACGGTGGTAGGCCTGACTACCGATGGCGATTAGACAGCCTACAGAGAGGAGGTCAGAAATGTCCACATCAGTAAGGACTTAACATGGTCCACAGACAGACACACATTTGTGAACAGGGCATGACAGTGCCGCTTCACCTCAGGAGGCTGCAAAGAGATCTTGACTGGCTGCATCACCACTTGGTATGGCGATGCATCATTCTCGACCGCAAAGCACTACAGCGGGTGGTTCGGACAGCCCAGTAAATCACCGAGGCCGAGCTCCCTGCCATCCAGGACTTCTATATCAGGCGGCAAGGAAGGCCTGAAAATTTGCCAAAGACTTCAGCCACCCAAGCCACAGACTGTTCACTCTGCTACGGTCCGGGCAAACGGTACCGGAGCATTGGCTCTCGGACCAACAGACTCCGAGATAGCTTCTACCCCCAAGCCATAAAACTGCTAAGTAGTTAATTAATTAGTCAAACAGACTATCTGCATTGATCCTGTCTTGCACTGACTCTATGCACACTAACAATACTTTATACAGTGCTTTCTGAAAGAATTCACATCGTTTTTCCACGTTTTGTTGTGTTACAAAGTGGGATTAAAATGTAATTAATTGTCATTTTTTTATGTTAAAGATCTACACAAAGTACTTGAATGTCAAAGTGAAAGACCAAGATGAGAAATAAAACACTTATCTTGATTCGATAAGTGTTTAACCCATTAATTGAATACATGTTAGAATCACCTTTGGCAGCGATTCCAACTGTGAGTGTTTCTGGGTAAGTCTCTAAGAGCTTTGCACACCTGGATTGTACAATATTTGTCTATTCTTCTTTTGACAATTCCTCAAGCTCTGATAAATTGGTTGTTGATCATTACTAGACAACCACTGGGTGTGTTGATACACCATCCAAAGTGTAATTAATAACTTCACCATGCTCAAAGGGATATTCAATGTCTGCTTTTTGATTTGTATCCATCCACCAATAGGTGCCCTACTCTGCCAGGCACTGGAAAACCTTTGTGTCTTTGTGGTTGAATCTGTGTTTGAAATTCACTGCTCGACTGAGGGACCTTACAGATAATTGTATGTGTGGGGATCAGAGATGAGGTAGTCATTCAAAAAAATAATGTTAAACATTATTATTGCACACATACATAGTGAGTCTATTATACATTCAGACTGCAACACAACAAAATGTGGAAAAAGGGGGTGTGAATAATTCCAGAAGGCATCTCAAATACCTCTTACCCCTGCACATTGATCTGGTGCTTGTACTCCCTGTATAAACCTTAATTGTTTTGTATTTTATTCATTTTGTGTTGCTGTTTTTATACATTATTGGAAAACTGCATTGTTGCGAATGGCTCGTAAGCAACCGTTTCACGGTAGTCTACACCCATTGTATTTGGCGGCTGGTGAGAAATGAAATGTAATTCGATTTGAGCGAGGATGGCAAATATACAAGCATATAACCTGATACAAAGATTGAATGCATGGTTACTTGTAAGGTATAAACAATGTTTGCCATTCACAGCATGAGAATGTAACACAATTTAAACGTAGTGCTCATTTATTAAGATTCAAACGGTCATTTACTGACATTCTATGCGTGATATGATTCTAGGATTCATAAAGTAGGCCTACTAACACCACATATAATATCAGTCTACCGTTTAGGAGTGAATTATACCAGTAGGGGGAGACTTTGCATCGAAATGAACCATAGAAATGGACTGACCGGAAAATTCCTTGAAATGATCCTCTGCTATAGGGTTTCCCAAACTCGGTCCATGCCCTAGCACGACACAGCTGATTCAAATAACCAACTCATCATCAAGCTTTAATTATTTGAATCAGCTGTGTGGCGCTCGGGCAACAAAAAAAAAATATGTGTGCATCCAGGTGCCCCAGGACCGAGTTCAAGAAGACCTGCTCTATTGGACTATAGAGGCCCTCTGGAAAAACAGTTGGTAGCACAATTACAATGTCAAGCTGTCACAGTCATTTCAGTAAAGTAATACTTTGTTACAGGGAAATAATAGCTGATGATATGTCTGCAGTGATTTAATGGTTGTTTTTGCCTCTCCATTGGACAGAAGATGCAGATATTTATAACCCACGAATTAAGATGATAAATGTTATCGTTGACTAATGGCAACTGGACTTTTCTGGAACATTTATGTAGGCTATTAAAAGGTATATCACGTCAAAGTGTATTGCTTAAAATAAATGTAGATGCAAGCAACAGGACAGTTGATTTGATGGCAGTCCGTTGATACTGTATGATGTACAGAGAGGCGAAGCTCTTGGCTTGAACAATGCTCCCATATGGTCGGAGTTACTGTCAATCATTGGACGAGCTCTCCCTCATATGACCTGTATTTTCTTGCCGACTCTCTCTGCATACAGCAATGCGGTTGAGTTTGTGTAACGTGTGACATGGCCGAATCTTAGCGCGTTATAGCGGAACATCTGACTTGCGTTTCTACTATACTCAAGTGAATACAGGGTATAATTAAGTCCGGATTGAACTGTGAAACATCCAAGTCAAGTGTCCTACGCAGCAATTTGACTCGAACTACATTTTTTTTGTACGAAAAAGTGCGTGGAGGAATAACAAAACGCAACACGTATCCGGTGGGATTCCATTCTAGAGTCGAGAAACGCGAGGGTGCAAAGGGGAGAGGGGTTAGTCACAAACAGAAGAGGAAAGGGAGAGAAGGAGAAAGATTTTGTATGTTTTTGCCGTATCGACACATTTTATTGAAGGAATAATGAGGAACATTTGGATAATTTTGACCCTCGGCATAACAGCCTTTCTCTCGGGGGAAAGGGTAAGTTTTAAAAGCGAACCATGTCGATTTGTTTGAGGGGGTAGCTGGGAAAGCGAACAACTTCGAATCTTTGACCACTCTTTCTTGATTGTTGCATTGTAACGTTAGAGTACTCTGAGCAATTGTAAAGGTAGCCTATTCTTGTCCTAAATGTGACACGTTGTAGCCTATCATATAACTTAAGAGCAATGTCAATTCAGTTTCGGCCAGAGATATAAAAAAATAAAAAAACTATAGTCAATATTATTTAAAATTGTTTTTCTTGGTCTGGGAACCATAACGTTACTGTACTTGCACGTCAATGTTTGTCAATGTTGACAATGTTTCAGCGTTCAGAGTTTGCTTTGAACAGGTACACATTGTTTTTAGAGTTTTAGATTAATGTCAGTACTTCGTATTTTATCTCCTAAACTATCATTTCGATGTACGTGGCAGGTTGCTGGTCAAAAATAGAGGAACCCTTTCTGTATAAATCAGTGCTTATAAGCTATCTGTTATCATTTGGTCTTTGGTGGGTAATAAAAACCCAGGCTGGTTCCATTTATGCGGCTTTTGTCGTTAACCTATGAATTGGTCATTAATTGTATCTTATTGTGAAATGCAAATAAACACTTTTGCTGCATGTAGCCTATCCAAATTGCCTAGCCAATTCATAGCCATGGTGAAGTAGGGGTGTGGATGGTTCTGCAGCACCCCCTGAAAATAAGGTGTGTGTATATATATATATATTACACACAGTACCATTCAAAAGTTTGGATACAACAACTCCTTGCAGGGTTCTTCTTTATTTTTACTATTTTCTACATTGTAGAATAATAGTAAAGACATCAATACTATGAAATAACACATGGAATCATTTAGTAACCAGAAAAGTGTTAAAAAATCTAAATACATTGTTTGAGATTCTTCAAAGTACCCTCCCTTTGCCTTGACAGCTTTGCACTCTTGGCATTCTCTCAACCAGCTTCATGAGGTAGTCAATTAATAGGTGTTAAAAGTTCATTTGTGGAATTTGTGTTGTGTTGTGACAAGGTAGGGGTGGTATACAGAAGATAGCCCTATTTGGTAAAAGACTAAGTCCGTATTATGGACAGAACAGCTCAAATAAGCAAAGAGAAACAACAGTCCATCATTACTTTTTAATTTTTTTTATTTATTTCACCTTTATTTAACCAGGTAGGCTAGTTGAGAACAAGTTCTCATTTGCAACTGCGACCTGGCCAAGATAAAGCATAGCAGTGTGAACAGACAACACAGAGTTACACATGGAGTAAACAATTTAACAAGTCAATAACACAGTAGAGAAAAAAAAGGGGAGTCTATATACAATGTATGCCAAGGGCATGAGGAGGTAGGCGAACAATTACAATTTTGCAGATTAACACGAGTGATAAATGATCAGATTATCATGTACAGGTAGAGATATTGGTGTGCTAAGACATGGTCAGTCAACACAGAAAATTTCAAGAACTTGGAAAATTTCTTCAAGTGCAGTTGCAAAATCCATCCAGCACTATGATGAAACTGGCTTTCATGAGGACCTCCACTGGAAAGGAAGAGTCAGTTACCTCTGCTGCAGAGGATAAGTTCCTTAGAGTTACCAGCCTCCGAAATCGCAGCCCAAATAAATGCTTCACAGAATTCAAGTAACCGACACATTTCAACATCAACTGTTCAGAGGAGACTGTGAATCAAGCCTTCATTGTGAAATTGCTGCAAAGAAACCACTACTAAAGGACACCAATAGAAAGAAGAGACTTGCTTGGGTCAAGAAACACAAGCAATGGACATTAGACTGGTGAAAATCTGTCCTTTGGTTTGATGAATTTGAGATATTTGGTTCCAACCGCCATGTCTTTGTGAGATGCAGAATAGGTGAACGAATTATCTCCACATGTGTGGTTCTCACCGTGAGGCATGGAGGAGGAGGTGTGATGGGGGGGGGGGTGCTTTGCTGGTGACACTGTCAATGATTTATTTAGAATTCAAGGCACACAAGCATGGCTACCACAGCATTCTGCAGCGATACACCATCACATCTGGTTTGGGCTTAATAATAATAATAATATAATATATGCCATTTAGCAGACGCTTTTATCCAAAGCGACTTAGTCATGTGTGCATACATTCTACGTATGGGTGGTCCCGGGAATCGAACCCACTACCCTGGCGTTACAAGCGCCATGCTCTACCAACTGAGCTACAGAAGGACCGCTTAGTGGGACTATCATTTGTTTTTCAACAGGGCAATGACCCAACACACCTCCAGGCTTTGTAATGGCTATTTGACCAATAAGGAGAGTGATGGAGTGCCGCATCAGACGACTTGGCTTCCACAATCACACAATCTCAACCCAATTGAAATGGTTTGGGGTGAGCTGGACCGCAGAGTGAAGGAAAAGCAGCCAAAAAGTGCTCAGCATATGTGGGAACTCCTTCAAGACTGTTGGAAAATAATTCCATGTGAAGCTGGTTGAGAGAATGCCAAGAGTGTGTAAAGCTGTCATCAAAGCAAAGGGTGGTTACATTGAAGAATCTTTAAATATGTAGATTTCATAGTTTGGTGTTCTTCACTCTTTTTCTGCAATTTAGAAAACAGTGAAAGTAAAGAAAAACCTTTGAATGAGTAGGTGTGTCCTAACATTTGACTGGTACTATATATAATATACATATATACATACATACAAATGGCGGGGGGGTAATTTTTTCATGAAAGTATTGGAAAAGTAGTGCACCTTTTCTGTCACTTTTAGAAAGCAGAGGGCAGAGAGAGTGACATTTGCTTTGCCTGTCAGCTGTTTAGGCATTGCACTGATTGCTTTGAATTTGGTTTTGGCATTTGAACTTGGCCTTGTAAGCCCTGTTGTAATCTTATAGCCAGGGGTTGATTTAATTGGGAGGTGGGGAGCCCTCCTTTTTGGTGACCATCAAAGACAATAACAATTGTAGGCTATAACACATTTGCATTGTCATGCATTGACAGAATGATAATTGAGATAACCTTAATGATTACCTAGTTGGGCTAACTTTTTAACTTCTTGCTGTATGCCAACATCATCATCATCCTCTTCCTGCATCCATACCTGCATCCCTACCTGCATTCCTACCTGTAGCCTACCTGCATCCCTACCTGTAGCCTACCTGCATCCCTACCTGTAGCCTACCTGCATCCCTACCTGTAGCCTACCTGCATCCCTACCTGTAGCCTACCTGCATCCCTACCTGTAGCCTACCTGCATCCCCACCTGTAGTCCACCTGCATCCCTACCTGTTCCCTACCTGTAGCCTACCTGCATCCCTACCTGTAGCCTACCTGCATCCCCACCTGTAGTCCACCTGCATCCCTACCTGTTCCCTACCTGTAGCCTACCTGCATCCCTACCTGTAGCCTACCTGCATCCCTACCTGCATCCCTACCTGTAGCCTACCTGCATCCCTACCTGTAGCCTACCTGCATCCCCACCTGCATCCCTACCTGTTCCCTACCTGTAGCCTACCTGTAGCCTACCTGCATCCCTACCTGTTCCCTACCTGCATCCCCGCCTGTAGTCCACCTGCATCCCTACCTGTAGCCCACCTGCATCCCTACCTGTAGCCCACCTGCATCCCTACCTGTAGTTGACCTGCATCCCTACCTGTAAACTACCTGCATCCCTACCTGTAACCTACCTGCATCCCTACCTGTAGCCTACCTGCATCCCTACCTGTAGTCCACCTGCATCCCTACCAGTAGCCAACCTGCATCCCTACCTGTAGCCAACCTGCATCCCTACCTGTAGCCAACCTGCATCCCTACCTGTAGCCCATCTGCATCCCTACCTGTAGCCTACCTGCAGCCCTACCTGTATCCAACCTGCATCCCTACCTGTAGCCTGCCTGCAGCCCTACCTGTAGCCTACCTGCAGCCCTACCTGTATCCAACCTGCAGCCCTACCTGTAGCCAACCTGCATCCCTACCTGTAGTCCACCTGCATCCCTACCTGTAGCCAACCTGCATTCCTACCTGTAGCCCACCTGCATCCCTACCTGTAGCCTACCTGCAGCCCTACCTGTAGCCAACCTGCATCCCTACCTGTCGCCCACCTGCATCCCTACCTGTAGCCCACCTGCATCCCTACCTGTAGCCCACCTGCATCCCTACCTGTAGCCCACCTGCATCCCTACCTCTAGCCCACCTGCATCCCTACCTGTAGTCCACCTGCATCCCTACCTGTAGCCAACTTGCATCCCTACCTGTAGCCCACCTGCATCCCTACCTGTAGCCAACCTGCACCCCTACCTGTAGCCCATCTGCATCCCTACCTGTAGCCTACCTGCATCCCTACCTGTATCCAACCTGCATCCCTACCTGTAGCCTACCTGCAGCCCTACCTGTAGCCCACCTGCATCCCTACCTGTAGCCCACCTGCATCCCTACCTGTAGCCCACCTGCATCCCTACCTGTAGCCCACCTGCATCCCTACCTGTAGTCCACCTGCATCCCTACCTGTAGCCAACCTGCATCCCTACCTGTAGCCCACCTGCATCCCTACCTGTAGCCTACCTGCAGCCCTACCTGTAGTCCACCTGCATCCCTACCTGTAGTCCACCTGCATCCCTACCTGTAGTCCACCTGCATCCCTACCTGCAGCCAACCTGTTTCTGGTGTAATACATTTCTACCTCACACTATATCAGTCTTGCTTGTCCATCTTCCTGAATTAAAACATTTGATATTCTAACAAATCAATCTTGTTGGCAAATCATAAAATATTACAAAGTTATTTAGATTTTGTGTGTGTGTGTGTGTGTGTGTGTGTGTGTGTGTGTGTGTGTGTGTATAATGAGCACCTAGATGCTGCGTAGGAAAACACAATATCAGACAGAGACAAGCTGGCCCGGTGAAACATTTCCAATGTTGGCTACTAGGTTGCTCAAAAATGTTTCAATATTCTCAGTGCAGCCTCATTCGTTGACGCAATGCTTCAATATTCGCAGGATGTTTCCCTTACCTGGTGAATAATGCAGACAGGCAAATACAAAAAATGAGCTGGGTGCACACATAAGGAACACTTTTGGTGGGTAGCGCACGAAACAATGACACTGTCATAGTACACTGCATGCACCGTTCCACGAGGGTGACTTCATATAGCCTATAGCACGGGGTCTGCATCCTTTTTCATAGGAGTGGCAATTTACAATTGATCCTACAATTTCTAAAGATCTGCGTGCCAGTTATGATTTTCAGATAAGCATTGTAGGCTACTCAACTGTGCCCAGAAAATGTCTAATTGCCCACAAACTGAATAGCCTAATTCCAGCTGCCTACTAGACAGAGGCGCTGTTCATTCAGCGACACTCCACGGAGCTCCACCACGCCTGCCTGTACGGAGGCTTTCACGGGCGCGTCATAAATGTGTCTATTCCTTGGTCGAGTTTCTTTGTCTTTATGCGTCCTGGTCTATTGAAAGCCTAAGTAATTCCTTCGATGTATGCCTTTTTTATTTCAATACATCTGGCATAGTTTTCATTTTGCCGTCAGCTGTTTTTCGCTCTGGTTACCTTCACATTGATTTCGGCATTTGAAGTGGGCCTTGCTAGTGTGTGTTATGCATCTGTTTCATGTTGCACGGTATATGTATGCACTGTTCCATAAGTAGGCTAAATGCGTAAATGTAGCCTGTGTATGATGAGGTAGAGTCGTACATTGTAGACGACATTCCACAGACCCTTTAAACCTAATATAAACATAATATTGTGGTGATAATGACCGGGGGACGTTTTTGTTTTGTTTTTGCTGTTCTCCAAATAGGATTTTTAGTGTTTTAAAAATGTGTAGAAGTACAGTAAATGAGCTTCAACTGGTGGGTGTATTTCGACACACCACTTTGCCATACAATAGGCTAAGCTGAACTGCCCACCGCCCACCCCCAAAACTACTGACCCGCGGCTATGGACCTTGTTCGTAAACTTAACCGGGAAAGTAACCTAGCTATAGTCCTATGCTATGCTATGTTGCGTTGCTCAGCTCGGTTTACTGCTTGGTTATCAGAGTAAGACATAACTCCAGGCAACCCAACAAGATACTGTGATGTTTACATTCACTTTAGTGAGGGCTGAATACGTTGTTTAACGCATTTCCATTACAGGATGTACCCCCCCCCAGAGTTTCCTAAAAGGCTCAGATGTTTCTGTCTCCATCTACACGGGCCTCACCCAAGTCACTATGCTATTGGCTCTGGTGGACCTCTCACTAAGTGGCCAAACGCCAGGCCACTGGTACTTTTCAGCTTTCGTTTACATAACAATGGCTAATTGTGAACTTTAACACTTCAGAAAGCAACTGTTTTGATTATGCAGAGGTTGATTCTGCTCTTCACAGGTCCTCACTGTCACCATTTAGCTATGAAAACAATTTCCCTATATAAAGGTGTATACACTCGTGTAACACTGGTGTTAGTCGAAAAGCAGCATTATTGTCCAACCTATTAGAAATATGTATAGTATGCTTTATCATTTAAAGTCCAAACTTACTATTATGCGATTATGTTTTCTTTCTATATCATCATGTTTAGTCATTCAATTGGGGCACACTGTTTATCCCATACATTGGCTAAAATGCCAGCATGGATATCAGTGAGCATTTGTGTCTTTCATGTAGTTGGTGCTGTAACTGGACTCTTATTCCGAGTGTCCCGCTGTTTTCTCTGTGGCTTTACAGACTTGTCACTGGGTTCCGCTCCTCTATGAATGGTTGTCCAATTAGCTGATTCAGACATGTGTTTTGAATGAGTCATAGTTTGGCATGAGGTCACTTCCAGACTGCACGTTTTTTAATAGACGAGCCTTAACCTGAAGCCCTTATGTCTGCTTGACTCAAAGGTGTCACTCCCTTGGATGTGATTGGGGAGAAGTCTCACTCTATTGGAAATGATTGGGGAGAAGCTCAAAGCTCACAAAAAACACAAGTGGTCATGTTACTGTGCATTTTTGTTGTTTCAAACAATGTTGTGATCAGGCAATTGTGAAAGGAGCCTCCCAACCTGTCATTTTCTTTGACCTTTCGGGTTGCATGTAGCATACCCAGTTATGATCCATGGTTGTGTGGGCATGACAACTACAGGCCCAACTGCTCACACTGTAATTAACATGAGGGGAGACAGAGAGCTGGTTTCAAGCGCAGGGCGCAGCAGGTGTTTATCGCAAAGGACCACATGAGGAGACATGTCGCTGGATCCAGGAGGGGCAGGCTGAAGGTCATACACAGTTGTCCAAAATGGCAACAGTACAGGCAGGGAACAGGCTAGTAACGTAGTCTGGGAGATCAGACAATAGGTAGATAACAGGAAAACCGATAGGCTAAAGTACAGGCAGGGAATAGGCAAAAGGCGTCGTTAGTTTTTGCCTGCCTCACTATCATAAACGGGAGGAGTAAATTACGGGGGAAAAACAGAGCTCCGAAAGACGTGTGTCAGAAAACAAACAACTCCGTGATGGGGTGCAAAGAACTGAACTAAATAGTGTGTGATAATGACAGGTGTGTGAACAGGTGATTAGAATTCAGGTGATTGGGATCTGGAGAGTGAGCTGCGTTCAGGGGATCTAGGTGTTTGAGGGTGTGAGTTGGAAGCAGACGTTACACACACATTAATTTCTATAGAACCATGTATGGCTGACTATCATAACCCACTTCCCCTATCAATCTATCACTTCTCTCTCTATCTGTATTTCCCTTCTTTCAGTGAGGGGCGTAGATATCCGCCTCAATGAAACTCGTCACGTGGCATTGATTCTCAATGTTGACATGGCAATCAAGTGGTTTGGCTGATAACCACCAGAAAAATCTATGTGTTAATTAGAAGGTTTGACGTTTATTGTCATGAATCTTGCCCTGGACGTAGAACTTAGAGATTTCCGCTAGATGTGCCGGCTGGCTATAAGTGACCGACCGGCTTGCTACAGTCTTATGTAGTAAAATTTGAAATGCTATTTCTGAAAAAAACTAGAGACTCAGAGCTAGAAAATGTTATATCATACCGTAGGTAAGTAATTCTGCTTTGAATGTTGATTAACTTGTAACCCCACTTTTGAGAAAATGGCCCTTGAATGTTTTGTTACACCTACTGGAGAGCTCTTTGTCTACATCCATTCAGCATCGTTGACACCCTCCTAAGCCTTAGCCCCACCCATCTCTTTAAGGATTCACATGTGAGGCCATGTGCTAAACAGAATGAGTACAGTAGTGTACTAAACAACCAAATATTTCAAGACTAAAGGCTTGTTTATGGTACGTCTATTGACATGTCTCTAGACAGTTGTCACACTGACATCATGAATATTCAATTGTTTTATATATATATATTTTAAATGACTTTTTACCCCAATTTCGTGCTATCCAATTGGTAGCTACATTCTTGTCCCGTCGGTGCAACCAAAGCACGACCCTGCCAAGCTGCACTGCTACTTGATACACTGTTTGCTTAACCCCGGAGCCACCGCGCCAATGTGTCGGAGGAAACATCGTCCAACTGGCGACCGTGTCAGCTTGCATGCACCCGGCCCGCCACAGGAGTCGCTAGAGCGCAATGGGACAACGCCATCTCGGCTGGCCAAACCCTCCCCTAATCCAGACGACGCTGGGCCAATTGTGCACTGCCTAATGGGTCACCCGGTCGGGGACGGCTGTGACACAGCCCGGGATAGAGCCCGGATCTGTAGTGACGCCTCGAGCACTGCGATGATGTGCCTTAGACCTCTGCGCCACTCGGGAGGCCCTTTGAACATTCTATTCTCGTCCGACATCAAACTTGTTGTCATTATGAAAAAGTATTAACACAAATAAATGTATTTAGTATATGTCAAAAACATGCACAGGTGTAAAAGGTACAGTGAAATGGTTACTTGTATAGTGGCTAGCTAGCTAAACAATTAACCAAAATCCCAACTCATGCATGAATCTCCAGGTAGCTAAATCTAACCAACTAGGTTCAAGCTATAACTAGCAATGCAAATGGCTCTGATATACGAATAATATTACTACACAGATCATACACATAACGTTAGCTAACGAGCCAGCCAGCTAATATTAGCTAGCTAGCTAACAGTACTCTTTAACTTGCAATGAAAACTACTTTTTGACAAATAGTAGTGAGCTAGACTCTCTTACCTGTATACATGGATGAACGCTTTTCCCTCTCTGTCACGGATGCCATAGTTGCCCTTAGTTTGAAGATGTAATCCGAAGACAGGTGTTTTATACAACATCCTTCTGTGTGTTCTCTTATGACTCCCTCCACATAATTGCAGTCAAATGCCACAATTTTCTCCTTAGCGATCAAACTCTGCTTCCACCGGACATTCCGCTGATTTCAAAACTCGGTCCTCCAGAAAGTGGAGAGGATTAGTAACACTTTTGCAGTTCTTCGTGATCTCTTTCAGAAAAGCTGCGTTAGAAAGGATTACCTACACATACTGAGCAGCTCATGTTATATGGCAGACCAATCCAAACTCATCTCTCGGCATGTCCTGCCCATCAATTATCTCAGCCAATCATGGTTAACGGGAAGGTTCCTGTATTTTTTCCGTAGCTAAACCAACTAGGCTCATAATTTGACAATTGAGATCGTATTTACAAATGGCATACACGTTTGTTATTAAAGCACATGAACATTCACATGTTCCAGAAGGCATTTCTTCCAAAAAACATATTTAGATAAACTATTTACTTTCAAATGGCTCTCCTGTGAAGTAGTGACACACGACATACACCTAGTTTCTTGAAGTCAGAGTAAGATATCGTAAAAAATTTATGAAAACCAAAATGAGCTTTTTGGTCTAAATGTAAGGTTCGTGTTAGGCTTTAGGGTTTAGTGTGGTTTAGGGTTAGGTTTCAAATAAGGTTTTATGACTGTGCCAGCTAGTGGCCACTCTGGAGAGCTGCCTCCAGGGCAAGATTCGCTTCACACCACCCTTTTCAGTGTATTGCGCACTACTTTTTAGTTACACTGAAATGTATGATCCAACAATCGATTGCATGCTATTATCTCATGTTGTTTTGAAATGTAGTTAGACTCCGGGCTTTATTCACTCCATATCGCGGATGTTCAGCATTGCAGCGTGATAGAAATGTAAAGGCAATGTTCCCGCGTTAGCGGTAAACGCTGCATGTGTCGGCTCAATCAGAAATGACCTTTTACATTTCTATCTTGCAATCTGCAACGCTTCAGCAATACAGATTAAATAGAGCCCTTAGTGTCATGCAATGCAGGACCTCAAAGGAATAACTCCGAAATGGCCTTTGCCTTGGAATCTTGGGACACTCACAGACAATGAGTGGGGAACCACTGAAATTCCATTCTATACACTTAGAGGGACTTTGCTTCCAACAAAATAGGTGATTGTTTACAAACTGTATATCCTGAAGCATTACACATCTATAAGCACACCATAAATGCATGAATACTTATATTAAGTTGTAATAATGCTATGTAGCTGTAAGGAAATGTTTATGATGTGCTTATGAATGTGTATTGTGTGGTTTATTATCCCGTGCCCTTAAATAACACGAAATCAAGGAGGTCAGGGGAGATGTACCACACTGCACATCAGAGCTTCATTTGTTGGCCGTTTTGTTTTTTTTGTTCACTGATTTAAGTAATGTTGTGCCTGAGTAGCACAAGCTGCTAGCTGACCGCTGCATCACCCCACACCCCTGACAGCTCATCACCTGAGGCTCTTTGGCTTCGGCATAAAGAAGAGGGTAACAACATCGATACACAAACTGCATTCGCTAGCAGGCTCAGACCCACAGATGCCAGGCCTTTTTTAATTTCCTAGTTATACAATTTTTGAACAACTTTATCGTTATTCCTGTAGATTCTTGCGACTTAAAAAAAATAATATTTGTACACCCTGCTATTGTGCAATTTTAGAACCAGGCTCTTTTAAGGTGAGTAGAGGAGGGCTTTATCCATCCTTTTTTATAAAAGTAAGCTATTTAAGAAGAGCATCATCTCTAATTTAAGGCATGATAAATAAATAAAATGTGTGTCTGCAGTGGACAAAATATTCACTTTCCTTAGCCTCCCATCCCATCTTAAACATTCTAGTCTTTATCTGGGAGCAAGCCTTTTAGGTACATGCAGCCACATAGAAACCAGGGCTAAGTTTGTGGACCGTGCTTTTATAAACCTACCACAAATCAAATCAACGTTTATTGGTCGCGTACACAGTTTAGCAGATGTTATAGCGAGCAGGTGCAGCTAAATGCTTATGTTACTAGCTCCTAACAAGGCAGTAAAATGTCAACAAGTACACAAATAATAATAATAATATTTTTTTACAAGAAATTTTGAAATGTCGGAACAAATTTTATTCACCTAAATAGCACTAACTGTAATACGATACTAACTGTAATACTGTAATACTAGATTGCATATCTTTACATATATACACCATATCAATTTTACACAATATATACTAAGAATGATATGTATAGCAGTAGATACAGTATTTTCGAAGAATCCAGGAAATCAATCAATATGTGGTGTGTGTAAGCAGTGTAACTAAAATGCAATATACTGTAGTAATAATAGAATACAGTATTTAATTACACACTACAAAACCCCATGGCAAAATGGATAGAATTGCAGGAATTTAGCTTCTAGACCAGAGCCTGGAATATAAATATATATGTATGTGAATAGAAAAGGTGTGTACAGCAGTGGTTATATAAGATGAGCCATGACTAGAATATACTATATACATGTGAAGTGGGTAAAAAAGTATGTCAACATTATTAAAGTGACCAGTGGGAATAGTCATGTCTTGCTGTGTGCAGAATCTACTTCATGCCCCTTCCGGGGGTGTATTCATTTGCTCCCTATCTGACAAACATTATGTAATCTCTAATGGATTCTACAGGCCGAGGCTCCTTGGGCCTCTAAAGGAAGGCATCCATCCCTTGTGCTCTTGCTTCGTCATCAGCCACGCAGCCCTGATTTGTCGACGCAACCCCGACGCTAAGATTCTGCTTGTCATTACCGCTGTCTATTTGAGTTGCGCTGAGAACCAGTTGCATGAATATTCCCTTTAAGACAGCTGAAAAGAATGAAGAAGAACAGAGCGATGCAGCAACACACTCTGCTTTGTGGACACTCAAGAAGCGAGTGTTTTGTGTCGGCGTCGCGAACATCTGCAGGACGTATGTGTGTTTGTTTGAAAGGAACAGCTTCTCCCCCTCACGCCTCTTGACTGGTTGGAAGGGATTCTTTCATGAGGCTGAGGTTGTGTGTTTCCAAAAGACAGTCAGTCCTGCCTTCTAGGAATGGGGAAAACACATTGGGGAGAGGCAGCACATGGACAGAGGTTTAACTTTGGCGCCTTCCCCCATGCATGTGGCAGGGGCAGTAAGGAGCCACAATTTGACAAACTAGTGACCCCTCATCTTTCTCAACATGCGATGTCAAGTTTTTGTTGAAAACAGTAACTCATAGCAGCTTTTGTTTATAAAGCAGTCTCCCCGCGCTCTCTTGATTAGCATAGCAAATGGAAAGTTCCTTCAGCGGATTGCGGTGGAGGTTCTGTGGTTGTGACGAAGAGAAGAGGGGAAAACCCTGTTTTCTTTGCTTGTTCAATTTACTACCCTGCATGCAGCCTGGTGACACTTTTTCATGGAAGAGAACAGTGTGAATTTGGTTTCCCTTTTGGCGAACAAATCTCCCTCTATCTGGTGCTTTATTGCGGGGGAACGCGTGAGTCCGTCTGACTTGGGGGGGGGGTGGCACTGGATTGGGCTAGTTAGGACAGTAATGAGAGTTAACTATTTGGCTTGAGCACAGCATCACAGATCTGCCTGATACTATCACCAAGAAATCTGGGTTGCCAAGAGTAATAACGGCAATATTGTGTCAAAAAGCAATTTGTGCTTTCCCTCATTGAAATGAAAAATGTATGATCCAACAATCGATTGCATGCTATTATCTCATGTTGTTTTGAAAGCTATTTAGACTACGGGCTTTATTCAATCCATATCGCGGATGTTCAGCATTGCAGCGTGATAGAAATGTAAAGGCAATGTTCCCGCGTTAGCGGTAAACGCTGCATGTGTCGGCTCAATCAGAAAGAACCTTTTACATTTCTATCTTTCAATCTGTAACGCTTCAGCGATACAGATTAAAAAGAGCCCTTACTGTCATCCAATGCACTAGATACTTCACTGCAAGTAGTGAAATCTGAGCAAGCCTTAAGGTCCTCTTAAGGCCTTAAGGCTTGAGAGGATCTGCAGGGAACTCCCCAAATACAAATGTGCCAAGCTTGTAGCGTCATACCAAAGAAGACTCAAGGCTTCCAAAGGTGCTTCAACAAAGTACTGAGTAAAGGGTCTGAATACTTATGGCAATAAGATATTTCAGTTTTTTATTTTTAATGTGCAAACATTTCTAAAGCATTTTTTGCTTTGTCATTATGGGGTATTGTGTGTGTGTAGATTTAGTTTTTTTTCCCATCCATTTTTGAATAAGGCTATAAAGTAACAAAATGTGTGAAAAGTCGAGGGGTCCGAATACTTAACAAATGCACTCTGTGGTTGTGTAAAATTGTGTTTTTACTGTTGCCACATTTAAAGGAAGGACATCTCCTTGGTTTTCCAGGTTCAGTAAAGAGGAATACATCTGGGTGGACATTCTTTAATCTTGGCCTCCTTTCACACTCAAATCATATTTTAGGTGCCACGGAATTACTCTCAAGTGAATTCAGTCACAACTGAAACTATGAACAACACTCTCCAACTCCTTGCTCAGACTTGGGCATATGCACGCCACACCAGAATTCAGAATTTACAGAGATCTTTGTTGGTTCACAGTTTCATAGTTTGTGGTCAAGCTTGTTGGTCTGCCGTTTTGTATATCTGCTGCCTGCTAACGTTGCTTGGAGGCCTCTCCTTGTCCCTTTTTGGCTCTGTTCTGCTGTATAGACAAGGATCTGAGTGGGAATGTACTCCATCTGTGGGGTGTTATCCAAAGAATGGGGGATATATGAAGGCATGACGTCAGTTTAACTTTTTCCATCTCTCTCCCAAGATTGCTCTGGAAAACGACACGGTGCATTTAACACATCTGTGCTCACTCATATTTACGAGCCCGTTTTATCAGTTCTTAAAAGCTCCTAATTGAAACCTGTACTGTGCTCCACGAAGCAGAAGAATGTACTTTAATGTCTGGTGTTTCCATTATTTTTCCATGGCTTGATTCTATGCAACACTGAATCAGCTGCCGGGTGTACATCTTGCACTCTAATCAGGGTGTGTTAGGGCCCACAAATTATACCTTATAATCTCGTAATGTTTTCATGAGAAATCTCCCAGATTCCAAAGGCATTTGAGGATCTTCCGTAATGAAATGGATAGAAATTTGTTAGGGGCTTTCAAAATGACACCTCTCATTCGAATGCTGTGGTCATGTGTAAACCTTTCTCTTTTATTCAATGGTACTGCATTTAAAGTCCCTGATGGCGCACTCATGAATATTCAGCAGAGTAGTGGTTGTCATAGGAACAGTTTTATAAAAACAGGAAGTACTTTAGTTCTCTGTCGAGTTACACCGTACCGTAGGGAAATCCTTTTCAAACCAATAATTGCTCTCTAAGGCACAGCTATTTTTTTTAAACTATTTTGCTCTCCTTCTAGCATGTAGGGAAATTGCCTCCAATTCAGATTCGGTTCACTTGTACAAAGACATTTTCACCTTTTGTGTTTTGTAAAATAGCTACATTATTATCCTTAATCCTAGCCGTGTTTAGAATACAGCTTCCTGCGTCTTCTAATTTGGATCCAGAAGACAACCATGATGTCATGATTGAGAGGAACTAGAAGCACAAGCCTTTCGCTACACTCGCATTAACATCTGCTAACCATGTGTATGTGACAAATTAACGATTTGATTTGAAGACTCTTTCAAAATATTCTGTAGTTTGGTTCTCCAGGGCAGCGGTGGCAGGCACACTGTCCAGAGCTCTAAACCCTGACAACACATCATCAAACAAAGACCTACAACGCGTCATCCAGCAAAGGGCAAACCAACAGTCATCAATGGCATGGGACTTACATAGTACAGGTCAGATGTAAAGCCCGGCCAGACGAGACCGAAAGAGATTCGGTGGATCTTTTAATTAGCGCAGGTCAAAATGGACCTCGACCAAGCCTTTGGCGTGCTCAGACGCATTAATGCAACGGTCCTGCGAGCCCGTTAATCTTTACTAATGCATTCTGTTAACACCCATCTATGTGCTAAACACCAACTGTAAACCTGGCGCCGCCAGATAGCCATGTCCAGTGTCCCGTAGCGCTCCCATAACAGAGAAACAACGAGGGCACTCTTATTCAACAGGGAAGGAGGCTTTGGGGAACCGTGTCGGATGGAATCCATTTTGATTTGAAATGCAAATGCCACTGACACACTCATTTCTCGCTGTCCTTTTGAGGCGATTCCACAGTCATAATGGGAGGAACATTTCAAGGAGAGCCTCCAAACAAACAAGAGTCGAATGGGTGGCGTTCCACAGTCGCCCCCCCCATGACGTCATGTGAAAGTGCATTTCCAAATCTGTCACCTTTTGATAGTGTGTGTATATCATATCTCTGATATCTGCTCCCCGTTTTCTTTTCCTATCCCTGATTTCGGTGAGACTGGGCCAAGGTCATTGCTATTTGAATCTGGGCATTTTCATGCTATGCGTAAACTTGTTAGCCTGGCGTAACGGAGGAGGGAGGCTTGATGACTTTGATGATGATAATTTGTTTAAATCAAGTGATTCAGTGGCTGGCTGGAATGAGGGCCGACTGCCCTGACTCCAGACCCAGGATGTCCTGCAGAGACAGTTGAAGCATCATGGCTCTCTCCAATAATTAATCCTCAGTGCCAAGGCTTGGTAAAATACCAGACCTGATCTACCATACCAGCCAGTGCCTGGACTTAGATATTAGGTACAAAGTTTTCAGAACTTGTGTGGGGTATAGTAGCATCTCCCCTTTTAGTGAGGTGTACCACCACAATCTCTGCTGTCCAGCTTTAAGGCGCTATACGTCTCTTCTGTTCCTGCTTAGAGGTCCGCCCTTCATAGAGTTCCCGGGTACCTGTTACTGAGACCTATTCAAAGGCTCTAAAGTTGTCTTGAAGTTTCCGGTAACCAATGAAAACACTGGCTAGGTGTTCTCTGGGACCAATCAGAATGCTTCTTCTACATGATCCTAAGCATCTTTTGCCCATCCATATGGAGGCAGTGAGACAGATGGTGGAGCACAGGGTGGCCTTGTGTTGTTTCATGAACTCAGGGAAAGCTAGGCGGCAGATTTCATAACTGCACATTCTTCAGGAATTACGGCAGAGGGATTGAATTGGGCTGCGTAGCGAGAGTAAGATTTGGCAGATACGTTAAAGCTGTTTTTAGCTTCACAGTTTTGTCAGCGATCACAATTGCTGGTTCCTGACGGAGGACAAAACGGTACATTTAGGAGATTTTGGCCGTGTGTGTGCCTCTTGGTCGAAAGTGTGTTTTCTGTGTTGATAAAGTTGGCTTCTCCAAGGGTCCAGAGGGGGGGAAGATGCTCCTTCTGCCACACAATCATTAATGATGGAGAAAGCAGCCAAGACGTGGTACTGGTAAAGGACCTATTTCTGTTTCCACAGAATGGAATATGAATTGCCTCCTCTTTCTCAAATATGAGCTCAGGGCTAGAGCGCTGCTTTGAACAGTCAGACAAAAGCTCCATAGAAACCAAGCAAACCCGCTTTTTATAAAAGCCCTGATATTTATATTCAGAGGGTAGCTTATATGCCAATGGGTTTTGTGACTTCATAACTTTATTGCGCGGAATACAGAAAACGAGAGACGGGAAAATCCTGGTCTGTTACAATTGTTTTACAAAAGTTGTCTACATAATGTGCTGGAGATGATATTGTCCAGAACCGTGTGAGTTGTTTACCCTTGCTTTGTGAGCTAACTGTGGCTACATTTGTTTTTCTGTTAATTAGCTAGGAATGCAATCCCAGCAGCTGGCATGCATAAAACATGGAGTGGGAAATTATTTCCCCTTTGTTGTGGAGTGGTTTGTTTCAACAAACATGGAAACCAAAATCGGATGGAGCGGTGGTATTCTGTCAAGCGTCACACACACACAAACAAACTCAACTGGCTTCCTCTCTGTAGAGTAGTGTTTGATCTCTTCCTGTGTACGAGGCCTGAATCGCTCCCCGAACGCCGGCTATAGCAGCTAATCTTCAGCATATGTCACTTCCTAAACTGATAATCCTCCCAGTAATTGTGTGATTGTGTGAAAGGTTAGTATGTACTGTAAGTGTGTCCCGCCCCTCCCCCGCACCTTCTTGTTAACAAAACAGGAAGAGGCCACATATTTAAAGCGGTGGCATCATTCAGAGCAGCTTTGTTCTACGAGAGTCTGAGGTTAAGGTCAATGTTTCAATATGTCTTCATGATGCACTGTTGAATAGTATGTGACTGTGCAAACCTATAAGGTAACTAGCCCAGCTCCCAGGGCCTTGTCTCATTAATTGGCTATTAGATGACTCTTGGCTTCCCACTCTTCATATGTTGCCACTTGGCTTGAGCATGCCTTTAGGGCTGTTATTGTTTCGATCTTACCTCCGTAGTGCGGACAGTGTATGTAGCTTGCGGTGAGGGCTACGTGCCCCAGTGTGAAACTTTAGACCCATCTCTGAATCAGTGTTTGAACGAAGCGACGGGGCATGGCTAACCCTCCTAGTCCTGGATCACAGACCCTGCAGGTTGTGCTGAGACCCGGGTTGGTGCTCCAGTCATTTTATTTTATCTTGTGCTAGCGTTGGTTTTGTCCTCTGCTGGATTAGCTTTGGATAATGGGATCAGGGATCACCACCTGCTTCTCTCTTCCTCCCCCTGCCGGTACTGGCTGTGTGTCGCTCCCTTCATCAACCTCTCAACATTCATTTTCCTCTTCATTGTCAGCATCATAGTCCGCATCGTCATGCGCTCAGGTACACTAACAGATAAACAGGTCCACACTGCTCTCAGAGGAACAAGTCCTCACCGCTATGGCAACTCCATCTCCACTACCTCTCTCCCTTGTCGTTTTTTCTTTCATCTGGGCCAATCTCACTCTTTTTTTTCCCCCCCGTCCCTATCTCTCACAGTCCACCCTCTTCCTACTGTCGCCCCCACCCCCCACCACCAGAGTGTAGTGCCCTCATGACTCCCGTGAACACAAATCCTCTTAAGGGAAGGGTTGGATGGGAATTCAATTGCTGCACTATTAAGACTGAAGCAGATCAGCCAGTGAAGCGGTGAAATCACCCCCCCCCCCATACACATGGCCCATATCTATCCAGATAAGGGCCCATTTGCAGCAGTGGAACAGTGAGAGATGAACTGAGCTTTGGAGGAATTTGGCAGGTCATATTTTTTTCTGCACAAATAGATAAGTGGGTGGGGAAAAGGGCATATGTATAAATGAGCTTGAGTATGGGTGAAAGAGCATGAACATTTTCGCATCCCACCGGTCCGTTCTTAAAGTTTTCTTTCTGTAAATGAAAGGAATAAGATTGCAAACTCTTAATACTATGATCTAACACAGTTGGAAAATAATCTTGTTACGACAACTCAACTTGCCTGTCCATGCCTGTAAAATTGGATAAGTTATCAAATAAAATGACAACAAATCCTCAAAAGGCACATTGCGCCTTGGCTATGAAGAGACAACGAAAGCCCCCTCCCAACGAGCCACTTTTCTGCTTTATGTTGTGAGAAAGAAGACAACATGACATTGTGGTCAGGTCACCTTTGACCCCCCCACTCCTAGGAGCTCTTTCATGTCACAGCCCTTCCTGGCTGCATGGGGTTAATGAGCTGGCTCTGAAATACTCATGAGTTTCCTGTTAAGAAAAGGGTTAAAAGCCTGGATGGAAGCCGGACAAAGGCTCACCACACAACAACTTTTTTCACCACTCTAGCCGAGGCTTAGAATCTGGATTAAATTAAACTTTGAACCAGAAGCTAATTTATCCATCACGCCCCCCCTCCCTGGATGCCATAGCTCTTTTAGGGGCCCGGGGAACCAAACACAAAGGCTTTGAGCGATGCTGATTGAAGCCATGCCTTTATCCTGACACGCTGAAGGGGATAGCAGACTGTTTGAAGTGTGAATGAGAAGTGCCTTGTGACACAATGGCAACAGTGGCATGGATCAGAGGTATTGCTAGTTAGCATAGTGGTTTAGTATAGCTGGCTTAGGCTGAAGCACATGGGTTGAGGTGACTGGTGACTTCTTTGGTCGCCTTTGTGCCTGAAATTCTTTCCAAGCATGTTGAAAAGGCTCCAAACGGGGATACAGCCCCACAATACAAATAGGTCAGCCTTGAGAAGGTATTAGATTCATCTACAGTTTTGAAATGTTTGCCTTTTGGAGTGGGAGAGGCAATGAAAAGAAATGTAAAAATCTGTATTACTGTGTGGGCAGTATGGGGGGGGGGGACACGCATCAAAATACATATTGTACAATGAATTTCTCACGCACATGCCCATGCTTTGTTTACAAAGTACAGTCAGCAGTGCAGAACATGGGTCCGGGTGATACCATATGGTCCCCTTGACTGCTTATATATGCCGTAGCAGAGGGATGAATCCCCCTCCCCCAATTTACTCATCCAGGGGGGAGCTAGCTAGCAGCACCTGTGTTTGTAGAGGAATGGTGGAGATGGCAGACAGGCTGTGGACTGAAAGGATGCATTCATCTCCTGCTGTTGAGCCCTGCAGAGCACCTGAAACACCCTGACGAATAGAGGGGTCAGAGGGGGTCGGGTCGGGGGGCTGGGACATGCGAGGGAGCATGTGTCTGTGTGCATGTGTGAGAACATGCCGCTTCATTTGTTTGTGCCTCTCTGCATGCCTCTAGGTTTGTGTGCCAAGGCAGTGTAGGTCTGCCGGGCAGCTTCCCCCGTGAACCGGGTGTTTGTTGCTGTTTTTATGTAACTTGTTTTCATTGCGAAAACCTTGAATCGAGTCCTTGGAATACGAAACTGAATACTGTAAGGAGGATTTGGTTCACTCATTGTCCATGTCAAAGTCAAATTGTACATTGCTCTTCTTATTCAAACAACGCAGTAATCGGGAGGTACATCTTTGGTGAAAAGTCTCCACCCTCCTCCATTCCCTCCCTCTGGCTCGTATTAAGATATAAGGAAAAAGGCCTGTTTTCTCTTTCCAAGAAGAGGACTTGGCAGATCCTCTCAGCATTCCTCCTCCTCCGATAGCTTTTCATCAGGCAGGAATGCCTTTCAGTCACTGACAGCTCCCGGCGGAACGGTACGAATCTGGACCACACGCTGTAAGCCAGCCCTGTGTTCAGGAAGAATCCAATCGTACCCGAGTGTTGCATATCAAACCAAAGAGATGAGCGCTTTGAACAGAACCCAAGGCCTGTTTCCTGCAATATCCATCCTTCATACTCTCCCTAATGTGCACAGGCCCCATCGAGAATAGTCAAGCATACTGGGACCAAAAGTATTCATTTCCTTTTTCTAGAAAAGGCCGGCCTCTCTTCCACCTGTAGGCTAAAAAGCTAAGAGATTATTAATATGCTGCAGGTGAAGTCAGAAAGGTGGAATCTAACTCTTTGAGGCCATAAGGACATTTTAAACATTTTCCTCCACACGGCCACCAGGGATTTTACTACAGGAATGGAAATCCGGTCTGTGTTATATTAAGATCAATGAGTCACGGTAGAGTTACTCGGACTTGGAGAACGAGCTCTTGGGAAAGTGTTAATTTTCTTCAGCGTGATTGTATGGAGCCGACCGCGGGGCAGGGCCTGCTCATTTTCCCCATGACTGAAATGTCCTCATCTTGCTTTAATGTGCCTCTAGCCAAAAGTGCTTCAGTCGAGGTTACCGTGTGAGACAGTTTTGGTCCGGCTATTAATTAAAGGTGAAACTGATGACGCCGTTGGAATTGTGTGTGTGTGTGTGTGTGTGTGTGTGTGTGTGTTGGCTGCAGTAATTGCTCTTACCTGAGGCTTTCAAATGCCCCCTCGTGCTTTCTCTTTTGTGCGCTCTCCTTTTTTAACGTTCTCTCACTTTCCCCCTCCCCTCATCAACCTCTCTTTTAGGTGATATGAGCCATGATTTATAAGGCCAATGATTAACTGGCTGGAGGAGAAATTCAGTGCCTATAACCTGAATAGATTACATTTTGTCAACCGCTATTCCACTATCATCCTGATAGTAATTTTGCTGCATGATATGTGGCCTTGGAAAAGGTCTGTTCCAGACCTTTAGTGAAAAGTTTCTTTGTGATGAAGTGCGTGTTGCTGAGTTAGTCAGGGATGTGTGAAATGAACGCTAAGCAGGTACAAAGGCAGGGCGAAAGAACAGAGTGTCTCCAACGACATTCAGACAAGTCAGAACCGGTCAAAATGGTGAATTTGCGAACATGGCGTGGTACTTTTCCACTTCAGACGATGTTAATTAGGGGGTCAGTGGTTTGCTGAGGATTGAGACTTTTCTAAGCCCCTTCCCCTCTCTCCCCACTCGTGTTGAACAAGCAACATCCCTCCTCTCACAGATCTGCCCTCTGAAGAGACCTACCGTTCATGTTTACACGGGCACCATTTTGACTGGGCCAGTGTTATTTGTGTGGATAGTGGACTTTATATATGGTAGTCAAGTAAGAACGTTGCTCCTGGATGTGGGAATTCTAGATTACTGATGCTTCTGAACTCAATTCGTTTTTTTGTTATAGCAAAGAGATTTTTGGGTTATAGAACATTAGATCTGTTTTTATACAGGCCTAAGCACTTAAAACCACCCTGTGCTCGTTTCTGTTCAGCCTTGCCTCTGTTACAGCTTCCTATTTCCACTGTGACTTGAGGGAAGAAACCTGCCGTGCTGCGGCAAATCTTTCAGTTTCCCTCCTCACAAAAATGACTCGCAGGTGAAGCCCATTTCCCAGCATATTGGGTTTCCGAGCTGACAAAGAATCTAGGGTTTCCTGTGCGTATCAAAAGATGTTTAACGGGGCCGAGGAATTTCCCAATTCCCAACCCCGGGGGGGCAGTATTCCAAATGGTAGACTTGGTGTTCCAGAGAGGGCTTTGTGCAGAAAGAACTCTGTCACTTTCTACGGGCTTGGATGCAATAGAGCTGAGGTCTTCACTATAAACTTTACATGTTGAAACCTCGTGAGCCACGTTTTGCTTCTTATTGTTTCACTCAAGGTTTACATTTAACTTTACATGAGGTTCATCAGGTGCCTCAGCGAATGAGTCAAGCAGACAGGCTTTAATTGGTATGCGAGTAAAATGTTTAGTGGTCCGAGGTGAAGTTAATTAGCCGTAATGTGTTGCAGCGTGTGTGAGCGTTCACACACATTGACACACCGATACCAGAGTGAAATTGGCACATATGTCGCATGTTATGTTATATTGCAACATTGCAAAAATGATTGTGTCTCATGAATCGTGTTATGGCTTGTTATGATTCATGGTCTCATTTAGGTTTACATTCAGACCATTAGAATACACATTTCTTTCCTTATTTTATCTTCAGGAACTGCGTAAATAGGATTGTACAGGCAGGTAGGTTTACTCTATTGTCCCACAGCCAGACTATCAGTGAGCGTCTGTTTTCATTGGAAACCTTGAAATTGACTTTCTTCCTCCCAGGATGTTGTCTCTTATTGGGCGTCTATAGGAAAAACATCCATTTTTTTTTGGCACAGGCGCAAAATAAAAGTATTTTGACAAAATACTTTTTTATTTTGCACAGTCTATCCGGTTCTTTATGATTCTTGCCTCGTGTTATATTTATGCAGTCTGAGGTAGATTAACCGTCAGTGTATGTGAGGACAGAATTAGTCAAGCGCTCTGTTCTCTTTTGTGAGACATTTTTTGCGAAAACTCCTGAGCCTGGTCTTATTTTGGTCAAACTGTAACAAAGGTTCCCCCAGCCAGCTTATGCAGCTTGTGTTTGTTCACATATGGATGTAGTTTAAGGTACTTTGAGCTGCTTGACCGAACTTTGACACGGTGTTTGTTTGGAGGACTAGAGCAAAGCTTTATGCATCAGAACTTGATGGCCTTTTTGGGGGTATAGAATGTCCTAGCATTGTGGAAGAACTAAAGAAACCTATCTGTCAAACGGTTCTCAAAGTACTGAGCATATTTACCCAGCAGTATGTGGTGAGCTGATCCAGTTCCATAGATCAGCAAGGTCGGCTGGTTTTAATTCTAGCACAGTCCCAGACAGTTTACTCAATCTTTATGAGAACATAAAGATCAGCTAATGCACCCGTAAATGACTACTCTCCGCCATTTATTTGATGGTGGAGTCCAAACTGCGCCCCGGAATGAAAAGGTAACAAATCCACCTATAAGCTCTCCGCGTCAACCCAAGCGTGGCACTGCTTTGAAACGGGAAGGAGCCATAGCATCTAGATTACTTCCTGAACTTTCCAAAGGAGCACTTCAACTGGGTTCATTTCAGTGTTCATCATTCAGTTTATTACGAGTGGTGACCGTTTTGGAATCTCAGACCAACCACCGATCAATTGTTCAAAAGCTCGTCCTAGATATACTGTCAACGCTCGTCTGTAGCTCTTCTTCACTGTGTCTTTGTATTCCAATTAGGATTATAAAGGCTTTATATATGCTGTTATGCATGTTGAAAAAGGAACATGTGGCAAAGTGAGCTACTGGCAACAGAGCCAGATGAACAGATTCTGTTTCCTGGATTTTGTGGTAAATGTCAACACACACACACACTCACCAAGCTACAAAGCTGTCCCCCGCACTCCGGGAATAGCTCCAGGGCACACAGTCTGGTTTTAGGGAGAGTTTGATTTGTGTCAACTTCCTGCAGTAACAGCCCCTCCCCTCCAGTGTCTCAAAGACCATCAATTTGTTTCTTATTATGATCCCAGTAGGGCAATAAAAGTTGAAGCTTCTGAAGAGCGCGAAGAGACATCCGTCCACCCTACTCCCCCTCCTTTCCTTTACCACCACAACCATTTGCTTAGCTTGTGGGGTCAGTGTTTGAACTCCCACTTCGTTGCTGTAGACTTGTAACCTTTATGAACTCATTTCTCAAACCCAATTACATTCGACAAACAAATCCTCACCAACAAACGTCAATTATGAAGCCAGCTTGCTTCTTCCGGTTGTTTGTTTAGCATTAGCATGTGCTAGCGTTAGCCTACAAAATGGCCACCAACAGGTGCCAACCTAGCAGTCCATTTGCTGTTGTCATTATCTCTTAAGACAAACAGTGAAACACCACACCGAACCGATAATAAGAGTAAAATCTTCACTATTGAAACACTGCATCTCGAGTCCAGCCATTCTAGCCCACTCAAAGCCAATTGCTCTCACCCAGTCACCTCCAATCCTTTCCTCCCAGCCAGGTCCGGCACCAGGAAAAGCCGTAGCCATCCACCCGTTCAGGGCCAATAAAAGCCACCTCGTAAATGTGCCTGTGGGAGAGAGATGGGAAGGAGGCCAGGCCAGAGTGGTGGCAGTATTGATCACCGTATGGATCCGTGGCTCGCTGAGTTTACAGATAAACTCACATCTACCTGCACTACTTTGTTGTTTAACAAAGAGACACTCTGGCTTTTTTTCCTTCAGAGAAATCATTGACTTTCAGGGTTCACGTTTGTTTTCCCCAATCCTGGGGAGAGGAGAACGATTTCTTTTGATTGTACAGTGGTACCCAATGGTCTTACAGAAGCGGACTGTAAGACCATTGAAGACTTAACTGTACTGTGAGATAAAATGACTGGCATCAGTGAATATCCTTTAAGGAAGATGAAATGACAGCATAGCAAGTCAAGTGCTTTATGTTGTATTGGTTCTCTCTCGCCCTCGCAGTTAACTTGAGGTTCTCTCAGGTTAACTCAAGGTTTTGAGCGGGAGCAGAGCAACAGACGGACAAGGAATATCTGAGGCACTGTCTGCCCTCTGTCTCTTGTTTTCCACTCCTGTCAATGATGTAAGCCGTACTGTGTGTACGAGCCCATGCGTGTGTGATCTTTTTCGTGTGTCTTTTTTTTCCCTCCCCTGTCTCCCCTGTTTTGGGGTGTGATAATATTGACCGTGTAAGAAGTGAATGCAACGTGTCTACACGGATTAGAGACGGGGCAAGATGGCTCACCCAAGTTACCCTACACTAACCCCATGACCCATAGCCACCCACCCTACTCTAATTACCTCCTCTCACGATAGCGCTAGCTTACTGCTAACTGCACACGCCATAAAGAGAGCCTCTTTGACTTTCGGACACCGCCAGCCATGGGCTTGGCGGTTTAACAAGCTTTTAGCAAAGCAACCTGCAGGCCACAGATTGTCTACTACAGTGCATAATCTCCCTCTCTCTCTCGCCCTCCTACCAGTCTCTCTCTCCTCTTTCTATGTCACTCTCCCTCCTTGTCACTCTCGCTCGTTTCTGCCTCTCTTCTTCCTCCTCTTGTGTATTATATTTCTTTCCCTATGGACGTTCTCCATGGAGACTGACTGCATTCACCACCAAGCCTCCTGCTGGTCACTAGTTGTTCATTAGGTGCAGACAGACCGTAGCTCTGTTCTAATAAATGCCACAGTGCTGCTTGTTATCGCTGTCTCGCTGTCAGTCAGGCGCTAGGCTAGGTGCTGCTTGTTAGTCTCTGGTAAGGATTAGGCAGCTACGGCTCTGACTGGCTGGATTCTTCATGGGCTTTTTTCTCCCATTCAAACCAGTGAAGAGGGATTGTATTTTTTTGTATCTGCCAGCTCTGTGTTAGTTAGGGTCATACCTGGAAGTGGACAATGACCCCCGGACGTAGTCATTAACACTTTGGGGGGGGTATATTTACAAGCACAACGTTTGTGTGTGTATGTGTGTGCGCTTGAGGCATTAACAGATGTCTGTCCGCACTCTAGAGCCCTCGTCTTTCTAAAGGAAGGAGTTATTTAAATAGCCCGCTCGGAAGAAGCCCTTTATCTCTTGAGTTCAAATAATGCCAGTGCGTAGTAGTTAAAGCATGTGTAGATTAGGCTTTGTTTGGGAAGAGAACCCGGAGGGTGATTTTTATGGAGTCCCACTACACGATAACCACATCTTGAACGTCAGTTGCTATAATAGGCTAATTGCCATTTACACAAGTGGCGTTGACCAGCTGAAAGAGAACCCGACGCTCTGTCTGGCCTCTCACTTTCTGTGGAAGGAAAGTAAACAGATAGCATGGACCGGAAGGAGAAGAGGGTTTTTCATGCACGAGAGAATGGCCATAGAAATGGAATTACTAGTAGCGTAATTCTAGAAATTATATTTCTATGAGGAGGTTGCTCCTTTGTTATGGGGTTCCAGGCTTGAACTCCCAGCTTGTGATAAGGATTCAAAGGCAAGTCCTCCTGGAAGGTTAAACGTGTCAATAGTGATAAGAGGCAGGAGTTTACGGACCATTTCCGCTCCCGAATGAACATCTGATTTGACATCACTCCTTGTCTTGCTCTTTGTGCCATGCACGCTACAGTTGTTTAGTTTCACTTTCTTTAGATTTGTGCTGTGTTGAATAATGTGGGTACACGTGTGGCCTCAATTGCCTCTATCTCATTAGGCTCTGTTTTTTTGTGGCTTGATTTGTGGGCTCCACCCTTTGGTTCGTTAATTGTATTATTACTGATGTGTAGGCCCAGCTAGTGAACTGAACTGGGGGGGGGGTTGGTGAAACAGAATAGGCAGCAAGGTTAAAATAAAGTTGCTTTGATCAAATCCAGCCTTTGATCAGCCAGCTCTGGCCTGAATGCCTTTCTGTTGGAAAGTCATTGCTCCTTTTTGAAGGGGAGGCAGATATCATTCTGTTTTATCATCCCCTGCCTTTTCACCAACCGCTCACCGCCGCAGACCTGCCCCTTTGTGACGGCGGAGAGTGTCAGGCAGAGAGACCTTCAAAACACACACTTTACCCCCACACCCCGAGGCATTTAGGGGCAATGTTCACTCATTCCCATAGGCAAAGTCAAAGTAAAACAGGCAACCAGGCATAGATACAGACACACATATGTGAACGCACACACACACACACGCGCCTGAACACATACAGGTTTTGTTCTTCTATCCTGGTGAGGACCGAAACAAAAATTCCATTCAAAACCCTAATTCTAACCTTAAAATAGCCTTTGTCCTCATGCGGATGTGGGAAATGGTCCCTCACATGGTTAGAACACACACACAGAACAACACAAACCTACTTATCACAGCTTCCTTCTGAGAAATGTGTCATCCCTTATGTTATGTCCTCACTATTTCTTTGCCTTTTCTGCAAAAGCAACAAGTGCAAAACTGATCCCAGGTCATTTATTTCCAGGTATATAAGCTGAACAGCACAAGAGCAGGTTTGGAACGTTACAAAAACATTGGTGCACCAAACCAACGAGCACCACCGCTACCACACAAGCACCAGCAAAGCAGGGATGAGTTATTGTTGGCCCTCTTTTGTGGCCCTTTTTCTAAAGCAGCATCAGTATGGAGGGGACATCACACTCGGACTCAGACTGAGGTTGAATGGAGGTTGCCATGGGTCCTACCTAGCTATTCCACTTAATGCACACACGCACGAAGGTGCGCACACACACACTACAATGATGGCAGTGTTTTGCCCACTGTGCAGTAATTTCACAGAGTATGTATGAAGTTGTTGTTTGTAAAGGAAATTGCAGATGGATGACATTTTTATTTACTAGCATTCTATAGTCTTGAGGGGGTTGATGTCTTTGCAAGTCACACGAACAGCATTGTTCAATTTCAGCTTTTCTATTGGCCAGTCCGTTAAGCTGTAAAGACAAACACACGCACGCACGTGCTTCTATGAACTTTTACCCCGGCAACGATGGTGGGAGGAGCTAGACGTTTAGAGAGGGGTTGTTTGACTCTGACACAGTGATATAGTCCGGTGTGGTTTGTTGAGACAAGTGCCCTCTGTGGTACATGGACTACGATGTTCACGCACGTAACGATGGGTCTACCTGGCAGAACATACTGGAGTGCTGTAGCTGTAACGACTAACTATCTTTGGGTCGACTATGGTTTTGAGTCAAGTGGTAAGCCCTTTTGGTGTTCACTTTTCATTGAAGCTCGGTGCTTTCTGCCAAACAATCAGACCGTGGTATCCGGAAACGTGTTCACTGCTAGAAGTATTTCAAAGACAAAAGTGGTGACTATAAGAAAGTTATGTTGGACTTGCGCATTGAAAAGTGGCCTCGGGAACAGTCTAAATGCCCAGTACTTTGTCTAGATTTCTGTTGTTCTCCGTTTCAGATAGCGGACGCGGCCAAGTCGTCCTCCGAAGTGGATGAACTTTTCATTGACGACACAGGGTCCGGGGGCTACTACCCCGAGGATGACGACGACTTTAACTCGGGGTCAGGATCAGGTAAGAGTCTGGTCACAGTAGTCTTCGACTGGGTCGGCAGGCAGGCAGGCTGGCTTTTCACCCAGAGTGGGCATGTCTGTAGAACTGAGGTCTTACTTAGGTATTGAAGCCCTTCTTACAAAACTTTTAACAACATGCAGATGGCCAAAGCAAAGCAGGCTGTAAGAAAGAGCTTTGATAACTGTGGCGAACACTGTTCCCAGTAAAAATGAAACCAGACTCACTTTACCTTCACCTGATCCCATTCTAGAATATCAGGAGGTGGCCTTGTCTGTTGTGATTGAATTATGAATGTGAACGTGAGGTTCTTATGAAAAGCCTGATTTCTCTTAGGTACAGACTCAAACATAGACTGACAAGCAACTGAAAGTAATTGAGTGCTGGTGAAGTAGTACAAACAGTGCTATCTCCTCATCTTGCTCTGCAGGCACTGCTGAGGAGGTGATCGAGGAGGCGGTGACCGTGAGCACGCTGTACATTGCGCCCAAAGCAGAACCCACCCAGGACTCCACCAAAGACTTCACTCCCAGAGTGGAGACAGACACGCCCAGAGAAGACCTGCCTGGGGAAACGCCCTGGAAGCCAGTCAGAACTGAGGTGAGGGAACATAACCTTTTAGACCGGCCCACTAAGCTAACGATGGACCGGCCCACTGGGCATTTGCCCAAACTGCCCTAGGACCAGTCCCTTTCTTCCCCCGTATGGTAGATATTGAAAGATTGGAAATTGTGTGGTAGTCTGAGGGGAGCCTTTCCCCTCCCAAAATAACAGTTGAACATGCATTGACCCCGATGCTGGAATGCTATACATAAAAGTAGTAATTGGTAATAGAGCCCTAATAACGCACTAATACTATAGCATTTTGCTAGACAGTGATCTATGCTCTTAGACCTCAGCACAGATGAAGAGTATAAACCATCAGCCATAAGTCTTAACTCATTGACATAGAATGTCATCAAATCCCTCTAATGCAGTGATGATAATACCCTCCAAGAGGTTCCTCTGGGGATAAGGGATCAAGCAGTCATCTAGGCTCCTGATGTTGCTCTGGTTTTGTTGTACATTATGCTGGATTACTGAATCAAACAGTCATAATCTCCTGTTTTAGAACACTACAGAATCCGCTCTTGTTGGGTGATGGCCTAGATTCTTTCTGGCCTGGTTCCATTGTGGTCCCTTTCTCCTTCCCCTAATCCCTTACCATTCAATATTTACACATGAAGACACTAGGGAGGTGACAGCAATACAGTGACGACTCCACCAACCCCTCCAATAGTTTTAGTGTGGCTTCTGCCATGTTGCTTTCACCTATCCAGTCTTTTCAGATCTGTTAACAGGGATGGTGTAGGGCAGGTGATTTTACTTGGCCCTGGTTTCGGAGATAGAGACCCAAATATGGACCCAGGCATCTATGTTAGTACATAAACTATATCCCTCTAGCTTCCATTCTCCTGGCCTTTTTATGTTTGTAAAAAAAATGTTTTTTTTAAAAACGGTATACCACCATCGTATCCTTCCATTCTCTCCTCCCAGCCCCCAGTACCCGTCACCGAGGATGTACGCAAGAACCAGATCACCAGCACCCCCAGCTCCCCCCTGGAGCCCATCGATGTTCGCTCGGAAAACCTCTTCCAGAGGACGGAGGTGCTGGCAGGTATGTACGGCAACAGCAGCACAGGGGTTCACCATTTTCCACACTCGTCGCAGGCAACAGTGTGCAGTCTTTACACCTGTGTCTACCCATCTAAATGTTGATTATGGGTTGTTGAGCTGTTGAATGGGACATTCTGTCACATCAGGTAATTACACTGCCATGTTATTTCTGAATGTCTGAATGTTTCTTGATTACAACGCTGATTATGAAGTAGGTCAGGTGGCGGGTCTGGAGCGACGCTTAAAGTGTGTCTGCTGCCCAGATTGATGACAAGAAAATCTGCGTTTGGATGTCTGCCGAGTTTTGTTGGTTGGATCTTTGCTGCATCTTTAGCATATGTAGCAACTTCATACATCCTCTGCCATATAACACCTAATAATCTGTAATATAATTGCTATAACATTGCTGTTATACACTGAGTGTAAAAAACAACAACATTAGGCACACCTTCCTAATATTGAGTTGCACCACCTTTTTCCCTCAGAACAGCCTCAATTCGTCGGGGCGTGGACTCTACAAGGTGCCGAAACCGTTCCACAGGGATGCTGGCTCATGTTGACTCCAATGGTTCCCACAGTTGTCTGGATGTCCTTTGGGTGGTGGGACCATTCTTGATACACACGGGAAACTGTTGAGTGTGAAAAACCCAGCAGCGTTGCAGTTCTTGACACAAACCAGTGCGCCTGGCACCTACTACCATACCCCGTTCAAAATACAATTAAAGCTTTTGTCTTGCCCATTCACCCTTTGAATGGCACACATACACAATCCATGTCTCAATTGTCTCTTCAACTTGTCTCCTCCCCTTCATCTGCAGTGATTTGAAGTGGATTTAACAGGTGACGTCAATAGCGGATCATAGCTTTCACCTGGTCGGTATGTCATGGAAAGAGCAGGTGTTTTATACACTCAGTGTACATTGTGTTTATTTCCTGATCAGATCCACATTCCTTAATCATGATGTTCTGCCCACGTCTCTCATGCTCTCTACAGCTTCTGAAAATAATGTATAAAATACATTTCTACCCGTCAACGGGACCTTCCAGAGTTCATAGCGCACTTTGCTCAAATTTTGTGTTAATTCACTTCTACTGAAATCCAAACTAGGAAAATAATCTGACTGGCAATCGCACTCTCTGATGCTGTTTTCCTTTCAGTGTCGGCGATAAACATGTAGAGTGTTACAAATGGACTGGCACTTCAGTTCCCCTTTGTTCTGACATCCGTCTGATAGTTACTGGGAAAAAGTGACATGAATGAGGACAAGTAGGGGACTTCAATACAGTCATGCTGGAAATATATCCCAAACATCCAACCAGTTAGTCGCCTTTGCTCGTTTTGGATTTTGTTGTTTATTCCAAAGTTTGCAACGTAGAAAACATGGTCTAACTATTGTATTTCAAAATTGCTCAAATTACTGGTCATGTAGACAGACATGTGAGGCCCTGACTTTTCGAACTGTCTGCTAGCTAGACTACTTTTTTCTGTTTTCAATTATAGTCATGTTGGCCACATCCACTAAAACCCTGGCCTTGACAGGGCTGTATATACTGTGGATTAGAGTAATGTACAACTCTTGGGTTCAGGAGGCCCAGGCCCACTGTGTAGAAACAGATCTGGCTAGCTAACCTCCTCCTGTCCTCTCTACCCTCCTACCTTTCCTCATCCTGTCCCCTATGGCTCCCACAAACTCAAATGGTCTGTAATCTAATTTACATTTATCCGCTCTACACCGAGGAGCCGCACGGTTTCTGGCTGTAAGCGTGCCAGATATCTTTTTACCCATGGGGCCGAGGCGCCAGTTCAACATGTGGAAATATAACTGGAGCAGAGGGGAGATTGTTTCGCCACAAGAGCCCTAAAACAGATTAAGGGCTGTAAAGAAATCTTATACAAGTATAATTGGAAGAATGATGAAATCCTATGTAAATAATTAGCATGCAGGAAACAAGGGCATGTCCTGGGAGTAATCTTGAGTAGCTTGATAGGGGGATTGTGTAAGAAAGGGCACAGTGCATTCAAAGATCCCTCTCTAGATGCTATAAGCTTTAATGTCCTCTGAATAGCCTTTGACCTCAAACCTCTGACCTCACCCTCTCTCTGTCCACAGCTGTCATTGCGGGTGGAGTTATTGGCTTCCTCTTCGCCATCTTCCTCATCCTCCTCTTGGTTTACCGCATGAGGAAGAAGGACGAGGGCAGCTACGACCTGGGAGAGAGGAAACCCTCTGGGGCAGCCTATCAGAAGGCCCCAACCAAGGAGTTTTATGCATAAAGCCCCGCCCCCTCATGAGAAGATTGACAAATCGGAGTGACAGTTTATAGCAGTCCATGACAACAAGAAAAAACCTGTTCAAATATACTGTAACAACAAAAAATAAAAAGTTAATTGAGGAAAAATTACATAAAGAAAAGCTTTTGCATAGAGTATTGTAATTAAGACATTTTCTTCTTTTTTAATGAAAAGCCAAGCATTGCTTATTTTATGGCATATCTCAGTGTATTTAAACATTTTGTGTATTATTTGAAAAGGCAAAAAAATATAAAAACATTTTAAAAAATCTGTTACGGTGAGAAAAAGCTATTGCATCTGTCTTCTGTCAAAGGAGCTGTTTTTAGTCGCTGACTACTATTTAACTGTAGCAGTATGTATTTGTAAAGAAATGTTTTAAAAGTGGAAATAATTGAATATAATTATTCTGTATCAATCCTATAAAAAAATATTGTCCTAGCATGTCTGGCGTTGATCTTTAAAAGGTGTATTTCATTCATTTATATTTTTTTCTCAGATGTAAAAAAATATATATATATATATATATGCCTTTTGTAGTATTCATGAAGCTTTTTCATCTTCATATTAACGCTGATAACTGTCAATGTAAATGTTCTCCCTTCAGGTTACAATGTCAATCAATCTAGTTGAACTTGAGCGTTTCATTTATTTTTTTGTTCGTCTTGTTTGTTTTCTTTCAATGTTTGTTTTGGTCAAAACCATTTCTTATACAGCATACATGTTAAAACACAGTAATCGGTCTTAAAAAAGCTAAGATGTGTCAGGGGCTCAAGAAAAACACAAGACTTACTTTACAGTATGTCTTGTGGATGTTTTTTTAACATTTAATTTAATTGCATACGACTTCTCATATTGCACATTCACCTCATTGCTTCTTTGCTGGTCTCGTTCAGCTCTGAGTGTTTACGATGTTTGGGGTTAAATTTGGCTCTGGGGCAATGTTTTCCCCTAGTTTACTCTGCCTGTTCCATCTGCCTTTGCTCCTCCCTCTCATCCTCAGCATTCTCTCCATCTCCTCCATGTAAGCGGTCGGCCTCTCCCCTTTTTCTCACTCCACTGTGTTGCCAGTGTTTTTGTCTCCCCTTTGTCGATGGTTTAGCCCGGAGATCCTCGATTCTCAGAGAGCGTGAGGTTGGTTACCAGGAGCAAGACAGAGAAATACACCATGGGATTGTTGTTGCCATCCTCTCTCATTGAAACAGTCACCTCTGCGTGAAGGGTACAACAGGTTGTGAAGTTGCCTTTTGAGCTGTACACAAATGTGAAGTAGACGTCATCTGAACTCCCAACCACCCACATGAGGCCATCCTCCCTGCACCCCCCCCCCCCCTCATTCCCTCCTCCTTTCTGCTATACCCTCCAGTCTGCAATCTCTTTCTCTCTCTCTCTCTCATATTATCATCATAGAAAAGATAGGTACTAAACTGCAAACCAAAACCCAAAGACACAGTATTCTCACCATTGCTTGAACTTATTCCCATTATGGCCACGTTACTCTCATTTTCTTTTCCTTCATTTTTTTTATTTGATTTTTTTTATAGCTTTTTATTTTATTAGAGACTTGACCATTGAGTCCAATTGCTTATTAGTATACAAAAAGATATATATTATATATATATATAAATGCATATTCACAAATGTTTTAAACCTTCAAAGTGCCTACCATTTGGAAATGTACTTGCTCTCTCGGAGAGCATAAGGAGACGCATACGTTACACCAGGAGGATGATGATGATAATGACTGGCATTCTGTGAGCACAGATGACTAATGGTCACCACTTTTTTTTTTTTTTTTTTAAGTCTTACAAAAGCAGACAGTATTGTACCTATACGTTGAAACAACACTACTGAATAAACATTGTGGCCTAATATTGATCTTGTGTGGGCTTTATTGATCCCTGTGTCTTTTTCTCTTCGCGGTTTCTTCTCCCTCAGGCCACAACCAATGACTGAGGAATACTGTATACTGGTCTCCCACAAGATGCCATTTTACAGATGCTTATATCTCGGTAATGATTAACATGAACTATATACCATAAAAGCATCAATTACTTGTCTATTAGCACATACTGTATTTCACCACCCGATAACCATTAAATAAGCTTTGGGCTTTGACTGTCGGTGTTGATGAGTGATGGATGAAGCAGTATCATTTTACTGAACTAATCTGATGGGTTCTGGATTGAGATTAGTATAATGGGAATGTAAAGTGCTAACTGGGAGATTATCCTGCCTCTTGTTTCCATATCTGTCACAGAGATTTATTTTGGACCTTTATTTAACTAGGCAAGTCAGTTAAGAACAAATTTTTATTTTCAATGACGGCCTCGGAACAGTGGATTCACTGCCTTGTTCAGGGGCAGAACGACAAATTTGTACCTTGCCAGCTCGGGGATATGAATTTGCAACCTTTTGGTTATTAGCCCAACACTCTAACCACTAGGCTACCCTCCCGCCCCAAATGTACAGTAGTGCCATAGTGTTCCTGAGGCATCCGGATCTCTTATAGATGGTGAGATTAAGAGCAAGTAAAATCTTGGCTAGAGCGCCAGCACACTACAGCTACTGTAGCATGTGAGCAAGGTTTGTTCATTCAGAATGGGGTTATTAAGGCCTTAGTTGAGCAATGGTCGTGAAGACCCCGGCGCTTCAAAGTGTTGAAATGGAAGACACCATATTTTGGTGTTTTCTTGGAAGAAATGGTAGGAAAGGGTGGATGTGTGCGCACATTAGTGGGTAGCGTGGGCTTGTTTGTGTGTGTCTTTGCTCGCTTGATCAATGGGTTAACAGACCCAGGCTATCACTAGTTAAGGCACGTGTTGTTTCGCTGTACGAATACACTTTTCTATACAGAACAAGGTCAGTACGTGTAAGTATGTGATATTTGCCCAAGAACGATATATGTACGACACATCCCAAAGAGAGGCATCTCAATAGGATAAAGCAATGTGCCAATAGGATAAAGCAGAGCCAATAAGAGAATGTCTCTCCAACTCTTGCTCAGCAACACTGATCGATCCATTCCCTGCACATCCATCCAGTTCCCCCACTGTTTGTGTGCCTATGTGTCTGGGTGTGACCACAATTTATAGCCCCCTGAATGGTTGACTCTGTTGATGTTTGTGTTGGGGTTAGGGTCCGTGTGTGTCTATGTCAGAGTGTAGAACATAAATTCATTACCCTTTCAATAGGAGAGAGACTAGGGAAAGGGGTTTGGGTGGATGTTTTTAGGGGACAAAAACCACTACGTATCTCTCTCCCTCTCTCTCATGCTCTGAGACAGAACTAATTCAATAAAGAGGCCGGCCATCAACTGTTAGTGAGTGCCAAACCATGCAGAAACTTCTAGGAAATGGAGTCCAAAGTAAACACGCTGTCAGGCCTCATAAAGACTCATGGCTGGAGGCTAAGCCGTGGCCGGCGTGGAGACGTAGCACCTCAGTGACCCAAACACAGCCGACCGACACTCCACTGGGCCACTGCAATGCACTGTAGTACTATACGGCCACAAACTGGGTCAGACATGACAGGATTGGATGTGTGTCTATACCAAACACCACAGGAACCTTTACCGGACAACACCTATCATTGCCAAACGTCTGTTCCAAGAAGAGGTGGATACAATGAATGGATACTAGGCATCAGTGGAGTTCAGTTCGAAGCTGTTCTGTGCCAAGTTGCAAGGTACCTAAATGACTGCATCACTGGACTGATACTTCACCCGAAAAGACCACACCGTTCTAATACCAAAGTCAGCTGAAAATGTGGCAGGAAGGTGTGTGACTGCACCACAGCCGCTCTCTGAAGCACACTGAGCAAACTGAGGCCTCTACCATTGAAGTACATAATAGTACTTCTTGTTTTTGCTGCCACGTCCCCCATGCTGTCTGAACGCTTCTCTCGAATTGCCCACGTTTCTTTATTCTCAGGATTGCGAGGAATTGGTTGAAAGAGCTGTTGATTTGTCGGAGGCACTTTATTGGACTCGGGTTTTGACAGGCGAGGAAGTGAAAAGGAGAAGGGGAAAAAAGCACGTCTTCCCCCGCAAAATGTTCCCTGTGGGGAGGTGAACTACTGTTTCCTCCCGGTTGATTGTACCAATGAGACACAAGATATTTATGGATAAGGTGAATGATGTCATCTAAGGTTGCGCAACAATTTCTATAGCACATATATCATGCACTGTCTTTCTCCAGGCAAGACTTTCATCATCATTTGAACAGTTAGCTACTTGAAGCTACGTTTAGTGTCAGAACCCTGTGAATAACACAGTTGGTGATCTCTGAAATCTTTAATGGCTTTCGTATTCAGATTAACCTACGGTAATGACAATATTATGCTTACATATTTTGCTTGCTTACACAAGGGTTTAGAATATTTCTGATGCTCAGAAGAGGGCGGTGTAAATGTATCACACACCTGGCTATAACTCCTTTACTAATTGAACCATCTAAAGCACTGGGGAATAAATCTTTCAATAACCAGAAATATTGTATTTTCAACTGAAAGTAAAAGACGCAAAAACTAAATTTACCGTTAGCATAGTGCACATAAAACAGATCGACCACTTCTTAGACTTACTGCACTTTTAATGAGAATGACAGATCTATAACTCCCATTTCTATGTGAATTTGGTCGGGTCGCCTAAAAAGTTACATATTGCAGCTTTTAATCTGGCAATCCAATTTGGTTCCAATGTCAAACAGAAGTGTTAAAGAAACAAGTCTTTAGTCTCGTAAAAATAACAGAATTAGAACCTTACTCATAGAACTGCTGTGAGATGGAAACGAACAATAACCCTTGCTCACACACACACACAACAAACTCAATTTCGAGAAATGACAAGCTCCTCAATTTGCTACTTAATCACTCTGGCTCTTGATTAAACACTGACTGATAATGAATGCCAATGTGCCACCTTGGTTCCCTCTGATAGGATTTAGAAATCATCATCCGCCCAACACGCTCGGCAGCATTCTCATCTTCCCCCTAACAAGAAACACGATAGTGCGCTTCCTTTTAATACTACTAGATCATTGGAGGCCTATTTTGAAAAATGAAAGTTTTGTTTTGATTAAGGCCTTTCTGATGGGACCGTTTATAATCATTATATTCTAATTAAGTCGTAGGCTCAGGAGAGAGAGAGAGAGAGAGAGAGAGAGAGAGAGAGAGAGAGAGAGAGAGAGAGAGAGAGAGAGAGAGAGAGAGAGAGAGAGAGAGAGAGAGAGAGAGAGAGTGAGTCATGGATTTGAGCTTAGAGCCCATGGGAATTTGTTGTATAAGTCACACTTGAAACTTGGTAATTTTGTAATCAGGGTTTAGTAAAGTTACAGGCCTCTAGTTCTAGTATCTGAAGCGGTGTTGGAACTACACTGTACCATAGAGCAGTGTTCTTCAATTCTGGTCATGGGAAACTTCAGCGACTGGCATCATAGACTAGACGTAACATAGCAAATGTACATCCAAAACACTCAAATTAGTATGATATGTTATTTTTGATATGGCTCATTTGAGGAAGGGGATGACCATCCTCAGTGAATTTCAGATGTGATGTTGTGAAACATTAAAAAAGTTAGACTTTTTAGATAAAACTATACTAAATATATTCAAATGTCACAAAATAATTTATTAAAACACACTGTTTTGCAATGAAGCTCTACAGTAGCCTCATCAGCACTCTGTAAGAAAGCACCATGGTGTAGCTGGAGGAGAGCTAGTTGCCGTTCTCCTCTGGGTATATTGACTTCATTACAAAACCTAGGAGGCTTGTGGTTTTCACCCCCTTCCATAGACTCCCGCAGTAATTATGGCAACTTCCGGAGGACATCCTCCAACCTATCAGAGCTCTTGCAATATGAACTGACATGGCTATGGCTATCCAACACTGGAACTATTCCAAGTCAAGGCAAGATTTTGGATTTATTCATTTATTGCTACGGGTCCTGCCGGTGTAACTGCTAAACTGCTCGATGCTGACTATAAACTGTACAGCATGATTGTAGCCGGTTTACTAGCACATTAGTTCTAGTAGCTATATTGACTATGAAATTAATATGGTGACAATGATGTAGGCTGTGTGTAGCAGTTAGTGGTAATGATATGAAGGTTTGGCTTGGAAAGGTTTTCTCACCTAGTCACAGAAAGCTGATGTGTTGTCCAGAAGCAAAGGGAAAAGGTGAGAGGAGAGCGGTAGATGCAAGAATGAATTATACAACGATTAAAAGGATCATGCTGTTTGTACGTGGCTGCTATGAAAGTAAACTGCGTTTGAGTGTGATCAGGGGTGTACTCATTCTGCTGATTCTGTTGAAAAACGTTTCTTAAACGGAAGCAAACAGAACGAAACAGGGATAATTATACCTGAATTTGTCCAATAGAAACTCATGCTTGCAACTGTTGGACTAATAATTACGCCCTAGATCAGATAGATGCAGGCAACTGTGTGCAAGGCAGTATTGAATGTGTCACTGTCTGTCACCTTGATTACTCCATTTTGTCTCTTGACCTATGTTGTATACTTTCATTCATAGGCTAGGTTAA
Organism: Oncorhynchus keta; assembly: GCF_023373465.1. Taxonomy (NCBI): domain Eukaryota; kingdom Metazoa; phylum Chordata; class Actinopteri; order Salmoniformes; family Salmonidae; genus Oncorhynchus; species Oncorhynchus keta. The sequence goes on along the minus strand of NC_068440.1, from coordinate 5,669,553 downwards.
AGTAACATCATGATGGGTATAGTCAACATTTGAGTATCATGTAGTGGGTGAATGGAATATGAATGATAGTTATCCAATATGCTGTAATAGAAATAAAGCCATGCTGATCATTTTTCGGGGACCCGTTTCAAGAAGCGAGGCATGTTAATGTTTTTTGGCAGAAATGCCTTCTGGAACATGTGAACTTTAATGTGCCTTAATAACAAATGTGTATGGCATCTGTAAATAAATACATAAAACAAATAAATTGTTAAATTATGAGCCTAGTTGGTATAGCCATGGAAAAAGCGAGGAACCTTCCCGCTAGCAATGATTGGCTGAGATAATGGCTGGGCTGGACATGCCGAGAGATGAGTTCGGATTGGTCTGCCATGTAGCGTGATTCTGTCTGTAACATGAGCTGCTTAGTATCTGTAGAGAATCCTTGCCACCCGAGCTTTTTTGAAAGATATAACATTAGCCATGGAGAACTGCAAAAGTGGTGATACTGCTCTCAACAACATTGCTGCCCTGAATTTAACAGGCGCTATCGACAAGGATCAGTGGGGAAAAGTTGTGATGGACTACTTTCTGCACACGGTCAGTGTGAACCGGAGTGACTTCACACAACAACAGACCAAACAAGCTGCAGCTAGCTGCGAACCAAAATTAAAAGACACGATGCCTTGAAGCATTCATCCATGTACAGTAGCAGTCAAAAGATGGGACACACCTACTCATTCAAGGGTTTTTCTTTATTTGTACTATTTTCTACATTGTAGAATAATAGTCAAGCCATCAAAACTATGAAGTAGCACATATGGAATCATCAAATCAAATCACATTTACAGTATTTATATAGCCCTTCATACATCAGCTGATATCTCAAAGTGCTCTACAGAAACCCAGCCTAAAACCCCAAACCGCAAGCAATGCAGGTGTGGAAGCACGGTGGCTAGGAAAAACTCAATAGAAAGGCCAACACGTAGGAAGAAACCTAGAGAGGAACCAGGCTCTGAGGGGTGGCCAGTCCTCTTCTGGCTGTGCCGGGTGGAGATTATAACAGAACATGGCCAAGATTGTCAAATGTTCATAAATGACCAGCATGGTCAAATAATAATAATCACAGTAGTTGTCAAGGGTGCAACAAGTCAGCACCTCAGGAGTAAATGTCAGTTGGCTTTTCATAGCCGATCATTAAGAGTATCTCTACCGCTCCTGCTGTCTCTAGAGAGTTGAAAACAGCAGGTCTGGTACAGGTAGCACGTCCGGTGAACAGGTCAGGGTTCAATAGCCGCAGGCAGAACAGTTGAAATGGAGCAGCAGCACGGCCAGGTGGACTGGGGACAGCAAGGAGTCATCACGCCAGTCCTAAGGCATGGTCTTAGGGCTCAGGTCCTCCGAGAGAGAGAGAGAGAGAGAGAGAGAGAGAGAGAGAGAGAGAGAGAGAGAGAGAGAGAGAGAGAGAGAGAGAGAGAGAGAGAGAGAGAGAGAGAGAGAGAGAGAGAGAGAGAGAGAGAGAGAGAGAGAGAGAGAGAGAGAGAGAGAGAGAGAGAGAGAGAAAGAAAGAAAGACATAATTAGAGAGAGCATACTTAAATTCACACAGGACACCGGAAAAGACAGGAGAAGTACTCCAGATATAACAGACTGACCCTAGACACAAACTACTGCAGCATAAATACTGGAAGCTGAGACAGGAAGGGTCAGGAGACACTGTGGCTCCATCCAATGATACCCCCGGACAGGGCCAAACAGGCAGGATATAACCCCACCCACTAGAGGGATATCTTCAACCACCAACTTACCATCCTGAGACAAGGCCGAGTATAGCCCACAAAGATCGCCGCCACGGCACAACCCAAGGGGGAATCGTGTAGTAACCCAAAAAGTGCAAACCTTTTCATGCGTGAGTTCCGAATATCTCTAACGGTCGCCCCAGCGTGAGTTTTTTTATGAACGTGATGTCAGAACGTTCTCTCCATTCCAGAATGTGATTGTTTTGCAACAGTACATTTAGTCCGCGCTGCCCTCAAACCAAGGCACGCAGCCTGTTTTTATTTATAGGCTGTTTCCAACGTTTTGCAGTTTGCATTGAGGTGTGTTCCGCCTCCTCATTTAGTCATTTTTACTTTTGAGGACAATATATATATTTTTTTACATTTCTGACCTGGACAAAATTCCCCAAGCACTTTGCAATTGTTTGTGCAGTTCAAGTCTGCAGACATTTGAGCATCTCCAGTCAGAACAGGATCTGCACACAGGTGTTCACATTTTCCGTCTGTTGCCCGCATCGCAATCATCGTTTTCGTTACCAATAATAACTCTGGAAATGTGTGCGTTTCTACCAAAGTAAGTGCCTTAAAACATTATAATCGTTTCAGTATGTTGTTTCTACTGTAGCTCACGGTATGTATGGACCATAGTATATTTGTTTATATTCCTTATAAACGCGGCCACGCGAGGTAACTTAATTTCATAACCTTTATGGTGTTTATTTTCAATCGTTCTTATGTTAGCTAGCTACATTCTTTTATTAGCTCTGTAAGACAATGCTAATTGCGTCAGAGAAGTATTAGCTTGTGTTGTATTTTGAAGCTACCCTGGCTTTACGACTCCCAAGTGGTGCAACAGTCTAAGGAACAGCATCTCACTGCTAGAGGCATCACTACAGATACCCTGGTTCAAATCCAGGCTGCGATTCTATCAAAGTAAGTGCCTTATTGCATTAATAGTTTCTGTATCTGATTTGTATGTGAACTGTACGTCCTGTTAGTTGGTGGTGAACTATGTGGACATTGAGGGTAGCGGCGATCAGATGGAAGAGTATCTTCTTATACCACTTGGTCGTTTTCCGTGTCCACAAAGCTGTTTATCATGTCCGCCTTATCCACTGCCCCCATTTTGAGGTTATAGTCAAGCACACAGTCTGGTTTGATCTTTCTCTTTCGTCAGGTGGTCCACCTTCCCTGTGGCCGATATGGTTGCTGTATGGACAGTGGAGAGGACATGGTTTCTGTCTGGACAGTGGAGAGGACATTGACGTCTCGTTTGTCATGCCACTTTACTGCCAGCTGTTGACTGGTCTCCTTGAACTCCACCTCCCCTCTTTGCATCTTCCTCCATCCGAATGCTGGCATCCCCTTCCTGTTCGACCTGACTGTGCCACAGGCTCCTGTGCTGTTGGAAGAGCAGAAGCTGGAAGAGTGTGGGACTGCTGTAACAATTGTCCCCATACAAAGTCTGTCCCTTGCTGAGATGAGGAGCCAGCACGGTCATCACCGTGGACCTGGGCACCCCAAGCCCCTCATAATGTTGGATGTCAGTGGTGGACCCTGGGTAGACTATAACGTCCTGGACAAATCCTGTCTTCACGCAGCACATGACAAAGAACTTGACCCCGAACCTGTAACTTTCCTTAACATCAGGTACTCATTAATGCATAGGTCCTTGTATGGCACAAAGACCCAACCAAATGCTGATGTCAGGCTGGTAAGAACATTTCTTATTTTGTATAATGGGTCATTTAGGATGGCAGTAGCATTGTTGACGAAATGCAGGCATCGCAGCAGAACAAGGAAGCGATCTTGGGAAAAGAGGTTGGCAAAGAAGGGAGTTGCAAACATAGGATCTGTGCTCCAGTATTCTCTTTGGGAGTTCTTCTTTACTATCCCCATGATAATTACTGTCACCAGGAAGGTATACATTTCACGAATTGTGGTTGCCACCCATTTAGTGAGTTTCCCCCTCACTCCTGGCTCTCTCTTCTCTTGTAGCTCCAAGGCATAGCGATTGGTCTCCTCTACTATGTCTCCCAGCAGCTCCTCTGTCAGAAACAACTTGAAGCACTCTGCCTCAGAGGGAAATGGCAAGGGGCGTTGCTCTCCAGACTGGGACTCATCAAAGCAAACAGCAGGGCCAGGAGGGGTGAAATGGCTGGCGGCCTTCCAGCTACCACAAACCTCCTGTACTTCATCCACTATTAGTCTGTCTCCATCACCACCAGCATTTTCAAAGGGACCTGGGACTTTGTCAGTAGACAAGGAGTCCTCAGATTCAGGGTTCTCAATGGCTACAAGGTTGGGGGGCAGCTCCTCACTGTCAGAATCTGATTCCTGACTTTCAGACTCATTGTCAGAATTGATTAAAATCTCCAGAATTTCAGCATTTGTGAGTTATCTCCTTTTGAAAGACATTGCTCATGCTACAGCTTAGCTACATACATAAACAACAACACTGAATAGCTCAGAGTGGGAGTCAGAGGTTACGTGATTGACTGCCGGCCCGCGCCACTAGTATCAACAAATCACTATCATAAAGTGTTTTGTGTGGTATTTATTTATATATTTACTGTTTTATTCACGTTTTCAATTACCGGTGACAAATCATGCATTCCGATTCTTGCATAGATTGTAAAGGGCACATATTATGGATGTAAAATGATTTTTTTTAAAGGTTGTACTGATTATGATGAGTTTAGCTAATTCTAGCTATGTGTGGGACCATGTTTGTTGACATACAATGCATTCTGGGTTCCACGTAATCGTCTGTTAGACCAAAGATGTTATAACAAAATGAGGTGAGTGAGAGTTCACAAATTTTTTGAGAACTTCCGGAAATTAATGGTGGAATGATGTGTACAATGATAGACGACACACCCCCTTCAACATGCATACTATAAACAGACCAAACTCATCTTGTCTTCTCTTATTATCTTTGGTTTCTGTGAGAAAAAAAAAACATGACAGAGAGCAGAAACTACCCATCGTCGGATTACTGATGATGTGATTAATAATAAATAGCAATTTCTATTAGCTAATTCATTTTGTAGTTTATGTCAGCTGAGAGTTGTCTAAATATGACCGCTTGTGTTACCTAAATCTTTCCTCAGTTAGCTAGGACAAAATGTGGCCTACATTTTTCCCGTTTGGATGATTGTGTTATGCTATAGATACTTCTGTGAATGTTTGAATAATGCATCCAAAAATAAACTGCTCATATTTGGACATAACTTTGTAAGGACTGTGTTTTTGAAAAATGTTTCTGAATAAAAAACAGTGTGGCCAGCTCAAATGCTGATTGATTGTTGCAGGGACCACTGTAGAATGGGTTAAACAAATCAAAATATATTTATATTTGAGATTCTTCAAAGTAGCCACCATTTGCCTTGATGACAGCTTTGCACACACATTTTCTCAACCAGCTTCATGAGCTAGTCACCTGCAATGCATTTCAATTAACAAGTGTTAAAAGTTCATTTGTGGAATATCTTTCCTTCTTAATGTGTTTCAGCAAATCAGTTGTGTTGTGACAAGGTAGAGGTGGTATACAGAAGATAGCCCTATTTGGTAAAATACCAAGTCCATATTAGGGCAAGAACAGCTCAAATAATCAAAGAGAAATGACAGTCCATCATTACTTTAAGTTTCTTCAAGTGCAGTTGCAAAAATCATCAAGCACTCTCATAAAGACCGCCACAGGAAAGGAAGACCCAGAGTTACATGTGCTGCAGAGGATAAGTTCATTAGAGTAACCAGCCTCAGAAATTGAAGCCCAAATAAATGCATCACAGAGTTCAAGTAACAGACACGTCTCAACATCAACTGTTCAGAGGAGATTGTGTTAATCAGGCCTTCATGGTCGAATTGCTGCAAAGAAACCACTACTAAAGGACACCAATAAGAAGAAGAGACTTCCTTGGACCAAGAGACACGAGCAATGGACATTAGTCCAAATGTGCTATTTTTGGTTCCAACCGCCTTGTCTTTGTGAGACGCAGAGTGGGTGAAGGGATGATCTCTGCATGTGTGAGTCATACCTCAGGATGAGACCCAGATGTAGACAGTTCAAAATAACAAATGTTTATTTATGAAACAGGGGGCAGGCAAACGACAGGTCAAGGGCAGGCAGAGGCTCAGGAGACCCGAAAAGATTTGGCATGGGTCCCTAGATCCTCAAAAAGTTCTACAGCTGCATCATCGAGAGCATCCTGACTGGTTGCATCACCGCCTGGTGTGACAACTGCTCGGCCTCTGACCGCAAGGCACTACAGAGGGTAATGCGTATGGCCCAGTACATCACTGGGGCCAAGATTCCTGCCATCCAGGACCTACAGTATATTATCCTTGCTATTGTTATTTTATTGTGTTACTTTTTAATTTGATTTTTTACTTGAGTTTATTTCGTAAATATTTTCTTAACTCTATTTCTTGAACTGCCTTGTTGGATAAGGGCTTGTAAATTAAGCATTTCACGGTAAGGTCTGTACCAATTCAATTTGATTGATGAGAGGAATAAAAAAATATATATTCATTTTAGAACAAGGCTGTAACGTAACAAAATGTAGAAAAAGTCAAAGGGTCTGAATACTTTCCAAAGGCACTGTATATGACAAAGACAAGCTACAGTAGGCTCAGACCATCCTTAACCATTGGCAGGGATCCGATTTAAATTCTTCACTCAAGCTCATGCACACCTATTGTTCTTTCTGTAACCCAACCATAGAGCGTAACAAAAGACGATGAGAAAGGATTCAGAGGCGTACATGAGCAACCACAAGAGAAAACAGTTCCTAAGAAAATACATTATCCACTCCGAAGACCCCTTTCGTTGCCTGACTGATCTCTCTCCTCTTTTATCTCCCTCTTTCTCTCCTATTTTTCCCTCCGTCCTTCACTCCCTCTTTACCTTCTGTCACTGTGGAGAGAGGGGAGAAAGAGGGAGAGAGAAGAATAGAGGGAGAGGGGGTTTCTGGTTCCCAGGCGAGGTTTTGATGAAGGCTTTTGAAGTACGCTATGATTGTCCATGAAAGGGCCCTACGTCTCGCCCAAGATGCTATGCTCTCCATCGCCTTCTCTCCTTCTCCCGTCGCCTCTTTCCCTCTCGCTATGATCAGGATATGGATCATGTGTTAACCTTAACTAAGCACGGCGGGACCCATCTAATTACCTACAGGACTTTGGTGCATACATGTGTGGATAAAGGGTTGAGTCGTTGGGACACAGAGGGAAGCAGAAAAGAGAGATGGAACCCCCGTAGGATTCTGGGAAAGTGCTGCCGATTGTCCGTCGACTCCGGTGACAGCGCTGCGGCAGTGGCACTTTGTTATCTCGACAAAGTGAGGCCCAGGGGCTATTTTACAGTACTCCCTCCTCTCTCCATCTCTCCCCTCCTCCTCCTCCTCTTCCTCCTCCTCCTCTCCATCCCTCCCCTGCTCCTCCTCCTGCTCTGCCTCCTCCTCTCTCTCTCTTTTTCTGTGTACTGTCCAATTACCCCTCCCCATACTTTGAACTACAATTAATTCCTATCCTAAGGCGCATATTAACATCATGTTATCGAGAATATTTTTTTATACTATATACTATATACAATTTTATTTTCATTTGAACTATATGTGTTATCAATGAGAGGCAACTATATAATCCATCTCTATGGAAATATACAGTAAATTCAATGAATAATTGATTCCGCAATCTTTTTTTCTCCATTTAGGCTCCACGTATCATAATGTCATGTTGTGTTTAACCGGCTGGGGATGGCATGTGTAAATGTAACACTTGGTTGCATGGTGTGGAAGGGAGACTGGGGAGGGTCCGAGCCAGTGTGTAGAATGAGAGGGGTCTAGAATGTTGTGTGATTTTGTAGCGCGCCCATTGAGAGATGAACGTCTTGAAAGAAAACATTTGTGCAGCAGCATGGTTTAGTCTCACCTCTTTATACAGTATATCTCTCTCTCTCTCTCTGCATTCTCTCTCTCCCTCTCTCTGTCTGTATGAGTGCCTGTACAGAAGGTTTAGGCACTCGGTTGGAACACCTCACGCCTCCTTGGCTATCCAGGAACACTGAACAAACAACCTGACCTAACGTCCAGCCAGAGAGGTGAGAATGTGAGAATGTTACAAAGATAACTAAATAAGGAAGGGATATCATCCATACTGTGTTATATGATGATCATCATGGCGAGGACAACTGTGATGGAAGTAAAAGTATGCATTCATAACGATATTGCGATATTTCATCCATAGACGGTATGAGAATATATAGAAGTATAACAATCACATTCAACATGCAGTCTCACACAGTGTAAGGCGACAAGCATCTTGATACTCACTTTAGCGATATTGTCCCTAGATAAGACTATTACTCCCATATTGCCTCTGCCCAACTGCTACGACTAGCGCTTTTTCATTTTCAACATTCCCTATTCTGTGACTCTAGACTTTTTCAAAGTAGTTTTTACTCACATTGCTTGTAACACACTATAAAGCTGTTCTTTGGGAGCAGTATCATTTGGGTGAATGATCTGCTGCACCTATTTAACTCAGGCAATAGCTATAGGAGGTGGCTGGGTGGGTCAATAATGACTGAGATCAACACTTATTCCAAATAGGCAGTGTGGAGAGAGAGAGAAACGCTGTTCCAGAGTGTTTTCAGACTGAATGTAGCGGAATTTCCCGTCGTGACTTATTTCCCCCTTTTATTGCTCCTCTCATTGAGCAGCTTGCCAAAGCAATTTCAAAGGGTTTTAAGTCCTGTGGAGCTGCCTTATGCTTTGCGAACAAGCAACTTTTAAACAACGTATTCATCAAATAAGCAGTTCGGCAGGCATTTATATTCAAGTTGGCATAAAATTGGTAAAACACCAATGTGATTTAACGACGGGTGTTTGAAATATACATTTAATGGGTTTGCCCTGGTGGATTTCGAAAGAGAAGCACTTAACAAAAAAAAAAATCTGTCTTTTGAGATGTAAATGAACTCAAAATAAAACACTTGACTATCTATAAAATGTGGGTCCTTAGTCACTTGAATCACTGGTCATTAATAAAAAGCAGTTAAGTTTTAAAACTGTGTTAATAACCCCTGAGGGTACATGTGTTTTATGGAAACTTTCCCATAAGTAACTTTCGGCCAATTAGAAGTCACTCTGCCCAAGAGAGGAAAGGGGTTTGGTTCATCTCGCCCGGGCGCCTGTGGAGCCGTGTTTTGCATCGGCTGAAAGTTGATTGCATTCGATTTGGATCCAGACTGCCACCGGGCATGAGCCAGGTGCCCCGTTCAAAGCCCATGGCAAAGTTGTCTCAAAAAAAAAGTGACGTAATTAAGTATGCATAGAAAGGATTAGAATCCCGTGTTTTCCCATGCAAAAGTGATTGCTTTTGATAAGAAGGCTTTATCTGCCTTCCGAATGTGCCTTTGCCTGGTGCCCCGCGGCTCAGCATAATGGAATCCGTCCATTAATATCCAGTAAACTGCATAGGATGAAAGTTCAAAGGTCCATTTCTAAAGGACCAGGAAGTAAGTCTGATCAACAATATTGGCAGTTAATCTCAAAGGATTGATTTTAGTTCAGGGTATAATGACATTGACAGGAAGGATTTCAGGAAATGTTCGTAAAATACTGTAGCAATGTACAAAAGGTAAGAATAAATCAAAGGTAAGGACTGCAGCTCTGAAACTTTGTGTTTACTGTCGTCCATGATGATTACAGGTCCTTGCAATGAATGGTTTATACATTTATTTATATGCATGTATGTTGATAAACATGAACAAATCATGATTGTAAATGGTTTAGAAACTGTTCAATAATGCTTTAAATAACCATTTATTTCTTCAAATGAATATGAAAGCCAGTATCTTATAACTTTTTGTGTTATATTCCCTCCCTGCGATGCGAGACAAAGGTCACTTGTATTTCACAGTAACTATGAACATCAAAGAAGGGTGTGTGTTTGTGCAAAAAGTCCCATCTCAAATGTTGATTGAGCTTGCACTGACAAGTATAGACTTGCATGTAAATGTGCAGGAAGAACAGTCACATTAGGCACTCTGAATGGCAAGTCAAAAGAATGTATGAAATAGAGGCAATCGGGACTGCATTGTGAAGTTATGCATAACCTTTGTCAAAGAGAAGTGTTAAAAGCTAACATGAAAGGGGGGAAATCTGCATTCTTCTTCATACCATACTCGGTGTGTGATTTTCAGGAGTTGCTCCTTTGGGGAAATCACCTAGACAGAGACTCTATGTTCAATGAGAGCGAGAATAATGTTCTACTCTAGCCCAATAATGGACTGAAGGAGCCTAATGTTACTCTTTATAGTCCAAGACCTTACATGTTTAGAGGCAAATTGGCTCTGGCAGCCAAAACAACCAAATACTCCATCTAAACGGGAATTGCGGTATGGTTCTAGCAACATTAAGCCCTCTACTTTCATACCCTCTACTTTCATACTTTCATTTCACACATGCAGTATAAACACTTACTACACTTCCAGTGGAAGCTCCTCAGAGGAGGAATGGGAGGACCATCCTCCTCAGTGAATTACAGAAAAACGTCAATTCTGAAACGTCCGGAGGACGTCCTCCAACCTATCAGAGCTCTTGCAGCATGAACTCACATGTTGTCCACACAATCAAAGGATCAGAGAATGACTCTAGTACTGAAAGCATAAGCTACTGCTAGCTGACTTAAAATTGTACAAAAATGAAGAAGAAGCAATTATTTTTTTCACTTTCACTTTCTTAGCCTATTCAAACACCCAGCTCAAACAGAGAGGGATGCTATATTAGCTGGCTGGATATGGCTATGGGTATCCAAATCTGGAACTCTTCCAAGTCAAGGTAAGCTTTTGGTTCTATTAATTTATTGCCACCAGGACCCGCTGGTGTAATTGCTAAACTGCTTCCTGACTGTACACTGTACTACATGACTGCAGCTAACGCTACTAATGCGTTAGTTAAAGTAACCATGTTGACTATGACATTAGCTAATGTGGTGGCAACAATGAAGCAGTTATGATATGAAGGTTCTGTCACGCCCTGGTCTATTTCACCTGTCCCTGGGATTGTCTCCACCCCCTCCAGGTGTCACTTATTTTCCCTAGTGTATTTCTCCCTGTGTTTTCTGTTTCTCTGTGCCAGTTCGTCTTGGATGTTTTCCAAGTAAACCAGCGTTTTTCGCGTTCTCCTGGTTTTTGCTATTCTCCTTTATCTAAGTCCTCCCGGTTTTGACCCTTGCCTGTTTCTGGACTCTGTGCCAGCCTGCCTGACATTTCTGCCTGCCTTGACCACGAGCCTGTCTGCCACTCTGTACCTCCTGGACTCTGATCTGTTTTTTGACCTTTTGCCTGTCCACGACCATTCTCTTGACAACTCCTTTTGAATGAATAAACACTGCAAGACTAACCCTCTGCCTCCTGTGTCTGGTTATAACAGCTGATTTGTTGTGCACTGAAGTCCACAAGCGAAGGGAAAAGGTGAGAGAAGGAGAGCGCGTAGATGCGAAAAGGAATTATATAACGCGCAAAGTGATCACGCTGCTTGTATGTGACTGTTATGAAAGTAAACTGTGTTTGTGTGTGATCAGGGCAGTGTTCATTCCTCCGATTCTGTTGATAAACTTTTCTTAAACGGAAGCAAACTGAATGAAACGGAGATAAACAAACCTGAATTTGTCCAATGGAAACTCTCGTTTGCCACTGCTGGACTAATGATTACACCCTAGATCAGCTAGATGCAAGCAAGGTGGTATTGAATGTGTCACTGTTTGTCACCTTGATAACTCGAATAATTCTCTGGACCTGTGCACCTACGTTGTAAACTTTCATCCATAGGCTAGGTTGTAGCAACCTTATGATGGATAAAGGAAAAATGTGAGTATCATGTAGTGGCCTAGACCCATATACCTGTATGTTACACTGAGCTGGGTGAATGGAATATGAATGATGGTCATCCAAGATGCTGTAATAGAGTAATACCATAATACCCATAAAACCTAGTTGTCAAACAGGGAAATGGTTCCAATCGTTTTCCACCACTCTTTTTTTCCCATAGGGTTTATTAGAAACACTTCAAATAAAGGCTGTGTTTTGTGTCGGATTATCCTGATGTGACGTTTTGATGACCGTGCAAATCTCTCTTGGACAAGGTAACTTTTATCACACACACACACACACACACACACACACACACACACACACACACACACACACACACACACACACACACACACACACACACACACACACACACACACACACACACACACACACACACACACACACACACACACACACACACACACACACACACACACACACACACACACACACACACACACACACACACACACACACACACACACACACAGAGAGAGAGAAACAATGTGCCAAGTTGGTTACTGTTTTGACTTATTTCTCTGGGTTGTCATTGGATTTGTTTGTTATGCTCGAGTGTTTATAATGTCATTACGTTTGATTGTAGTGAGACAACAGTTGAGAGGTGCTATTCTGCCAGTTATATTTCTCATATGTGAGACACATGTGTTCTGTCGCAGTGGTGTATCTCTGCCCTTGGGTCCTGACTTTAGTACTCTGACCCACTTGATGATGATAATGCATTTCATAGTTCTCATTCTCTGTAATGCAAAAGCCAGTAAGTAATTGGCAACTTTTCATTTAGTTTGAGTGTGGGAGGGAGTGGGAGTAAAAGTGAACACTCTGCTATTTGACCCATTGCACTATAATGTCGCCTAATCATCCACTGTTCTCTTTCCCGACAGAAATCACAACAGTATTTACCTTCATAAGTTATTCATACCCCTGGACTTATTCCACATTTGGTTGTGTTGGATTGGTTTCATCTTTTTCTCAGACACCGACACACAATACCTCATAATGACAAAGTGAAAACTTAATTTGAATATTTTTGGAAGTTTATTGAAAATGAAATACAGAAATATGTCTTTTACAGAAGTATTCACACCCCTTTGCTATGACACTCAAAATTGAGCTCAGGCCCACCCAATTTCCTTTGATCATCCTTGAGCTATCACTACAACTTGGAGTCCACCTGTGGCCAATTAAATAGTTTGGACATGATTTAGAAAGAAACACACCTGTCTATATATAAGGTCCTACAGGTGACTGCATGTCAGAGCATAAACTATACCATGAAGTCCAAGGAACTGTCCGTAGATCTTTGAGATATAATTGTGATGAGAAGGGTAGGGTATCAAATCATTTCTAGAGTGTTGAACGTTTCCAAGAGCACAGACGTCTCCATCATTGGGAAATTGAAAAATATTTAACTACCCTGACTCTGCCTAGAGCTGGCCGTCTGGCCAAACTGAGCAACCGGGCAGAAGGACATTGGTCAGGGAGGTGACCAAGAACCCAATGACCAGAATGACAGAGTTCCTTGGCTGAGATGGGAGAACCTGCCAGAACGACAACAGTCTCTAAAACACTTCACCAATCTGGGCTTCATGGGAGATTGGCCAGAAAGAAGCCACTCATGAGAAAAGGGCACATGACAGCACGCCTGGAGTTTGCAAAAAGGCAAGGGAAAGACTAAGATCATAAGGCAAAATATTCTATGGTCGAATGAGACAAAAATGTTACTCTTTGGCCTGAATGCAAAGTGCTATGTCTGGAGAAAACCAGGCACCGCTCATCACCCGTCTAACACCATCTCTACCGTGAAGCATGGTGGTGGCAGCATTCATGCTATGGAGATGTTTATCAAGGAAGGGAGACTGGTAAGGACAGAGGGAACAATGATTAGAGACAAATACAGGCACATCCTTGATGGAAACCTGATTCAGAGTGCAAACAACCTAAGACTGGTGCTCAGATTCACATTCCAACAGGACATCGACCCAAAGCAAAGCGCTGGAATGGCTTCAGAACAAGAATCTGAAAGTCCTTTAGTGGCCCAGCCAAAGCCCAGACTTGAATCCCATAGAACATCTGTGGAAAGACTTGAAGATTGCTGATCAGCGCCGCTCCCCATTTAACTTAAGAAAATCTGCAAGGAAGAATGGGAGAAAAACCCCAAATCCCAAGTTGACTCACAGCTGTAATTGCCGCCAAAGGTGCTTCTACAAATGATTGACTCCGGGGTGTAAATACTTATGTTACTGATATAATTCTGTATTTCATTTTCATAAAATGTCACACTTTTTTTTTAAAATCATGTTTTCACTTTGTATTTATAGGGTATTGTGTGTAGAGGGGTGAGAGAGAAATATATTTAATGCATTTGAATTCAGGCTGTAAAACAACAAAAATGTGTAATAAATCAAGGGGTATGAATCCTTTCTGAAGGCACTGTAGGGGAATGTATGTATATAGCAATCCATACTTTCAATCCCATTTCTGTTCATCATGATGTATAGCAGAACTATATTACTACAGTCAATAGGAGATGTTAGACACTTCTCAAAATAGATGAGTATCTACTTTTTCTTGACTGGTGTGGCTCTAATCTCAAGATTAGTGTACACGCAACAGCACATATCCAATTGTTCCTTTGGAAAAAACACCCTGAAATCCTTAATGATTTTTTCTAGCAAATTTATAGGGAGAATGTTTGAGCGTGTAATTCATATTTGATTCACTGGTGGTGTCAGGGAAGGTAATGTAATAGTGGATGAGCAAAGTGATCTTGTTGCATAAGTCACTTTTATCCCTGCTGTCAGCACTATATCTATCATAGGGCTTTAGTGTCTGGTTCATAAGAAAATGGAGACTGTCAAATTATAGACCAGGGAATAGTATGTTGCGTAACAACTGCCTTTAACGTTTAAAAAAAAACATTGTAAAGTAGTATGCTGCCTTTGCGTTATGGGTTAATAATGACTGAGATAATAATGATTGACTCCAAGGGCATAAAATCCTTTTTTTATATTTGTTTGTCGTTTATGACAACCTGTCATGAAGCAAAATTTTGGTCCTTGAACCCAGCGTAACACCAATTTCACTAACTCTTCACTCAATGAGAAAATTGGACTGTATGCGAAGGTATTTAAAAAAAAAAATTAAAAGCGCCATGGAATGTTCTAGCGGCTGAATACGACAGCTTATGAAAACAGAACGTTGCCTATTAGCACCAAATTATGCTTTTATGGATTGTTATGGAATGGGAGGCCGGCCGTCCCGCTAGTCACTTCAAGCTGTCTGAGGCGCTAGCCCAGGAGTTGTCAAAGGAAATGGAGGTGAGGGCAGAGGGTGGCTGGCCACTTTCCTTTCTCTTTCATTCTCTTTCTCTGTCTCATTTTCTCTTTTATTTTCTCTGCCCTCTCTCTTTCTTCCTCTGTCTCCTTCACTTTACAGAGCTCTCTCCCCCGCTCTCCTCGCCTTCCTCCTTATCTCCTAACTCTATCCCCCTCCTTTCTCTCTTAATTTCTCCCCACTCTCACCATTGGTTAGTAACCTCTAGATGACACCCCTAAGTCCTTAAGACAGAGTCTGTCTGTTGCTAGGTTACCCTTGCTGCCCTCACCGTACTACTTTCATAACACTCTATTTCAAGGAAATTGAGAAAGGATGGGAAAACGGTTGGTCACCTGGCAAAGATCCATGATGTCATCTGGGTTAACCAAGATCCCTGGTATCTCTGACAAGTCAAAATGGACCTTAAGACACCAGTACGTCTCTGTATTTGAGGCTTATACAGAGAACAGATTGCTGCTTCTCCATAGCTTCAAGAGAAAGTACATTGTATGAAATAACATCACACATCATTGCCGCTTGGTCCCCATGATACAACTTTACCTTTCCCACAGTCAGTGGGCATAAACCAGCAGAGAGTACCATTGTAGAGTTTACGTCTCTAAAATGTCTGCCAACTTCTGAGTCTCATAGGTGGACTGGTGGTATGAGTCTATTGTTGGAGGGAGTGAATGGAACCTTTGTTTGCCGTAGACGACAGACATGGGTGCGCCACCATGACTTGAAACACTCGTCCTTGTCAGGTTTTGTTTTACGCTCGACGTACAGTTGAAGTCGGAAGTTTACATACACTTAGGTTGAAGTCATTAAAACTGGTTTTTCAACCACTCCACAAATTTCTTGTAAACAAACTATAGTTTTGGCAAGTCGGTTAGGACATCTACTTTATTTCACTTATAATTCAATGTATCACAATTCTAGTGGGTCAGAAGTTTACATACACTAAGTTGACTATGCCTTTAAACAGCTTGGAAAATTCCAGAAAATGATGTCATGGCTTTAGAAGCTTCTGATAGGCTAATTCACATAATCTGAGTCACTTGGAGGTGTACCTGTGGATGTATTTCAAGGCCTACCTTCAAACTCTTTGCTTGACATCATGGGAAAATCAAAAGAAATCAGCCAAGACCTCCACAAGTCTGGTTCATCCTTGGGAGCAATTTCCAAACGACTGATCTGTTCATCTGTACAAACAATAGTGCGCAAGTATAAACACCATGGGACCACGCAGCCATCATACCGCTCTGAAAGGAGACGCGTTCTGTCTCCTAGAGATGAACGTACTTTGGTTTTTAATAGTGCACATCAATCCCAGAACAACAGCAAAGGACCTTGTGAAGATGCTGGAGGAAACAGGCACAAAAGTATCCATATCCACAGTAAAATGAATCGTATATCGACATTACCTGAATCGCCGCTCAGCAAGGAAAAACTGCCTTAAAAAGTTAGACTATGGTTTGCAATTGCACATGGGGACAAATATTGTACCTGTTGGAGAAATGTCCTCTGGTCTGATGAAACAAAAATATAACTGTTTGGTCATAATGACCATCGTTATGTTTGGAGGAAAAAGGGGGAGGCTTGCAAGCCAAAGAACACCATCCCAACCGTGAAGCATGGGGGTGGAAGCACCATGTTGTGGGGGTGCTTTGCTGCAGGAGGGACTGGTGCACTTCACAAAATAGATGGCATCATGATGAAAGAAAATGATGTGGATATATTGAAGCAACATCTCAAGACATCAGTCAGCATGTTAAAGCTTGGTCGCAAATGGGTCTTCCAAATGAAAAATGACCCAAGCATACTTCCAAAGTTGTGGCAAAATGGCTTAAGGACAACAAAGTCAAGTTATTGGAGTGGTCCTCACAAAGTCCTGACCTCAATCCTGTAGAAAATGTGTGGGCAGAACTGGAAAAGCGTGTGCGAGCAAGGAGGCCTTCAAACCTGACTCGGTTACACCAGCTCTGTCAGGAGGAATGGGCCAAAATTCACCCAACTTATTGTGGGAAGCTTGTGGAAGGCTTCCTGAAACGTTTGACCCAAGTTAAAAAATGTAAAGGCAATGCTACCAAATACTAATTGAGTGTATGTAAACTTCTGACCCACTGGGAATGTGATGAAAGAAATACATCTGAAATAAATCTTCTTTCTACTATTATTCTGACATTTCACATTCTTAAAATGAAGTGGTGATCCTAACTGACCTAAGACAGGGAATTTTTATAAGGATTATTTGTCAGCAATTGTCAAAAACTGAGTATAAATGCATTTCGCTAAGGTGTATGTAAACTTCCGACTTGAACTGTACAATAAGGGCGTACTTCAGACACACTTACACAAGGGGGATGAGTTTGCGGTCTCCGATCTTCCTAGCTTTTCATGTGGATGAGGATTACAGTTGTTTAAAGTAGAGGTTGCCCGTAACGACAAATGTAGGATCAGTTTACAGAACTCATGTAGATACTCAGACCATCTGGAAGAAAGCATAAATTATCTTAGATCAGGCCTCAGTGGCATCTTCATCCTTCAGTTCACCATGATAAGGATGTACTGTTGTAGCTCACCTTGCTACATTTCAGAAGAGGAAAATTAGAGCAAAAATATGTTCGTTTTTTTCATGTCAACTCACAAGGACAGAGCACACATGTACTTTAATTATGCTGGGGAATGAGCGTGTGTGAGAGAGAGAATTTCTGTTATACACACACACACACACACACACACACACACACACACACACACACACACACACACACACACACACACACACACACACACACACACACACACACACACACACACACACACACACTCTCCAGCTCTCGGGACACAAATCCCATTCCCATCTCAGCCTTTTTGAATCATTGCTGTGTTGGGGGGAGGAAGAGGAGATTTGTGACGTGTTATGTCACTCTGAGATGCTTTTCTAATGAAGAGGGATGGGAGGAAAAGCACTTTGGATAAATGGAAAAGTGCTGGACTAATGAAGCCTGTCATGAATGAGCTGAGCCAGGGACATTTCAGAGTGGACGCTCTGTGTTACAAACAGTAGGTTGATGTGTCACAATGTACACCTCGCCTCCGCTTTTGGTTTACTGGAGTTCACATATGTTGTGCCTGTTTGAGAGTGGGCTGTTTCTGGTCTGAATTGTATGTATTGTATGATAGGATGACCCTGTGCCGTGACCATGTGTAGGAACAAGAAATGCTGGAGATGATGATCATAAAATTCATGAGATTCACATCCATGGCATAATAAGAACCCAGTGTTCCACTCAACATTTGGAACCTAAAAGAGTTCAAAAGAACCCTCACTCTTAGAAGTGTTTGTCCAGCTGTTCCAATGGACTTCACTGGTCTCAAGTTAGCATCCTGTTAGCATCATATAATACCCAGCTGTTGTTCCCTCTTTGCAGTGATGCTACATTCCCCACTGTACAGTGGGCTCCCGAGTGGCGCAGCAGTCTAAGGCGCTGCATCTTAGTGCTACAGACACTCTGGTTCAATTCCAGGCTGTATCACACCTGGACGTGATTGGGAGGCCCATAGAGTGGTGCACAATTGGCCCAGCATCTTCCTGGTTTGGACAGTGTAGACCGTCATTGTGAATAAGAATTTGTCCTTAACTGATGTGCTTAGTTAAATATATATATATTTTTTTAATAAAATAATAATAAGAAAGTATTCATACTATTGCGCATTTTGTTATGTTGCAGACTGAGTTCCAAATTGATTAAATATATGTTTTTCTCACCATCTACACACAATACCCGAGAATGACAAAGTGAAATCATCTTTTTGGAAATGTTTGCACATTTATTGAAAATGAAATAAAGAAATATCTAAAGAAAAGTATTCACACCCCTGAGTCAATACTTTGTAGAATAACTTTTGGCAGTAATTAGAGCTGTTCGTCTTTCTGTATAAGTCTCTAAGAGCATTCCACGCCTGGATTGTGCAACATTTGCCCAATATTCTTTTCAAAATTCTAAAAGTTGTTTCAAATTGGTTATTGATCATTGCCAGACAACCATTTTTAGATCTTGAGATAGATTTTCAAGTAGATTTAAGTCAAAACTGTAACTCAACCATTCAGGAACAGTCACTCTCTTCTTGGTAAGGACCTGTAGATTTGGTATTGTATTTTAGGCTATTGTCCTGCTGAAAGGTGAATTCATCTCATCTTCCTTCCTCTCCAGCCACTGAGTTAGGAAGGATGCCTGTATCTTTGTAGTGACTGGGTGAATTGATACAGCATCCAAAGTGTAATTAATCCTTAAGAGTCTATTGACGCACCCGTGCATCAATCTAAGTGAGGAAATAAAACACATCCCCATCAAAATCCATAAATTTAAACCAGTTAAATGTATCTAAATGTAATCATGAATGTAATCTACATAATCTCAAAAAGGTATTATTTAGCATGAGGGCCATACAAAACAACTAAACTCAGCAAAAAACAGAAATGTCCTCTCACTGTCAACTGCATTTATTTTCAGCAAACTTAACATGTGTAAATATTTATATGAACATAACAAGATTCAACAACTGAGACATAAACCTCAACTTAACCTTAAACACTTTGAAATTTCACGTTTGGAACAACTTCGATATTTGGAGTTTGAGAAACCTGGATGAACGTCTAATTCTGACGTGAAACTGTGAGAGCTTGTTGTTCTAGTCATGGTTCATCCTATATATATTTGTAAAAAACTTTGGGGGGTTATGTGTCATGATGGAAATGGTTATGTTTGTGCTTTTCTAACAACCAATTCCTGTGTGTTTGGGTTCGAGATAAGTTTCCTGTGGAACAATAGATATTAACTGAACTCATACAGGCTGTAATGGACAAAGGTATGAATAATTGAATAAGAGATGTTTTTGACCATTTCCAATTATTATTACGCAATTCTATACTTTGGGTAGCACCAGTGATTTAAGTAAGAAGACAACGTAATCTAAAATAATAATCTGTTCCGATTACGTGGAACTGTGTCCAAAATTGAAGTGGATCCAAGTACAGTGCCTTCGGAAAGTATTCAGACCCCCTGATTTTTACACATTTTGTTACGTTACAGCCTTATTCTAAATTGGATTAAAAAAATAGCAAATCTTCAGAAATCTACACACAAATAGCCCATAATGACAAAGCAAAAACAGGTTCATATTTTTGGGGCAAATGTGTAAATAATAAAAAACAGAAATACCTTACATAAGTATTCAGATCCTTTGCTATGAGACTCAAAATTTAGCTCAGATGCATCCTGTTTCCACAGATCATTCTTGAGTTGTTTCTAGAACTTGATTGGAGTCCACCTGTGGTAAATTCATTTGATGGGATGTGATTTGGAAAGGCACACACCTGTCTATATAAGATCCCACAGTTGACAGTACATGTCAGAGCAAAACCCAAGCCATGAGGTCAAAGGAATTGTCATGAGAGCTCCGTGACAGGATTGTTTCAAGGCACAGATCTGGGGAAGGGTACCAAAACATTTCTGCAGCGTTGAAGGTCACCAAGAACACAGCAGCCTCCATCATTCTTAAATGTAAGAAGTTTGGAACCACCAAGACTCTTCCTAGAGCTGACTGTCCGGCCAAACGGAGCAATCGGGGGAGAAGGGTCTTGGTCAGGGAGGTGACCAAGAACCCGATGGTCAATCTGACAGCACTCTACAGATCCTCTGTCGAGATGGGAGAACCTTCCAAAAGGACAACCATCTCTGCAGCCCTCCACCAATCAGGCCTTTATGGTAGAGTGGCCAGATGTAAGTCACCCCTCAGTAAAAGAGACATGACAGCCCATGTGGAGTTTGCCAAAAGGCATCTAAAGACTGAGACCATGAGAAACAAGATTCTCTGGTCTGATGAAACCATGATTGAACTCTTTGGCCTGAATGCCAAGTGTCACATCTGGAGGAAGCCTGGCACCATCCCCACGGTGAAGCATGGTGGTGGCAGCATCATGCTGTGGGGATGTTATTCAGAGGCTGGGACTGGGAGACTAGTCAGGAGTGAGGGGAAGATAAGCAGAGCAAAGTACAGAGAAATTCTTGATGAAATCCTGCTCCAGAGCGCTCAGGACCTCAGACTGGGGTGAAGGTTTTACCTTCCAACAGGACAACAACCCTAAGTACACAGCCAAGACAACGCAGGCTTCGGGACAAATCTCTGAATGTCCTTGAATAGCCCAGCCAGAGCCCGGACTTCAACCCGATCAAACATCTCTGGAGAGACCTGAAAATAGCTGTGTAGCGATGCTCGCCATCCAACCTGACAGAGCTTGAGAGGATCCATAGAGAAGGATGGGAGAAACTCCCCAAATACATGTGTGCAACGCTTGTAACGTCATACCCAAGAAGACTCACCGCTGTAATCGCTTCCAAATGTGCTTCAACAAAGTACTGAGTAAAGGGTCTGAATACTGATATTTAAGTTTGACATTTTTTTAAATTAGCAAACATTTCTTAAACCTGTTTTAGCTTCGTCATAATGGAGTATTGTGTGTAGATTGATTTAGGCTTATCCAAAATAGTTTTTTTTGTCATGTCAGGTTGATCGTGGAGGTATGCACTGCGAAATTCATAGTAATTTAGACAAAGAACTGCATTGAGATACCGATCTGTTATTAACATGCCACTGGCGACAAAAGCTCCAGCTGAAATGTCATTGTCAGAATCCATAAATGAAAGTGTGTAATGAAGCACATGTGTAACTGTATGAAGTGACGGTCTTAAGCAGTGGTTTTACAAATCCGATTGTAGAACCCAGAATGAAGGGTTTTATGCATTGATTTTGTTTACTTACTACTTTGATTGTAGATTTTGGTGTTAGTATGTATATGAATTAAATTAGATTCACTCCTGTTAATAGAAGTACAACCTTTTATTTTGATTCATTATAATGATGTATTTTGATATAGAAGCTAAAATCGAATTGCTTACATTAACATTTAATGATAATTATCACAGATTGAGTGATAAGAGGAGGGAATGTGATGGAAAATATATGTTTGCGCTTTTCTAATAATAAGCTAAATCATGCCTATGTAAGTTGTCTGTAAGCAGTATATAAGTGATCTAACGGGACTATGGTGCATCAAGTTTGTTGGAACCTCTCCAGTTAACTTTTAATAAACAACAAATCATTTAAGACTTCGGGTGTCCCTGTGTAGAATTCACACGACAGTGTGTATTGCTATTTTATTTACAGCTATTACTGCACTGTCAGAGCTAGAAACACAAAAAATGTTGCTCTACCTGCGATATCATCTGCAAATCTGTGTAAGCAACCAAAACACTTTGATTTGATTTTGAAGGTCTCACATGTACAGAGAGGGACACACACACGCACACACACACACACACACACACACACACACACACACACACACACACACACACACACACACACACACACACACACACACACACACACACACACACACACACACACACACACACACACACACACACACACACACACACACACACACACACACACAGGGTCCCTTCTCAGCCACAGCCACGGATGTGCTTGCTTGCTTACTCCAGTGTACATTTCATTCCAGCAGCAGGGAGTTAGTTGAGGTATCAGTTGTTCAGCCCTCTCAATGAAAGGCCCTCAGAAGCACATTACGTAAGTGCAGGTCCCATGCCTAAGCTGATTATGTGGCAGACTCATTCATTTCCATGTCTTTTTAAGAGCATAGTGGTGGCTTAGTGACCCTCACTCACTGAGGGCCTCATACATTCATCCACTCCCAACACACGTGTCCCCCCTGACCTCATAGGGTGATGGCTAAAACAGCATTAGTCGTAGTTTACAGGGACATGACTGTCTGTCATTGATGTACAGGATAGATATACAGTACCTCACATGATTATATATATGATTACATATATTACATGATGCCAGACCAGGTAGAGGACACATGGAATGGAGCAGGACAGGTGGGGCTGCTATGCCTTTGTTTGGTGATGTAAGTATGTGGTGTGTGTATGTGTGTGTGTCTATGCAAGGACGTGTGTGCCTTTATGTTTGTGTGTGTATGGATTGGTTTAGAGGGGACAGTCCTTTACACCACATGGGAGATTTGACCCCGCTGTTGTTTGGGTTGGTGCCAGCCAAGTTCAAGGTGTCATGCGCTCTATTTCTATCATATAGAATAGCAATGTGACTAGAGGATGATTGGAACAGGATGGAGGTTCAGGTCGTGACTGAGAGTGAACAGGGGCAGGTGGTAGAAAAAAAGAACTCTCTGTTCTTTACATTATGATCGAAAAGGCAGGAAGTGGATGACGTGTGTCTATGTGTGCTTGTGTGTGTGTGTGTGTGTGCGCACCCAACTAAGGGTCTGTTATTGTACAGCTAATCCCCTCCAGAGGCCACCATAATGTATTATGAGAACCACTGAAAGACTGGTTTAAAGTCACAGGGGCCAGAGTATATACATCATTCCACAAATAATAAAAACCTCCAGCCTAATATAGACTCTGCATTGTGTTTACACAAAATAAGAAGGATCAGAAGTTTTGCCTGACCATGTGATCCTACCGGGAAAAATGTATTGTAGCCTTTTGTTAAAACATCCATTCGTATACAGTGCCTTTGGAAAGTATTCAGACCCCTTGACTTTTTCCACATTTTGTTACGTTACAGCCTTATTCTAAAATTGAATAAATCAATGTTTTTCCTCAACAATCTACACACAATACCCCATAATGACAAAGTGAAAACAAGTTTAGACATTTTAGCAAATGTATTATAAATGAAAAACAGAAACACTTGCCTACGGAGCTGTGAGGGGAACGGCACCTCAGTACCTCCAGGCTCTGATCAGGCCCTACACCCAAACAAGGGCACTGCGTTCATCCACCTCTGGCCTGCTCGCCTCCCTACCACTGAGGAAGTACAGTTCCCGCTCAGCCCAGTCAAAACTGTTCGCTGCTCTGGCTCCCCAATGGTGGAACACACTCCCTCACGACGCCAGGACAGCGGAGTCAATCACCACCTTCCGGAGACACCTGAAACCCCACCTCTTTAAGGAATACCTAGGATAGGATAAAGTAATCCTTCTCACCCCCCCCCCCCTTAAAAGATTTAGATGCACTATTGTAAAGTGGCTGTTCCACTGGATGTCATAAGGTGAATGCACCAATTTGTAAGTCGCTCTGGATAAGAGCGTCTGCTAAATGACTTAAATGTAAATGTAATGTAAATGTAAACACATTATTTGCATAAGTATTCAGACCCTTTGCTATGAGACTCGAAATTGAGCTCAGGTGCATCCTGTTTCCATTGATCATCCTTGAGATGTTTCTAGAACTTGATTGGAGTCCACCTGTGGTAAATTCAATTGATTGGACATGATTTGGAAAGGCACACACGATCGCATAGTTGACAGTGCATATCAGAGCAAAAACCAAGCCATGAGCACAAAGCAATCGTCATTAGAGTTCCAAGACAGGATTGTGTTGAGGCACAGATCTTGGGAAGGGTACTAAAGCATTTATGTAGTACTGAAGGTTCCCAAAAACACAGTGGCCTCAATAATTCTCAAATGGAAGAAGTTTGGAAACACCAAGACTCTTCCTAGAGCTAGCCGCCCGGCCGAAATGAGCAATCAGGGGAGAAAGGCCTTGGTCAGGGAGGTGACCAAGCACCCAATGGTCACTCTGACAGAGCTCCAGAGTTCCTCTGTGGTGATGGGAGAACCTTCCAGAAGGACAACCATCTCTGCAGCATTCCATCAATCAGGTCTTTATGGTAGAGTGGCCAGATGGAAACCACCCCTCAGTAAATGGCACATGATAGCCAGCTTGGAGTTTGCCAAAAATGCACCTAAAGACTCCAGACCATGAGAATCAAGAATCTCTGGTCTGATGAAACCAAGATTGAACTCTTTGGTCTGAATGCCAAGTGTCACATCTGGAGGAAACCTGATACCATCCCTAAGGTGAAGCATGGTGGTGGCAACATCATGCTGTGGGGATGTTTTTCAGCGCCTGGGATTGGGAGACTAGTCAGGATTGAGGCAAAGATGAACAGAGCAAAGTACAGAGAGATCCTTGATGAAAACCTGTTCCAGAGCGCTCAGGACATCAGACTGGGGTGAAGGTTCACCTTCCAACAGGACAATGACCCTAAGCACACAGCCAAGGCAAAGCAGGAGTGGCTTCGGGACAAGTCTCTGAATGTCCTTGAGTGGCCCAGCCAGAGCCCGGAATTCAACCCGATATAACATCTCTGGAGAGATCTGAAAATAGCTATGCATCAAAGCTCCCCATCCAACCTGAGAGTTTAAGAGGATCTGCAGAGAGGAATTGGAGAAACTCCCCAAATACAGGTATGGCAAGCTTGTAGCGTCAAGCCCAAGAAGACTCAACGTTGTAATCGCTGCCAAAGGTGATTCAAGAAAGTATTGAGTAAATTGTCTGAATAGTTATGTAAATGAAATGTTTTAGTTTAGTTTTTATACAATCCTGTTTTTGCTTTGTCATTATGGGGTATTGTGTGTAGATGTCAAGGGGTGTGAATACTTTCTGTATGCACTGTACATATACACTGAGTGCACAAAAAAAAGAATTAAGAACAAATGCTCTTTCCATGACATAGCTTTCACCTGGATTGACCTGGTCAGCCTTTGTTCCCTTATTGATGTCACTAAATCCACTTCAATCAGTGTAGATGAAGGGGAGGAAACAGGTTAAAGAAGCATTCTTAAGCCTTGGGACAAGTCTGACATGGATTGTGTATGTGTGCCATTCAGAGGGTGAATGGGCAAGACAAAAGTTTTAAGTGCCTTGAATGGGGTATGGTAGTAGGTGCCAGGTGCACCGGTTAGTGTCAAGAACTGCAACACTGCTGGGTTTTTCAAGCTCAACAGTTTTTTGTGTGTATCAAGAATGGTTCCACCACCGAAAGGACATCCAGCCAACTTGACACAACCGTGGGAAGCATTGGAGTCAACATGGGCCAGCATTCTGTGGAATGCTTTCGACACCTTTTGCAGTCCTTGCCCCTACTTATTGAGGCTGTTCTGAGGGGCAAAGGGGGGGGGGGTGCAACTTAATATTACGCATGAGTTCTTAATCTTTTGTACACTCTGTGTATATTCTTACAGTTCAATGACAAGACATAACACTGTGATTAGTACAAATGTGAACATATGCAGTACTTACTTTGCTTTGACATACACTATATGTGAATTCAGCTATTTCAGCCACACCCGTTGCTGGCAAGTGTATAAAATCGAGCACACAGCCATGCAATCTCCATAGACAAACATTGCTGCCACCTTTCCAACAAGTCAGCTCATCAAAAATCTGCCCTGTTAGAGCTGCCCTGGTCAACTGTATGTGTTGTTGTTGTGAGGTAAAAACATTTTGGAGCAACAACGTCTCAGTCGCGAAGTGGTAGGCCACACATGCTCACAGAACGGGGCCGATGAGTGCAGATGCGTTCTCTGGAGTGATGAATCGCGCTTCACCATCAGGCAGTCCAACAGACAAATCTGGGTTTGGTGGATGCCAAGAGAAGACTACCTAACCCAATGCATAGTGCCAACTGTAAAGTTTGGTGGAAGAGGACTACTGGTCTGGGGCTGTTTCTCATGGTTCGGGCTTGGCCCCTTAGTTCCAGTGAAGGAAAATCTTAATGCTACAGCATACAATGACATTCTAGATGATTCTGTGCTTCAAACTTTATGGCAAGAGTTTCAGGAAGAAACGTTCCTGTTTCAACATGATAATGCCCCTGTTCACAAAGCGAGGTCCATACAGGAGTGGTTTGTCGAGATTGGTTTGGAAGAACTTGACTGGCCTGCATAGAGCCCTGACCTCAACCCCATCGAACACCTTTGGGATGAATTGGAGCACCAACTGCAAATCAGGCCTAATCGCGAGTGGAGGTGGAGGCTGTTATAGCAGCAAACTCCATATTAATGCTCATGATTTTGTAATGAGATTTTCGACGAGCCGGTGTCCATATACTTTTGTGTAGTGTACTTTGAAACACTTCAAATTGACATAATATTACATATGAAAATGTTTCCAATTATCCAAAGAGCGAATACAAGCCTGTCATATATAGCCTTGTTTCTTCAGAGCTGCTCAAACAGATAGGGCCTGTCATTGGTACTTAGTTCAGGTTAAAGCAGAGGACTGACCGGGATGTCATGGCCTTCTGGTGCTGATGACACACATGGATGTGTGTCCCAAATGTCACCCTATTCCCTAAATGTGCCCTGGTCAAAAGTAGTCCATTAGTCCATGCCATCTGTGTACACAGCCTGGGACACAGTAAGTCACTTATTATGTGATAGAGGGGATACAGTCTGAGTCTGCAGGTGGTTTACCATTTTTGTTCCTCCTTTGTCTGTTAAACACAGGTTAGGGGTTAAAGGTTATAGGTGTCAGTGGAAAGATTTTGGGGGATTTGATGCTCATCCCAGCAGTGCTGATATACAGCACATCTGGGCAATGGGGAAAGTTAATGTTAGTGTGTGTGTGTGGGGGGGGTCTGTGTGTGTGCGTGTATGCGTGTGCATAGTTGTGCGTGCAGTGGGAGTGGGGGAAGGGGCATTTTTGGATCCGCAAGGAACTTTTGTCCCGTGCTTCGTTTGTTCCAACCGCATCAAGGCTATGTTTCACACATGACAAATGACTCCAATGACTTTATGTGGGACAGATGGGGGGGATGAGGGAGGTAGGGTAGAGAGATGTTGGTTGGTAGCAGCAGCTGCGGGTAGAGATTTAGAGATAGCTTTGCAGAATGTGACGTTCCTTCCTTCCTTCCCCCCTGTCGTCTTTTGAAGCACATCTGTGAGCAGGCAGGCATCCCAACAATGGGGGACAGTCAGGCGCTCCAATGAACCCTACCCCCTGCTGCGATCTCTAGCTAGCTAGCTCACCCCATGGACCATGAAGGCATCATCTCCAGACCTGGCATGTCACTACGCTCCTCTTTCACAACCACCACAAAGAACACCGTGACTTTCTCCCCACAAACATATTCTCTCTCTCTCTGTTTCTCTCTCTCTCTCTCTGTTTCTCTCTCTCTCTCTCTGTCTCTTTCTCTGTCTCTCTCCCTTCCTATCTCATGATCTAATTCTCTCCTATTTCTATTTCTCCATAAGACTTTTTCTCCACAATGGGATACGTGTTGACAGTGTGAGAGAGAGTGAGCACATGTAGTTTCATGAACCACGTCTTCTCTTTTAATGTATTTGATTTGATATATCATAATGTGGACTTGGATATTGAATGTGAGTTGCGACGCGGTACCCTATTGCGTCTCTATTGCTACTGTGGCTGTGGCGTTCTGTCATTAGTCATTCAAAACAAGCAATCAAAATAGTTATGACTTCATTAGTGGAATCCTGGATTAGACACAGCCACGGTAACGAGCTGAATCCTCTATTAAATGACATCATTAATCTAGTTTCCCGGCAATCATATAAATCTGCAGCAAACATAATCCCTCTACCTATTGAAAATACTCTTTAAACCTAAACAATGGACCCGTAACTTACGGTATACCGGTATGTGAATATGTGAATATAACGGCCATAAATGAATATATCGGCCACAAATGACTGCAAATTAAAGTAATTGAGTGTGTTTTACAATTCTCCATACATCAACCAATGGATTATACAGCTCTTAGCTATGACACACATTTTCCAGGAATTGAACTTATAGGAAAACTCCTGCATACATGATACTCAAAGTTCATGACAAGCTCAAGGTTCTTCACGTTATACACTGCGGCTCAAAGTGCCCTTGTCCTGGCTAATCGAGCTGCGTGAGGCCTACGCTGTTCTGTTGGTGCAACCCAGAGTGATCCAAGCTGGCCTGCTCAGGAAATGACTGCAGGGCGATTCCACACCAGGAAGGCCCGGAAACATTTTTGGTATCTCAGATTGTTGTGACTAATCTCACATAAACATTTAATTGGGAGGGAATGTGTTTAATATGCTCTTGACATTTGTATTACAAACCATTTGTGAGACGTTCATGATGGAGGTGTCCATTTTAGGCCCTTTTTAGACCTGTACATGCCTCCTCTAACCGCACATGATACAGACAACATCTGGGGGTCAATGTAGTCTACTCTATATAGGGTGCTCGCCCACCAGCCTCTTTAACTAGCCCTTAGATCTATCCTCCATCCCATGGATCGGCAGAATGAAAGAGTGAACCTAAGAAGGCTGGAAATTGGGCTGGAAATTGGGACGACATCTATCAAGAACTATTCACTCCGCAACGATTCCTCAGGATGGGGCCAGTGATGAATGAGCATGCCCTTAGGATCATGTGACACCTTTATTCTTCACCCTCTCTATCTCTGTTTTCCTCTATTGGTTCACGGTGTGCTTGTTGAAGAACTGAGAGAAAATGGCGGTCTCAAATCTATTCAGATGCCTAGAACTCCACTCCTCGGCAGGCGTCAACATAGTTACCAAAGCCATGGATTTCTTCGCTCTGAGAGGAAACAGAATATTGTTAGCTAGGTGTTAAAGGAAAAATCCACCCAAAACCACTCGCTCCTTTAATTTACAGTGTTAAATACATAACTCATATGTGAGAACAATATTTTTAGTGAACAAATGTTTAATGATGGCGTTATAATAAGGTTGGTAGCAACATGGAAAATTGTTGTGGAAATCTGTTGCAGCTGAAGTCGACTACAAAACCCACAATGCATTGCTCTCTTTACGGATTTCGCCAAAAAGAAGTACAACATTGCAAATCTTTTCTGAGATGTGAGATAATTAACTTGCTGTCTGTAATATTGTATCTTTTTGGAATCATTAAATTATGGAAAATAGGCACATTTCTCAACATATACACTGACTTTGAGAAGGTATTGCGTGAAGATGATCTTATCAACCATGTGACACAGCATGACAATGTGAACGCGATTGGTCTACAGTCTGCTTTGTGGGGCATTATACGTTCCTTCATTCATTGGATTCCTATCTCCTTTCTATAATATCTCTGGAAATGGCACCATGCAATTCACCATGGACTAAAGAGGCAGACAAATAGGAAAAATGTTGTAAACCCTCCATTAAACAACACATTTCTCGAGGTAGGAATATGATCAATGGCTCATTCGAGAGAAGACATCCTCCCGACTTATGACGGTCGGTATTGAAGTGAACGATAGACGTTTTCGCCATCTAAAAGTTGTATTCCTATTTAACTTCCAGTGTAGTGACAGCGACTTTATCACAGTGCTACCTCATACCGTCCGGATATCTGCCTGCTTGATCGCCAATAACTCAAATACACATGAAAACACAAAATAACCCAAGGAATCGATAGAACATCACTCAGAGATGCACAAAAAACAATATAATGTAACAACCCTGGGTTTATAAGCGCGGAAATCGACTCTGCCCTTCGAGCATGCTTTTGCGGCACAGCCGATAGCACGCCAGACCTCGGGCTAGAAGGTCAAGGGTTCGAGACCTGCTCCCTGCTGTTTCATTACAAGAACGTAAAAAATGGGTGAACCTTTCCTTTAATGAAGGCCTCCATCTAGGCAAACTAACCCTTATTCTCCTCTGCCAAGGTCTGTCTATTAGTCATACATGGTATTATCACCATGTGTCAACTGAGAACACCTGGACAATGTATGTTTTCACTAAGCCCTGGTGCACATGGTGGTGATGGTGCCATGATTATACATTTAAATGTATGAATATTTTACTTTCGCTTCAGCAGAACATAGTCTATTTAAATTAGGCGTTTCATCAAGTCCGGTACACACTGAGCCGCACTTTCAGTAAGGATAGGGTCCACCTATAAGGTACACAGCATACGGTACAGCCTACAGTGCTTACACACTAGCCTGCATTCTCCTCGTCCCTCACTCTCAAACCAAGAGGTCACTGTAAAAGCAATGGGCTTCCAATGACCTTGAGAGATTTTTACAGTTGTGTTAAATTGCCTCACTTTGTCTCATCATCCTCTCCCAGACACCCATCTCTCCTCCCACACTTAGGAGCTT
This sequence comes from Oncorhynchus keta, assembly GCF_023373465.1. Classification (NCBI taxonomy): domain Eukaryota; kingdom Metazoa; phylum Chordata; class Actinopteri; order Salmoniformes; family Salmonidae; genus Oncorhynchus; species Oncorhynchus keta. The sequence continues at coordinate 5,638,543 of NC_068440.1, read as the reverse complement.
TATGTCACAGAGGATATCACCAACTCAAACAAGAAACTTCAGTGTCTCTCTCAAATAGCAGGGAGCAACTCAAAGATGAAAGGCGTGACTTTTTCCACCACAAAAAATTGTCAGAGTTTATCTTGAGCTCCTCCTGTCAAAGCTCTCTGTAATTGCATCCACCCTGCGTGTGTGTGTGTGTGTGTGTGTGTGTGTGTGTGTGTGTGTGTGTGTGTGTGTGTGTGTGTGTGTGTGTGTGTGTGTGTGTGTGTGTGTGTGTGTGTGTGTGTGTGTGTGTGTGTGTGTGTGTGTGTGTGTGTGTGTGTGTGTGTGTGCGTGCGTGCGTGCGTGCGTGCGTGCGTGTGTGTGTGTGTGTGTGTGTTGCGGTGACAGGGTGATGTGTTTTGTATGCTGCTGCTTCATCACAGCTCTCTCAACCCACGGGCGCTCCGTTTTGTCAAACGATCCCAACAAATAGCGCCGCAGTGGCAGTCTCTGCACTTATGCTCGAAATACAAACTTCTCCTGAACTGAGGTGAACTGGCGTTCCATGTCATTTTAGCAAGCCATGACACCCATCTCGAATTTTTCTGAAATTCTTTCTGTAGTTAGAAACAGATTAGCATTCCTGAAACATTCTTTTGTTGAAATGTAATTTTATCTCTGAGAAATTAAGCTTATTGATTGCACCAAAATGGGCATTTTACTGTATGGGATTCAGGTAATATTCAGTAAATATCCATTTGGGTGCAATCAATTAGTTTAATTTCAAAATAATATTTCCGCTAAATAATGTTTCAGAAATGCTAATCGTGTCTGTTACTAACTACAGAAATTATTTCAGAACAAATCGGAAGTCCTGTGTATTGTGCTTTTTGAGGTGGAACCACCTTGGGAGAAGGGAAGGAGGGAGGAACGAGGGAGGAGAGTAGAAGAGAGGGGTTTTGAATGTCTCCACGTGGAAAACAACACTCGGTAAAGAATTGTATTACATATTTTCCTTTTGCAGTGCTTTTGTGAGACACCCGGCTTTAAATAGCCTTGGCATGTTTTTTATGTTTCTGGGTCAGTGTCCAGGTTTTCAGGGCAGTGTATTTTTGAATGCCTGTATTTGTGTGTGAGTGCGTGTGTGTGTGTGCGCATAGACCTATAGTATATGTGCCGTATCTGGGAGTAGCCGTAAGCAGGCACATTGTGGAAAGAGCTGGCCCGTGTATGTTTGGTTATAGGAGCCTGGGTGTACGTGTTTTCGGAGGGAGCTAGCATATGGTTATGGGATCATTCACAGCTGAGAATGGCATCATGGCTGAAACCCTAGCTCTCTCCCAGTCACCACACCCAGAGTGCAATGAGCACAGGTCCCTGCCAGAGACCACAGTTAATGAGGCTAGCTGGGACTGCTGCCCGGAGACTACCCAGGCCCACTATATACACACATGCTCACATAGCCGACACACTCCCCCACCCATCGACAATCCCACCCATGTCTAAATAGATGGGTTGGTTGTTAAGCAACAAAAAAGACGCGTTCGCAACAATGGGGCAAAACAGACAGGGTTGGCTTAGATTGTTCACAACATGGAAATTAGATTTCGTCTCCAATGTTTACGGAAAAAAAAAACATTAATACATTTGGACAATGAGCACTTGGTGTCTCTCAATTGCATCGTTACAGTTGTTGGTAAGCGAGCTAGCGAATTCTAGCATAGACGTGACATCAGTCGGAAACACCTCAACTCAGGACACGGTGTCAAGAACAAGATAAAACGAGCTGAAATGAGTCACCTACAACTCCCCACACGGCAGCTTCTTGTCATTGCTGTTGCTAGCTTTCTGCCCCATTGAAGCGTGTGCATAGTTTAGGTGACATTGGCAGCTACACTATACAGTGTCATCCTATATATGTGTAGAAGTATAGGCTATTTAGCACAATACATACATCATCAGCATGCACGTACGCATGTATGGACATACACTCATGCATACAGTATTGTGAACAAAATCCAAGTGCAAAGCATGTACTTAGCTCGCCATGCTAGGCGTACAGATACACACATGCAGGCATCCATACACCCATAGCATATGCTAGTGTGTGTATTCAATCCCAAGAGAGGACTGTGGTTACATGGGCAGCAACAGCTGGTACCACGCTCATTGGTCATTGTGTGAGTACAGTGTGTACAGTCGTGAAGCCATTGGCCCCTGGGGCACTTGGTGCTTGGGTTAACCCTGCACCCTTTTAACTGGCCCAATGTTACAGTCCCTCCCCAAGCTTTCATTGGTTGGATGCTAATCTCACCCCCCTTGATCCTCCTCTCTTATTTGCCCTCTCTCTCTCTCAATTGAATTCAAAGGGCTTTATTGGTATGGGAAACATATGTTTACATTGCAAAGCAAGTGAAATAGATAGTAAATAAAAGTGAAATAAACAATGAAAAATGAGTAGTAAACATTACACTCACAACATTTCCAAAGTAAGAGAGACATTTTATATTTACAATGGTGTTTGTTCTTCACTGGTTGCCCTTTTCTTTTGACAACAAGTCACAAATATTGCTGCTGTGATGGCACACTGTGGTATTTCACCCAATAGATATGGGAGATTATCAAAATTGGATTTGTTTTCAAATTCTTTGTGGGTCTGTGTAATCTAAGGGAAATACAGTACTCGTCAAAAGTTTGGACACACCTACTCATTCAAGGGTTTATCTTTATTTTTTACATTGTAGAATAATAGTGAAGACATCAAAACAACGAAATAACACATATGGAATCATGTAGTAACCAAAAAAGTAGTAACCACAAAACAAATCAAAATATATTTTAGATTTTAGATTCTTCAAAGCAGCCACACTTTGCCTTGATGACAGCTTTGCACACTCTTGGCATTCTCTCAACCAGCTTCACCCGGAATGCTTTTCCAACAGTCTTGACGGAGTTCCCATCGATGCTGACCACTTTTTGGCTGCTTTTCCTTCACTCTGTGGTCCAACTCATCCCGAACCATCTCAATTGGGTTGAGTTTGGGTGATTGTGGAGACCAGGACATCTGATGCAGCACTCCATCACTCTCCTTCTTGGTCAAATAGCCCTCACATAGCCTGGAGGTGTGTTGGCTCATTGTCCTGTTGAAAAACAAATGATAGTCCCACTAAGCCCAAACCAGATGTGATGGCGTATCGCTGCAGAATGCTGTGGTAGCCATGTTAGTTAAGTATGTCCTAAATTCTAAATAAATCATAGACAGTGTCACCAGCAAAGCACCCCTACACCATCACACCTGCCCCTCCATGCTTCACATTAGGAAACCACACATGCGAAGATCATCCGTTCACCTACTCTGCGTTTCACAAAGACACAGCGGTTGGAACCAAAAATCTAAAATTTGGACTCATCAGACCAAAGGACAGATTTACACCGGCCTAATGTCCATTGCGCGTGTTTCCTGGCCCAAGCAAGTCTCTTCTTATTATTGGTGTCCTTTATTAGTGGTTTCTTGGCAGGAATACGACCATGAAGGCCTGATTCACGCAGTCTCCTCTGAACAGTTGATGTTGAGATGTGTCTGTTACTTGAACTCTGTGAAGCATTTATTTGGGATGCAATTTCTGAGGCTGGTAACTAACTAAACTAACGGAACTAATCCTCTGCAGCAGAGGTAACTCTGGGTCTTCCTTTCCTGTGGCGGTCCTCATGAGAGCCAGTTTCATCATAGCGCTTGATGGTTTTTGCGACTGTTCTCGTCTTAAAGTAATGATGGACTGTTGTTTCATTTTTCTTATTTGAGCTGTTTTTGACATAATATGGTCTTGGTCTTTTACCAAATAGAGCTATCTTCTGTTGATGAATCTCTAATCTCAAATATGTTTTGATTTGTTTAACAATCATGTTACTACATGATTTCATGTGTTATTTCATAGTTTTCTGTCTTCACTCCTATTATACAATGTAGAAAATAGTATCCAAAAGCTTTTTTGAAATCAACAAAGAATGAGAAGAGTTTGTCTTCATGTTGATTGGTTTGTCATTTTCAATATTTATATATATTTTATTTTAAATATAACCTTATTTAACTAGGCAAGTCAGTTAAATAGCATATTCTTATCTAGGATACTGTCAACACCACAGGCCTTTTTGGGTGGGAGGGTTTGCATTTTGTCCTGTACTTCAATGTAATTGAAGAATACTGTGGGTTCTGGAAGTCTTTATTAGATTATTTTAAGATCTGTATTCGATTTACTGTTTGTTCCTAGTTATAGAGCCAAAAAGATTGGAGAAGTGGTTTACAATACCTCTCCGTTTTTGAAAGATAACTCTTCGTGTTAGATAACTCTCTCTCCCTTTCCCGTGCACCCAATACCAATTTCCTCTCTCTTTCACTCTCTATTTCACTCTCTCACCTAATTATAGTTCTATCTATTTACCCCCCTTTCTCTTGCTTTATCTTTGATTCTAAATCCGAGCCCCTGAAGCCATTCAGAGGTGGGCAGAGAGCCAGAAAAGTAAACAGTGTGTAAATCTCTCTATTGTCCTCTAAGGAAGCTGTCTGGATCTGCCCTATAGGCAGAACTACTGAATCAGGAAGTGTATTGTATATCTTCGGCATACTCATTACTCACTGGCTTCTTTTGTTTTGTGTCTGCATATTCGTATGTAAATCTGACTGGAGGATGAAATATCTTACCAGGCAAAAATAGAAGTACAGCTTTTAAGTATTAGTTTAAAATGCATGCAAGGAAGGAACAATTTAGCTGCGCTTCAGGTAGCAAAAGATAACACCCCAGCTACTGAAGTAAGCCTTAAAAGGCCACAAAGAAACCCTTCATTTATAATAAAAGACCGTTTCTCTGCATGTGGATAATATATAATGTGTTACTTATTTATAGAAAGGGCGTGCAAAAATCTGAGTTAAAGACAGCCTGGCCTTAGGGAAATGCAGCTTGTTTTTTTAAGACAGTAAATGAATGCCATGATAACATTTCTGTCTAAACAGTTTCCTCTCCTGCAAGATTTGATGAGCAGGGGGCTTCTGTGGTCATGGAAAAGCTATACTCCTAATCCATAAATCTGCTTCTGGCCCCTGGGTAAGTTTAGCAGTGGGATGACTGCACTGATTTGTTCCAATAAGTCTTAGGTCAGACATTCGTTCTGCTGGGTATCCAGTGTCCTCTTCTTCTCTTCCTCCATATTTTAATGTGGTTGGTTTGAGTTCTCCCGCTTCTCCCAGGGACTTTATCATCCTGGTATTGTGGTTGATAAATGGTGTCTCCTGATGTTTGTCATGTGGCTCTATTCATTGCCCTGATGAATGAGCACTAGGGATGAATGGCGGGAACCCGGTTACCGAGATTTACCGGGATTTAGTACCCAAAATCACTCCCCTTTCCCAGGATAAATAAACCTGTAAATTATAATAAATTATTTATATGAACAGCATGGCGTGAAAAGGAGCTGTTAAATTATACTGAACAAAAATATAAACCCAACATGTAAAGTGTTGGTCTCATGTTTCATGAGCTGAAATAAAAGATCCCAGAAATGTTCCATATGCACAAAAAGCTTATTTCTCTCAAATTTTGTGCACACATTTGTTTACATCCCTGTTAGTGAGCATTTCTCCTTTGCCCAGATATTCCATCCACCTGTCAGGTATGGCATATCAAGAAGCTGATTCAACAGCATGATCATTACACAGCACACATAGAACAGATCTACTGCTTCATAGACTTGTTTTCAATGAGAATGAAAGATCTATAATTCGCATTTCTGTGAATTTTGTGTTGAATACTTTTCTTGTGCTGGGGACAATATAAGGCCACTCTAAAATGTTCAGTTTTGTCACACAACACAATGCCACAGATGTCTCAAGTTTTGAGTGAGCATGCAATTGGCATGCTGACTACAGGAATGTCCACCAGCTGTTGCCAGAGAATTGAATGTCAATTTCTCTACCATAAGCCGCCTCCAACTTCCTTTTTAGAGAATTTGGCAGTACGCCCTACCGGCCTCACGCCCTACCATGTGTAACCACGCCAGCCCAGGACCTCCACATCTGGCTTCTTTACCTGCGGGATCCTCTGAGACCAGCCACCTGGATAGCTGATGAAACTGAGGAGTATTTATGTCTGTAATTAAGCCCTTTTCTGGGAAAAAACTAATTCTGATTGGCTGGGCCTGGCTCCCAAGTGGGTGGGCATAAAAGCTGCCCCCCTGCCCAGTCATGTGAAATCGATAGATTAGAGCCTAATGAATTTATTGAAATTCTGATTTCCTTATATGAAATGTAACTCGTTAAAAATCGTTGAAATTGTTGCATGTTGCGTTTATATTTTTGTTCAGTATATTTGCGATGTCGAAATCTGGCTTCTCTATGGCCTCTGCATGATGATTCAATGCTCAGGGTGGGGACAGACAGCCCATCTCAGTATGGAGCACAGTTCACAATGCAAGTAGACTTATCATCTCATCATGGGCAACGTTTGCTGCAACATAGCCTATGTTACAGTAATATAAAGACCGAATGTGCGTCTAATTTACCCATCGCCATCTGGCTTTCGGGGGTCACCTTGTTATTTCAATTGTAAAGATTATACTTTTTTAAAATTGCAGCTCCAGAGTTTTAAAACAGCCTATTACTCACTAGAACTCTCTCGCAGTTGAGAATGGCGCCGGAGGGGATGGCTGCCGTTTTATGGACTCCTAACCAATTCTGCTATTTTGTGTGTTTTTTCGCATAGTTTGTAACTTGTTGATTTGTACACAATGTTGATGCTATCGTCTCTTATGACCTATAAGAGCTTGTGGATATCTGTTCTGGACCTGTTAGTTAATAATAATAATAATATATGCCATTTAGCTGACGCTTTTATCCAAAGCGACTTACAGTCATGTGTGCATACATTCTACGTATGGGTGGTCCCGGGAATCGAACCCACTACCCTGGCGTTACAAGCGCCATGCTCTACCAACTGAGCCACAGAAGGACCTAATAGTTGTTTAGCACCCCCTAGTGGTAGTTTAAGTGCAGCAACGTAGAATTTACCTGTTTGTGTCATGTGACAGGAAGCCATTTCAGAAGTGAAGCTTTGTGTAAGATGTGCAAGTGTGACATCCTTCTTCATAAGCTTTGTAAGACGCAATGTCTAGCAATATCAAGCATACAATTGCATTCTAATAACTTTATTATATATTTGACTCTAGATTGAGTACTTGTATTCCTTATTTCATACATTTATGTGTAAGACATTCTGTGCTCTGTACGACTGTAACTGAAAACATGTACTTTGTGTTTGTTGCAGTTTCAAACTGTGGAAGCAACAGTGACTCGGTCTATGAAAAAGTAGTCAGATGAAGCAGATGCTAAACTACAGGATTGCTTTGCTAGCACAGACTGGAATATGTTCCGGGATTCTTCTGATGGCATTGAGGAGTACACCACATCAGTCACTGGCTTTATTAATAAGTGCATCGAGGACGTCGTCCCCACAGTGACTGTACGTACATATCCCAACCAGAAGCCATGGATTAAAGGCAACATCTGCACCAAGCTAAAGGCTAGATCTTCCGCTTTCAAGGACTGGGACACTAATCCAGATGCTTATAAGGAATCCCGCTATGCCCTCAGACGAACCATCAAATAGGCAAAGCATCAATACAGGACTAAGATTGAATCCTACAACAATAGCCCTGATGCTCGTCGGATGTGGCCGGGCATGCAAACTATTACGGACTACAAGGGGAAACCCACCCATAGACGCGAGCCTACCAGACGGGCTAAATGCCTTTAATGCTCACTTCAAGGCAAGCAACACTGAAGCATGCATGAGAGCACCAGCTGTTCTGGACAACTGTGTGATCACGCTCTCCGTAGCCGATGTCAACAAGACCTTTAAACAGGTCAACATTCACAAGGCCGCAGAGCCAAACAGATTACCAGGATGTGTACTCAGCATGCACGGACCAACTTGCAAGTGTCTTCACTGACATTCTCAACCTCTCCCTGACCGATTCTGTAATACCAATATGTTACAGACCACTGTCGTCTGTGCCCAATATAGCAAAGGTAACCTGCCTAAATGACTACCGCCCCATAGCACTCATGTCGGTAGCCATGAAGTGCTTTGAAAGGCTGGTCGTCGTTGACATCAACACCATCATCCCGGAAACCCGAGACCCACTCCAAGTCGCATACCGACTAAACAGATCCACAGATGACACATTCTCAATCGCATGCCACGCTGCCCTTTCCCACCTGGACAAAAGGAACACATACAGTGGGGAGAACAAGTATTTGATACACTGCCGATTTTGCAGGTTTTCCTACTTACAAAGCATGTAGAGGTCTGTAATTTTTTATCATAGGTACACTTCAACTGTGAGAGGCGGCATCTAAAACAAGAATCCAGAAAATCACATTGTATGATTTTTAAGTAATTAATTTGCATTTTATTGCATGACATAAGTATTTGATCACCTACCAACCAGTAAGAATTCCGGCTCTCACAGACCTGTTAGTTTTTCTTTAAGAACCCCTCCTGTTCTCTACTCATGACCTGTATTAACTGCACCTGTTTGAACTCGTTACCTGTGTAAAAGACACCTGCCCACACACTCAATCAAACAGACTCCAACCTCTCCACAATGGCCAAGACCAGAGAGCTGTGTAAGGACATCAGGGATAAAATTGTAGACCTGCACAAGGCTGGGATAGGCAAGCATCTTGGACAATAGGCAAGCAGCTTGGTGAGAAGGCAACAACTGTTGGCACAATTATTAGAAAATGGAAGAAGTTCAATATGACTGTCAATCACGCTCGGTCTGGGGCTCCATGCAAGATCTCACCTCGTGGGGCATCAATGATCATGAGGAAGGTGAGGGATAAGCCCAGAACTACACGGCAGGACCTGGTCAATGACCTGAAGAGAGCTGGGACCACAGTCTCAAAGAAAACCATTAGTTACACACTACGCCGTCATGGATTAAAATCCTGCAGCGCATGCAAGGTCCCCCTGCTCAAGCCAGCGCATGTCCAGGCCCATCTGAAGTTTGCCAATGACCATCTGGATGGTCCAGAGGAGGAATGGGAGTAGGTCATGTGGTCTGATGAGACAAAAAATAGCTTTTTGGTCTAAACTCCACTCGCCGTGTTTGGAGGAAGAAGAAGGATGAGTACAACCCCAAGAACACCATCCTAACCGTGAAGCATGGACGTGGAAACATCATTCTTCGGGGATGCTTTTCTGCAAAGGGGAAAGGACAACTGCACCATATTGAGGGGAGGATGGATGGGGCCATGTATCACGAGATCTTGGCCAACAACCTACTTCCCTCAGTAAGAGCATTGAAGATGGGTCGTGGCTGGGTCCACCAGCATGACAACGACCTGAAACACACAGCCAGGGCAACTAAGGAGTGGCTCCGTAAGAAGCATCTCAAGGTCCTGGAGTGGCCTAGCCAGTCTCCAGACCTGAACCCAATAGAAAATCTTTGGAGGGAGCTGAAAGTCCATATTGCCCAGCGACAGCCCCGAAACCTGAAGGATCGGGAGAAGGTCTGTGTGGAGGAGTGGGCCAAAATCCCTGCTGCAGTATGTGCAAACCTGGTCAAGAGCTACAGGAAACGTATGATCTCTGTAATTGCAAACAAAGGTTTCTGTACCAAATATTAAGTTCTGCTTTTCTGATGTATCAAATACTGATGTCATGCAATAAAATGCAAATGAATTACTTAAAAATACAATGTGATTTTATGTATTTTTGTTTTAGATTTCGTCTCTCACAGGTGAAGTGTACCTATGAGAAAAATGACAGACCTCTACATGCTTTGTAAGTAGGAAAACCTGCATAATTAGCAGTGTGTCAAATACTTGTTCTCCCCACTGTATGTGAGAATGCTGTTCATTGACGACAGCTCAGCTTTCAACACCATAGTGTCCATAAAGCTCACCACTAAGCTAAAGACCCTGGGATTAAACACCTCCCTCTGCAACTGGATCATGGACTTCCTGATGGGCTGCCCTCAGGTGAAGGGTAGGCAACAACACATCTGCCATGCTAGTCCTCAAAATGAGGGCCCCTCATGGGTGCGTGCTTAGTCCCCTCCTGTACTCCCTGTTCGCCCACGACTGCGTGGCCAAGCACGGCTCCAACACCATCATTAGGTTTTCTGACAGCACAACGTTGGTAGGCCTCATCACCAACAACGATGAGATCAGAGGAGGTCAGAAACCTGGCAGTGTGGTGCCAGGACAACAACCTGTCCCTCAATGTGAGCAACACAAAGGAGATGATCATGGACTACAGGAAAAGGAGGGCCAAACACGCCCCCATTAACATTGATGGGGCTGTAGTGGAACAGGTCGAGAGTTGGAAGTTCCTTGTTGTCTACATCACCAACAAACCATCATAGTCCAAACACACCAAGAAATTTGTGAAGAGGGCACGACAACTCCTTTTCCCCCTAAGGTGACTGAAAAGATTTGGCCTGGGTCCCAATACTCAAAAAGTTTTACAGCTGCCCCATTGAGAGCATCCTGCCTGACTGGTTGCATCACCGCCTGGTATGGCAACTGCTCAGCATCTGTCCGTAAGACGCTACAGAGGGTAGTGTGTACGGCCCAGTACATCACTGGGGCCAAGCTTTCTACAATCCAGGACCTATATACTGTGTGGTGTCAGAGGAAAGCCCATACAAATTGTCAGAAACTCCAGTCACCCAAGTCATAGACAGTTTGCTCTGCTACCGCACAGCAAGCGGTACCGGAGTGCCAAGTCTAGGAACAAAAGGCTCCTTAACAGCTTCTACCCACAAGCCATAAGACTGCTGAACAACTAATCAAATGGCCACAGGACTATTACACTGACCCCCGCCTCCATTTGTTTTATACACTGCTGCTACATGCTGTTATTATCTATAGTCACTTTAATAATTATACATACATGTACATATTACCTCAATTACCTCGACTGACCGGTGCTCTCCTCTGTATCGGACCCCCGTATATAGTCTCGCTATTGTTATTTTACTTCTGCTCTTTAATTTGATTTCTTATTCATATTCATATTTTTTAAACTGCATTGTTGGTTAGGGGCTTGTAAGTAAGCATTTCACTGTAAGGTCTACCTACACCTGTTGTATTCGGCACATGTGACTAATAACATTTGATTTGATAGGCGCTATATGCGTCAGCCTTTACAAATAGGCCCTATTCTATTTCTACATTTAAATCAAAGTCGCTAACCTATACTTGTAGCTTTGTGGGCCACATATGCTGCACCAGAATCACATTCTCTTCTGCTTTATCTTGGTTTGAACAATGTGCGTAATTCCAGTCCATATAATATAGTATAATACAGTAATACGGTTTTCGTATTACCAATATGCAGCGTGGTACGTGTCCATGTTAATATTTATTTAAACTGAACACAAAACAAAATAACAAGAGAACGAACGAAAACAAAACAGTTCTGTCTGGTGCAGACACAGAGACGACAACTACCCACCAATCATAGTGGGAACACAGGCTGCCTAAGTATGGTTCTCAATCAGAGACAACGATTGACAGCTGCCTCCGATTGGGAACCATACCATGCCAAAAGCAGAAATACAAAACATTGAACAAAAACATAGAATGCCCACCCCAACTCACTCCCTGACCAAACTAAAATAGAGACATTACAAAGGAACTAAGGTCAGGATGTCACAAATACAGTAATACATACTCAAAACTAGCCTACTGGAGCTAGTTTCATTTATTTACCCAAGAGAGCATAGACCTAGCTATATCTATGGGCTTTTATGTTTTTCTATAGTGCATAATGTGCAGTAGCCTATATCATATACAGTATGTATTGGATAATGGCACAATCATTTGGGCTTTTTTGGGCTTGAGCTCAGGTAGCATCTGGTTTGAATTGTCATTCTAATCAAAGCTATAGTCAAATGCAGATATTTCTATGCTTTATAATTCTTTTGAATGACACTGTCACATGTGCTCCCTCTCCGGCCTCTAGGTCACCAGGCTGTCCATTATGGCACATACCTGTCACCATCATTACGCGCACCTATGTGTCGTCAGACTCACATAGATTCCATCACTTCCCTGATTACCTTCCCTATATATGTCACTCCCTTTGGTTCCTTCCCCAGGATTCATTGTTTCTGTTTCATGTCTGTGTGCTGTTTCTTGTTTTGTATTATATTCCGTTAATTTATTAAACACTCATTTACTGAACTTGCTTCCCGACATTCGGCGCACATCATTAGGCACTTCTGGTTTTGGCGGGAAATACTGGGTTACCCGGGAGAAAAGTGATTTATTCTCGGGATGGAACATTTGTAAAATACCTGGAAAATATTCAACCCTAATGAGCACTCTGCGGTAACCCAATCTCCATCTGGCCCCTGCATACCTGCATAACAACCTGCATAAAGGGAAATGTAGATGGACGGATAGCGGGACGACCTCCTGCTGGCCTGAGGTCATGACCTTACAGTGACCTCCACTTAAGCTCTGAACATTACATGCGGGAGATTGTCATGGCGCCTAGGGAGGAGGAGGATATGGGCCATCTTGGTTCATCGTGGACTAAAGGACATTTGTCTTAAGGATGGGATCCTTCCATAGGGACTATAGATCAATAATGTCCAAATTCATGTGTATTGAAACACTGTCATACCACATCTAGCTATGTAATCATTAGTTATATACACTAGAAACTGCTCTAGCCAGCTGCGAAGTCATAAGTTGTATACTCTAGATACTCATCTAGCCAGCTGCAAAGTCATAAGTTGTATACTCCAGAAACTCATCTAGCCAGCTGCAAGGTCATTAGTTGTATACTCCAGATACTCACCTAGCCAGCTACAAAGTCATACGTTGTATACTCTAGATACTCATCTAGCCTGCTGCAAAGTCATAAGTTGTATACTCTCCATTAAAAAAATAATTCAGGTAGTTGGCAATAATAGTGGGTTTTGTGATAAATTAGACATCTAATTCAATGGATGATGGAGCTGAGTTTGCCTTTTTGCTCCAAAGCTTTTATTATCATTCTTTATATAATTTTTCTTTGTTTGTAGTGTAGTTTCTTATTCTTTGTATTCAGTCACGTCATTTCTCATTTTGCAGTATGTTTGCCTCATCCCTCTCAACCATACAATTACTTATCAATCCAAAGGGATTTAACCAATTTTATAGTCATTTTCTTAGTGGGTGCATGCATTCCCAGGGCATAGACATATCTGATAATGGCAGAAAGCTTAAATTCTTGTTAATTCTAACGGCACTGTCCAATTTACAGTAGCTATTACAGTGAAATAATACCATGCTATTGTTTGAGTAGAGTGCGCAGTTATGAACTTGAAAATGTATTAATAAACCAGTTAGACATATTTGGGCAGTCTTGATACAATATTTTAAACAGAAATGCAATGGTTCATTGGATCAGTCTAACACTTTGCACATACACTGCTTCAGTCTAGTGGCCAAAATATAAATTGCGCCTGGGCTGGAATAATACATAATGTCCTTTCTCTTGCATTTGAAAGATGGATGGTACAAAAAAACATAACATTTTATTTTACCAAATCTAATGTGTTATATTCTCCTTCATTCATTTCACATTTTCACAAACTTCAAAGTGTTTCCTTTCAAATGGTGTCAATAATATGCACATTCTTGCTTTAATGCCTGAGCTACAGGCAGTTAGATTAGGGTATGTCATTTTAGGTGAAAATTGAAAAAAAGGGCCCGTTCCCTTTAAAGCAAATTTCTGCAGCATTAGTAAAGATGTGATATCAATACATGTTGATGATTTCATTCCTGTTCTGTTTGTAACTAGCCTGATAGGTTGACTGATAACCTGAACCAGGTTGCAGGCACTGGTTACAGTTTGAAGCTTTGTGGGCAGCTTGACGACAGCCAGTCAATATTGAAATCACCCCCAAAATATACCTCTCTGTTGATATCACATACATTATCAAGCATTTCACACATATTATCCAGATACTGACTGCTAGCACTTGGTGGTGTATAGCGGTGTCCCACAAGAATGGGCTTTAGATGAGGCAGATGAACCTGTAGCCATATTACTTCAACAGTATTTAACATGAGATCCTCTCTAAGCCTTACATGAATGTGGTTCTGAATATAGACCGCAACACCACGCCCATTGGCATTTCTATCTGTTCTGTAGATTTTATAACCAATACAGCTACCACTGTATCATCAAAGGTATTAAATGTGTTTCAGATATATAAAGTCAGAATATGAATAATCTATAACTAGCAAGTTATTCATTTCATGAACCTTGTTTCTTAGGCTATATACGTATGTTAATGAAGACCATTTGTTTCCAGAGAAGTTAATGGGACAACAATTAAGTTAATTACATTGTGTCCCCTGGGATAATGTACATTTGCTGCAGCATTATGACAACTCAGTGACACAATGGTAGGGATTAACTGAGCTGTTCTTGGGTCATTGATAAGTCATTGTCTCAACGCAGCCTTGAAATGCATGTCCTGAAGCCAAGATCATTTGGATGGACTCTGTCATTCCTGTAGAGAATCTTTGTTTCCAGAAGGTGTCGAACTCCCAATGATGACAGCTGGTGCAATGGTTGAGGAGGTCCTGCCATTCTTTCGCCTGAAGTGGTTTTGCAAACCCCTCGAGGACCAAAGGGCAATGGGGCCCGATGCACCCGAGCCAGCTGTAGTATACATCATGGATGATGAATGTGCCAGAGTCTCAGACAGCCTCACGGTCTGATGAGGATGGGAGCTCTGAGGATGTGAACCCAAGGTAGAAGCCCCCGTTGCCAGAGGACGCTGTTTTCGACTTCCACGGCGAGTGACATATCTCCATGGCTAGTTGGTAGGATCGAGAACAGGAATATCCACCAAGTCATCCAGGAGCATCCCACTAGCTCTGATCTCCAGGGAAGGTGGAGACCCCTTCAGGAAGGGATCCCTGCAGAACACCGGCCACAGCCGACACGGCGGCAACACTTCCACCAGGCCAGAGTGGCGTCTGGTTACTGGGATAGAAGAGAAATAAAAAGTAGCCAGGTGTTAATTCCCCAGTAGCTTCTGTATGTTTGCTACTTGTTTTCTAAGAGTAGCCACTTTGACCTTGTAGTCCTCTGCAACAGAGTTTTTACATTGAAAGTCCAGGCAGTCCATAAAGAACAGGAATAAAGCAAAATAAACATCTACTGTAGCACTGTAAACACTATACTTTTCTCTGTACCTTCCTCTGTTCATCTTTCCCTCGATCCTGACTAGTCTCTCAGTCCCTGTTGCTGAAAAACATTGTCACAGCATGATGCTGCCCCTTCCATGCTTCACCATCGGGATGGTGCCAGGTTTCCTCCAGACGTGACACTTGTCATTCAGGCAAAAGAGTTCAATCTTGGTTCTATCAGACCAGAGAATCTGGCTTCTTATGCTCTGAGGTGCCTTTTGGCAAACTCTAAGCGGGCTGCCAAATGTTTTTTACTGAGGAGTGGCTTCCGTCTGGCCACTCTAGCATAAAGACCTGATTGGTTGTGTGCGGCAAAGATGGTTGTCCTTCTGGAAGTTTCTCCCATCTCCACAGTGGACCTCTGGAGCTCTGTCAGAGTGACCATCGGATTCTTGGTCACCTCCCTGAAGAAGGCCCTTCTCCCCGGACTGCTCAGTTTGGGTCTTGGTGGTTCCAATCTTCTTTCATTTAAGGATTATGGAGGCCACTGTGTTCTTGGTGACCTTCAATGCTGCATAAATGTGTTGGTATCTGTGACGATCCTCCCACTATGTCTGCCAAATTGTTTCTCTGTTGTTTTTTTTCTTTTTTCGTAGTGGCATTTTGGGGCTTCTTTTTGTTCATTTATTTTGGCACCTCTCATTATCACCATCTATGCACGCATCCACTCACTTACACTACTGACTACACACACCATTGCAACCTGTATATAGTTATTCTTTGATCTCCACGTTGTCTCCCTCTTTACTACGGGCTACGAGCCAGTTCATAACAAGTGGAGGCTCGTCTGGGATAAAAGGTTGGTTCCTTGACATTTTGGCGTATAGTATTTCTTTGCATTACGATGGATTAATGCCAATTGAGATGTGCTTTGGTTGGTATTCACTGCCTAGTCTTGTCGGTATAGTGCCTTAGAGACGTATCAGTGATTTTGGTTGTCCGTTGATGTCATCTTATAGGTGCATTGCCTGGAAAAGTATGCCAATAGGCCTAATACTAGTGTCGTTAAGCTAACTGGTAAGTGTATTTTGTTTGGGAGAAAATGTGGAGTTAGTGTATTGATAAATTCTGTAGGTGCTTTGTTTGCATCTTTTGTTACAGCTTTTTTGAGTTGCGTTGTTTGGTAGGCCCAGTGTTGGTTGCCTTTGTTTATGTTTTCTGCAGCGGATAGTTGGTTATGTGCTGCGATGGAGAGAGGAACATTGGTTAGGATGGAAACTCTTGCTCTACTCGTTGTTGGGACATTGGTCAGAGGAGGTGAGTACAATCTGTTGTGTACCTCAGTAGGAGATTTGGGTAGGGCAGTGTCATTTGCTACACGGACCTATAGTCTTTCTTTTCCCCTCTTAGTCTTAGCGGTGTGTTCCACTTTGGAATACTTTGGGCATGGTTATTTTGGTGTCCGTGGACAGAGCAGTTGTCTCGGGTGCACATCCAGGGCTCGGGGGGTCCATGCTGGGGGCAGGGGGCTACAGTGCGTTATTACCCACTGTGAAGCCGCAAAGACTATGTTTGAGCTACTGTAGGATTTGGGGAAGCTCCTTATATACACTACCATTCAAAATGTTGGGGTCACTTAGAAACGTCCTTGTTTTTGACAGAAAATACAACTTTTTGTCCATGAAAATAACATCAAATTGATCAGAAACACAGTGTAGACATTCTTAATGTTGTAAATGACTATTTTAGCTGGAAACTATTTTTAATGGAATATCTACATAGGTGTACAGAGGCCTATTATCAGCAACCATCATTCCTGTGTTCCAATGGCACGTTGTGTTAGCTAATCCAAGTTTATCATTTTAAAAGGCAAATTGATCAATAGAAAAACCGTTTGCAATTATGATAGCACAGCTGAAAACTGTTGTCCTGATTAAAGAAGCAATACAACTGGCCTTCTTTAGACAAGTTGAGTATCTGGAGCATCAGCGTTTGTGGGTTTGATTGCAGGCTCAAATGGCCAGAAACAAAGAACTTTCTTCTGAAACTCCTCAGTCTATTCTTGTTCTTAGAAATGAAGGCCATTCCATGTGAGAAATTGCCAAGAAACTGAAGATCTCGTACAACGCTGTGTACTACTCCCTTCACAGAACAGCACAAACTGGCTCTAACTAGGTAAAGAGCAAGATTTTCTTTGCAGATGTTTTTGACTATTTTGTCTAATGTAGACAGACGGGTTCATTCGCGTTCCATCAGAGCAACTGAATTATGTACTAAGGAACAGCTGTTGAGGATTGTTGAACACTACCAGATTAGAATGAGTGATAATCGTCTTTAAAATTCTGTTGATATTGAAGGCCAATCTGATGGAGGTTTGTATACTTGTAGTTACCACTGCGGCAGCCTCTGCAGAGGACTCGTCGCTCCCACCAGATCCTTCTGTTAGCCCTGCTAGTCTTCCTTTTGAACAGAAATAACTGCTTCTGTTACAACTAGAGTATGATCGTGTTAAGTAGAATTGGAATTTAACCAGGATTTGAGGTGCGCTTAAATGAAGCTGCCACAAGAGCGGCTAGAATTGTTTAGGGATGGAAAGCTCTCGGGGGAGAGTTTGCTTAGGGAAGGTGACCCTGATTTACCTAGGGGTCGCTCTTCACTCGATCGTGCCCCGAGCACATTGGATAGGACCCTGAGATGTTATTTTTGTTGCATATTCATCTCTTTCTGTAGCCGACAGAGTCAGCTATGCTAAGGTTAAAATTACGGTTACAGATTTACGAATTTGTTCAGAAAGAATACCGCCAACAATTTAGAACTTTAAAATGGGCTGATAAACAGACTCGTATTGAGTGTGCGCGAGAATTATCTTCACAGTTTAATCGCTGGTGTTCCACCTTTGCGCTTCAGACTGCACACGCGCTGTGTGATCTGATCATTATAATAGAGCAATTTATGGACAGAATCCCTGATCGAATAGCCACGTACATTAACAAACGAAAAGACTGTCTGTGAAGTTGTGATTTTGGCAGACGAGTATGTTTTGACTCACTAAAGTGGCTTTGCAGAGCACCATATTGAGTGAGTGGTGGTTTTCGGAGAGATTTAGGCCTCGCCCACCAAGACACTCTGCTTCACGGCAGAGTTTCTAGGGTTGAGCCTGTCTACCGTGGTAAAGCTAACTTCAGTCAAGAGTGTCACTACTGTCAGGGTTCAGGTCATTGGAAAAAATCGAATGTCCTGTTCTCAGTGCTAAAGGTAAGTTTAGTACTCACGCTAAAGTTAAATCTTAACCTACGGCGTTAGCAGCGCCGATCCCACATCCGTTCACTCCTGTCCCTCCATCTTATGCCCAGGTGCCTGTGAAAGTCCCAAAGTCCCAGTCTAAGAATGGTAGTTCACTGTTCACTGTGATGTGTCAGACCACTAGGTTTCCTGCTGCCTATCCTCTCCGGTCTATCACAACTAAGTCCCTGCTAAAAGCTTTGCCTCAGTTTGTCTCACTGTTTGCAATCCCTTGCTCCTTATTAAACACAATTTGGCTAGCGCCTATCACGCAAAGAGTCACGGAACCCTGGAACGTTTCCATCAAACACTTACGTCTTTCATGAGAGCTTATTGTACGGAGATGGATAAGGATTGGGAGGGGTTGCCATGGTTACTGTTAGCAGCCAGGGAGGTTTCACAGGAGAGCACAGGTTTCAGTCCAAATGGCCTAGTATTCAGACATAGTGTGTGTGTGGGCTTCTTGCAGTGCTCCAGGATGACTGGAAGTCTCCCACGCCACCTCAGTAATTGTTATCTTATGTGTGTGATTTGACTAAAGAGAAGCTGTAGTCTTCACGGGAGGATGAGAGGAATATTTGATCGCGAGCTGAGCATCGTCAATTTAGTCCAGGTTCTTGCTCTGCTGCCAATTGTTGGTTCTCCATTTCAAGCCAAGTTTCAAGGTCCTTATATGGTTGTGTGCCAGTGCACTGAGCAAAACTATTTAGTTGCCACTCCGGAATGGAGGAAAGTGCACAAACTGTGCTATGTACATCTGCTAAAACCCTATTGCGCACATTCCTCTGGGGCTGAACAGTGTGAGTCCGCAGAGGACGTAAAAAAAATTGTTGTTTTGGCAGGTACTGTTACATCGCTGGGATCTTCTTTTTGTCATGCTGTATCCATGCATGGTGAGGAGGATGTTCCTGGTCCCGATGATTGTGTACTGCAGGGTAGATTGAAAAACTCAGTCACTGGATGTTTTGGATAGCCTTCTCGCTCATCTACCTGCTGATAGGCGAGATGAGTTGGTCGGTCTGATTCTGAGTTTTCCAGTTTCGTTTTCTGATACGCCTACACATACAAACTTAATAGAACACGATATTGACGTTGGGGATGCTGACCCCATCCGTCAGCAGTTGTATAGAGTTTCTTCAGAGAAACTGAGCCATCTGGATGCTTAGATCAGATACATGCTGGAGAATGATATTGCCTTCTTTCTCCAGCGGGGCTTCTCCCTGTATCTTGGTCAGCTATCAGTGTTTTTCCACGACCAACCACTAAAAAATAACTGATGCATTTCTTGGGAGTGATCGGTTTATTGTAGTTTCTGTAGGAACGTCTCTACCGTAGTCGTTCCCCTGACACATTTGCTGAAAGCTAAGGCAGTTTACATCTGCTCTCCTCTCTGTCAGCAGGCTTTTGATGATGCAAAGAAGTTGCTAACCTCAACTCCGGTGCTTGCTGCTCCTCACGTGGATTTGTCACTCACCCAGCAGGTGGATGCAAGTCACGTGGGGGCAGGTGCAGTTCTGCTGCAAGAAGATGTGTCCGGTGTTGAGAGGCCTGTTAAGTCGGGTGTAGTACCTATTGTGGTCTACACTGACCATAACCAACTCACCTTCTTGAGGTCTGTGATGTATCCTAACCAGAGGATAATGAGATGGATTGCCTGTAAGAACAAACACCATCTCGATGTGTGGCACATCAGGGCGCCTGATAATGTCATTGCTGACACTCTCTCTCTCGTGCACCCTGTTCCTGAATGCATCTGGTCCTATTGATCGATGGACACGTGTATTATCATGCGAGTTGTCCCCATGTTTTGTGACAAATGCGTGTCGATGTGACCGGCCACTGTTTATTTTTTGCCTGTTTTGTGTTGTCCTGTTTCTTCTGTCATCTGTTCCCTGCTGTCCTCGTTTTTTTCTTTTTTTCTTTCCTCTTAAAAGGTTTCTTCCTGTGCACAAAGGTTTTAGGGAGGACGAGGTTGGCTCGGTAGTGGGGTATCTTTAACCAGGAAAGTATGTTTCCGGGGTCTTCACCTCCACCCTCCCATACATAGAAGAGACTCACCACCCAGACACACTGTATTTTTCCTATTGTCGCATTTTGTGGCACCTCTCAACACCCCTCATTATCACTATCTATGCATGGATCCACTCACTTACACTACTGACTACACACACAATTATTACTTGTATTTAGTTTACTTTATTTAATAAATATATTTTTGTTATTC
Organism: Oncorhynchus keta; assembly: GCF_023373465.1. NCBI lineage: Eukaryota > Metazoa > Chordata > Actinopteri > Salmoniformes > Salmonidae > Oncorhynchus > Oncorhynchus keta. The sequence continues at coordinate 5,617,874 of NC_068440.1, read as the reverse complement.
CTTGATCTCTGCGTTGTCTTCCTCTTTGTTATGGGCTGCCTTGACACAATCCTGTCTCGGGGCTCTACGGACAATTCCTTCGACCTCAAGGCTTGGCTTATGCTCCGACGTGCACCGCCAACTGTGGGACCTTATATAGACAGGTGTGTGCCTTTCCAACTCATTCCCAATCAATTGAGTTTCCCACAGGTGGACTCCAATCAAGTTGTAGAAACATCTCAAGGATGATTAATGGAAACAGGATGCACCTGAGCTCAATTTTCAAGCAAAGGGTTTGAATGCTTACCGTATGTAATTAAGGTATTTCATTTTTTTGTTTGTTTTTCTTTTCAATAAATTCTAAACCTGTTTTCACTTTGTTATTATGGGGTATTGTGTGTAGATTGATTAACATGTTTAATTTAATCAATTTTAGAATAAGGCTGTAATGTAACAAAGGTAGAAGAAGTCAAGCTGAATACTTTCCGAATGCACTGTATGGAGACTGTTTAGTGCCAAAAATAAGGTGTTAAATACATGTCTAACAAACAAAACAATGTTCTCTCAAATATAGGACAGACACTTCAGAACAAACTTCCTTTAGATTTTTCTGGGGGGGGGGCTGTCTGTCCCATGTAGTGAATCTGTTATTCAATGTATGGGCCAAATAAAAAATGTAATCAAATAATACAAAATTATTCATAATTGATACTTCAAGGGGGTCTTAAAATTCTAAATCAAATAGCAAAATGATTATTGGCATGACCTTCTTATTAAAACAATTCCACATAGCTTAGTAGAACCGCCCCTCGGCTTAGACTCTTATGGGTTAAAGAATATCTGTAGAAGTATGATCATATCTCCTCATTCTTTGCTGCTCCTGAAGGCTATGTGAAGGCTGACATTTCCACCCTGTTTTTATATGCCTATCAGGATTTTATTCCCACTCTCACACTGCAATAAGCCCATTCGTTGTGGAGTATGGCCTCAAGAGGGAAACCATAGAGCTTGTCACAGTCAAGTGATAATATCATACTCTTGCAGCGGGTAAGAATGTCAACATCACTAGGAATTGCTCACTGTTTACTGTGGCTTCCTGGAGATGAAGCCAACTATTTTGTGGCAGGAACTGCCCTCACTGAGAGCTCTTCAGATGTATATTTATATTCAGCTCAGCGCTGCAGTTTATGGAAAAATGTCATGGCGTCATCCTAAAACGACTGCCTTTCCCTGGAACATAGATTATTGGTGAATCTATGAAACATTTTCATTTTACTTTCCTCGCTTTTCATGGTTTTCTCCATCAGTTACTTCCTGGTTGCACTGCCCACGTTTCCCCAGAACTTGCTGCAGAAGCAAAAGGGAAATGAACATGCTGGCTAAAGGCATTACCGACCTTGTGTAAGGTATGGACACTTTGACATGCCCTCAGAGTATATACAGAGCATTCGGAAAGTGTTCAGACTCCCGTTACAGCCTTATTCTAAAATTGATGAATTATTGTTTTTCTCATCAATCTACACACAATACCCCATAATGACAAAGCGAGCACAGGTTTTTAGATTTTTTTTTGCAAATGTATGTATAAAAAAATGTAAAATACCTTATTTGCATAAGTATTCAGGCACGTTTCTATGAGACTTGAAATTGAGCTCCGGTGCATCCTGTTTCCATTGATCATCTTTGAGATGTTTCTACAACTTGCTTGGAGTTCACCCGCGGTAAATTCAATTGATTGGACATGATTTGGAAAGGCAAACACCTGTCTATATAAGGTCCCACAGTTGACAGTGCGTGCCAGAGCAAGAACCAAGCCATGAGGTCGAAGGAATTGTCCATAGAGCTCCGAGACAGGATTGTGTCGAGGCACAGATCTGGGGAAGGGTACCCAAAAATGTCTGCATTATTGAAGGTCCCCAAGAACACACATCGTTCTTAAATGGAAAAAGTTTGGAACCACCACCACCCATCCTAGAGCTGACCTCGTGGACAAACTGAGCAATCGGTGGAGAAGAGCCTTGGTCAGGGAAGTGACCAAGAACCCGATGGTCACTCTGACAGAGCTCCAGAGTTTCTCTGTGGAGATGGGAGAACCTTCCAGAAGGTCAACCATCTCTGCACTACTCCACCAATCAGGCCTTTATGGTAGAGTGGCCGGACTCCTCAGTAAAGGCATATGACTGCCTGCTTGGCTCTCAGACTATGGGAAACTATATTATCTGAAAATACAGGTGTGCCAAGCTTGTAGCGTAATACCCAACAAAGTACTGTGTAAACAGTCTGAAACATTTCTAAAAACCTGTTTTTGCTTTGTCATTATGGGTTACTGTGTTTTGACTGATTAAGAAAAAAATCTGTAACGTAAAAAAAAATATGGAAAAAGTCAAGTGGTCTGAATATTTTCCAAATGCTCTGAAGCATGCCATATTGCTGAATGGCACAACAAAATTGCTAAGGATCATGGTGATAGTGTCCATAACTACGTACAAATCTGTTGTTCTGGCCCTGAACAGACAGTTAACCCACTGTTCCTAGGCCGTCATTGAAAATAAGAATATGTTCTTAACTGACTAAATAAAAGGTAAAAAATAAATAAATAAAAACAAGCAAAGGAACATCTTCGATGTAGTTGTTTTTATCCTGCCTGAGAGAGTCAACCTGGTTTTAATGTCTATGAACCTGATGCTTGCTATTTTAAACCTTTGCAGGGGCACCGACGCTTGTCGGATGTGGCAGAGCTTCCAAACTATTATAGACTACAAAGGTAAGCACAGCCGCGAGCTGCCCAGTGACACAAGCCTACCAGAGGAGCTAAATCACTTCTATGCTCGCTTCGAGGCAAGTAACACTGAAGCATGCATGAGAACATCAGCTGTTCCGGACGACTGTGTGATCACATACTCTGTAGCCAATGTGAGAAAGCCCTTTAAACAGGTCAACACTCACAAGGGTTAGGGTAAGGGTTACAGCTCAGCGTTCAACACCATAGTGCATTCAAATCTCAACACTAAGCTAAGGACCCTGGGACTAAACACCTCCCTCTGCAACTGGATCATGGACTTCCTGACAGGCCACCCCCAGGTGGTAAGGGTAGGTAACAACAGATCCGCCACACTGATCCTCAACACGTGGGCCCCTCAGGGGTGCATGCTCAGTCCCCTCCTGTACTCCCTGTTCACGCATCACTGCATGGCCAGGCACACAACTCCAACATCATCATCAAGTTTGCAGATGACACAACAGTGGTAGGCCTGATCACCAACAACGATGAGACAGGAGGTCAGAGAACCTGGCCGTTTGGTGCCATGACAACAACCTCTCCCTCAATGTGATCAAGACAAAGGAGATTATTGTGGACTACAGGAAAAGGAGGTCTGAGCACGCATCCATTCTCATCGACGGGGCTGCAGTGGAGCAGGTTGAGAGCCAAGTTCCTTGGTGTCCACATCACCAACTAACTATTATGGTCCAAACACACTAAGACAGTGGTGAAGAGGGCATGACAAAGCCTATTCCCCCTCAGGAGACTGAAAAGATTTAGCATGAGTCCTCAGATCCTCAAAAAGTTCTACAACTGTACCATCGAGAGCATCCTGACAGGTTGCATCACTGCCCGGTATGGCAACTGCTCAGCCTCCGACCGCAAGACACTACGGCCCAATACATCACTGGGGACAAGCTTCCTGCCATCCAGGACCTCTATACCAGGCGGTGTCAGAGGAAGGCCCTAAAAATTGGCAAAGACTCCAGCCACCCTAGTCAAGGACAGTTCTCTTTGCTACCGCACGGCAAGCGGTACCAAAAGGCTTCTTCACAACTTCTACCCTCAAGCAATAAGACTCCTGAACAGCTAATCAAAAGGCTACCCAGACCCCTCTTTTATGCTGCTGCTACTCTGTTTATTATCTATGCATAGTCACTTTAACTCTACCTACATGTACATATTACCTCAGTTACCTTGACTAACCAGTGCCCCCCGCACATTGACTGTACCGGTACCCCCTGTATATAGCCTCGTTGTTGTTATTTTACTGCTGCTGTTTAATTCTGTTACTTTTATTTATTTTTTTACTTAACACTAAGGTGTTAACACTACACCTGTTGTATTTGGCGCATGTGACAAATAACTTTGATTTGATATGAATGTTAATTTGAAAGCTCAGCATTACCTAGAACCTAAACAAAATGGACAGCAAATATGAACTATGATAATCCGAATGATGACTGATTTACCGGACTCTTTCGAGTGATGATTAGCACAGTCAAATACAGAGCATGGTGAATTTCTATGTAAAATCTCATTCAAATTGGCGCAAAGTTAAGTGTGCGGGAGTACCCTATCTAGTCTAGATATCATATGACCCAAAAGTTAATGGGCTACCATCACATCAACCGATCACAACTCGGTTAGGCTGGATTCGATTAACCTATGAGAAACAAGGGGACTATATATAAATTATACAATCATTTTATCTCGATTCTGTGTTTTTATATGATTGTAGACTGTCTTTATCATGTGTGCAATTGCATTATTTTTCATTAAAAAACTCAGACATACAATGCAGTTTGGAATTCAAAATGCATTCAATTATAATTGCACACTAAATTGAAATTTCAAACATGATGTGATTGCAATCCTCAGTCTTCATGTCTATGCTCTGTTCTCCGCTCTGTCATCCTCTGTCAGCCATATAGACATTGGTCAGCCCCTCCATCTCCACTTGACAGGCTTGTTGATACCACACCCCCCTGCCGGCCCACGATTGGTCTGTGTCAGCACGTGGTTCTGTGTGATGACCAATGTAGTGGTCAGAATGGATCACTATTTAATTCAATATCTTGATTTGTAGTGAACTGTAAAGGCTTTCTAGGGTTTCTAGGGCAGACCAGCTTTTTTGGCACCGCCAGGTTGCTATGCAGCAGTCGACCAGCAGGGCTTGTAACTTCACGATCCAGACCAGACACTGGGGGCCTGAGTATATAACATCTCATCCATCTGAATTTATCTAACCTATATGGTGATATGAAAGGTTCTTTCAATCCTCAGTAGAGCAGGTGACAGAGGAATACATTTTCCCGCCCCATTTGTTACACTACCTCATTGTATGATGAAGACAGAGAGTTAGTATGTGTCACAATGATGGACCTCATAGGTAATTCAACTGGTCATTCAGCATTCACCGGTAAACTCCCTCTGAATTGAGGCAAATCAAAAATAAATAGAACATTTAGCAACACTGCTAATCTGAATAGCAGACACACACAGGGTTGCATAAGTTGCACAGAAAGCTGCTTATATCTCGAAAGAGCTTGGGGTTTGGGTCATGGGAGGGGTTGACTGTAGAGGAGCTGAACAGAAAGTTCAGGGTAGCAGCCAGGGATATAATTTCACTACCTGAGCTTCAGCAGTGGAATACTTGGCTTGTGTAAATCACCCGTGGAGACGGCAGAAGTCATGAAGGTGACACTTATGAGGCACTAAGGGTTCACATTGGAAAGATGTGGCTGGACACACTGTCTGCGGGTACATTTTTACCCATAACACATTGCTCTCATGTACCCTTTTGTAATCCCCTCTGATTCTGAAGCAATACAGAAACTCACTCACTAATCCTTCAGATCCATGACTCACCACCCGGGCGCTTTTCGTTATCAGATTCCTGTATTGTGACGGAGGTTTAATGCGTCTTATTTTGATTAAAGTACATTTATATTAACTGAGAGATATACTGATTTTATTAATTTCGAAAGCACTGCTGAGCGCACTGTGGCTTTTAAAGCAGAGGGATATTCTATAGCGCTATAAGGAATGCCTGCAGGTTCTTGAGTTCATTAAGTTATAGCTCTACAACCCACAATTCATACCAATATGAGCAGATTTTAAGTGGGTGTGTTGATACTGAACAAGCGCTTATTGGAACCCAGCTTAGACCCAAGTCGCTAACATTAACAATGGAGAGTGATAAAAATCGGAGAATGTCCAACCCCAGCACTTTCCATGGGGTGCCGTCTCAGGTTTTGGGGCTCTTAAACTCAGGCTGCAGGGCTTTAACAAGAGGGTGGCCATGACGAGGGGATGACTGTCAACAATAGAGCTGTCATAAACCCCATACTCCTAACACAACATGTCTGCCTAAAGCACTGCAGGATAATAGTGTGCGTGTGCCTGCATGTGTGCGTGTGTATGAGGGTGTTCTTGTGTGTCTGTACTGTGTGTGTTTGTGTGCGTGTCAGATCCTTTCCCCTCCTGGGAGGAGCTGGTCATTAGTGTTTTCCTCCAGACAGCCAAACAGAGGTGTATGTGTGTGCTCCAAATCCTGTAATACAGTATGGATTGGACCACCGTTACTACAGGGCTCTAACAGGGCACCTGATTTCAAATGTTTCTGAAATCAATCAAATTATCTTTTTTAATCCAGACGTACTGTACCTCTCCTTCACATTCAATATCCTTCCAACTTGAAGACACGGGGCAGAGTCATGGATTTAAAAGCACCTAATCTGCTCAGTAAAAATCTGCAAAATATCAGGACAGAACCTGTTTTACTCAGACCTAATAAGAAGACCATTTCTGTTGAAAATGACACAGCCTTCTGTCGGATAACATCACTGTGAATGTAAAAGAAATTACACTAAGCTCGATGTCCACAGTCGCATAGAAATCTAATTTCACCGCAAGTCATAAACTGTTCTCTCTGCTAGCGCCGATGTTGACCTTCCGCATCTGTGATGGAAGGTGGCAGAGCTACAGGGGTGATTGTCAAATCAAATCATACAATTGTATTTGTCACATGCTTTGTATACAACAGAAGTAGACTAACAGTGCAATGCGTACATATGGGCCCTTCCCAACAATGCAGAGAGAAAGAAAATATAGAAATAATAGAAAAGTAATTACATGTAATAATAAAATTACGAATAAATGCACAATGAGAACGATAACTTGGTTATCGAAGTAATTGAAGTATGAAGTAATTGCGGTAGATATGTGTATATATAACTAGGAATAAAGTGACTAGGCAAACAGGATAGATAATAAAAAGTAGCAGCAGTGTATGTGATGAGTAAAATAAAGTTTGTGCAAAAAGGGTCAATGCAGATAACCTGGGTAACTATTTGGTTAACTATTTAGCTGTCTTCTGGCTTGGGGGTAGAAGCTGTTCAGTGTCCTGTTGGTTCCAGACTTGGTGCATCGTTACGGATTTCCATGCGGTAGCAGAGAGAACAGGTTATGACTTGTGTGGCTGGAGTCTTTGACAATTTTTCGGGCTTTCTTCTGATACCGCCTGGTACAGTTGAAGAGGTACAAAATGATCTCTATCCACAGAAAAATGGACATAACTGACATAACCTGAAAGGCCGCTCAGCAAGGAAGAAGCCACTGCTCCAAAACCACCATAACAAAAGCCAGACTACGGTTTGCAACTGGACATGGGGACAAAGATCATACTTTTTGGAGAAATGTCCTCTGGTCTGATGAAACAAAAATAGAACTGTTTGGCCATAATGACCATTGTTATGTTTGGAGGAAAAGGGGAGGCTTGCAAGCAAAAGAACACCATTCCAACCGTGAAGCACGGGGGTGGCAGCATCATGTATGACTGGTGCACTTCCCAAAAGAGATGGCATCATGAGGAAGTCAAATTATGTGGACATATTGAAGCAACATGTCAAGACATCAGTCAGGAAGTTAAAGCTTGGTTGCAAATGGGTCTTCTAAATGGACAATGAACCCAAGTATACTTCCAAACTTGTGGCAAAATGGCTTAAGGACAACAAAGGCAAGGTATTGGAGTGGCCATTACAAAGTCCTCACCTCAATCCTATAGAATTTTTTTGGGCAGAACTGAAAAAGCGTGTGCAAGCAAGGAGGCCTGCAAACCTGACTCAGTTAGACCAGCTCTGTCAGGAGGAATGGGCCAAAATTCACCCAACTTATTGTGGGAATCTTGTGGAAGGCTACCCGAAATGTTTGACCCAGGTTAAACAATTATTGATTTATTGATTTATTTCTTTTAACCCTCTTTTTCTCCCCAATTTCATGGTGTCCAATTATTGTTAGTTACTGTCTTGTCTCATCGCTACAACTCCCGTACGGGCTCAGGAGAGACAAAGGTCATGCATCCTCCGAAACACAGCCCAACCAAGCTGCACTGCTTCTTAACACAGCACGCATCCAACCCGGAAGCCAGCCGCACCAATGTGTCAGAGGAAACACTGTACACCTAGCCAGCGTGCACTGCACCTGGCCCACCACAGGAGTCACTAGTGAGAGTTGTGCGCGGCCACACATTCGTGGGTGAACAGGGAGTACAGGAGGGGACTAAGCACGCACCCCTGAGGGGCCCCCATGTTGGGGGTCAGCTTGGCGGATGTGTTGTTGCCTACCTTCACCACCTGGGAGCGGCCTGTCAGGAAGTTCAGGTTCCAGTTGCAGAGGGAGGTGTTCAATCCCAGGGTCCTTAGCTAAGTCATGAGCTTGAAGGGCACTATAGTGTTGATAGCACAGTAGTGCCTTCAGAAAATATTCACAACTCTTTACCTTTTCCACATTTTGTTGTGTTACAGCCTGAATTAAACATTTAATAAATGTTGATTTTGTGGGACTGATCTACACACAATACTCCGTTATGTCAATGTGGAATTTTGTTTGGGGAACATTTTAGAAATTAATTAAAGATGTAAAACTGAAATGTCTTGAGTCAATAAGTATTCAAATCCTTTTTTTATGGCAAGCCTAAATAATTGTGTTATATAATAGTGGTTAACATGATTTTGTTTAATGACCAACCAGTCTCTGTACCCCACACACGGTCCCTCAATCGAGTAGTGAATTTCATGAACAGATTCAACCACAAAGAGGAGGGAGATTTTTCAATGCCTCGCAAAAAATAGCACCGATTGGTAGATGTGTAAAAAACAAACAAAAAAAACAGACGCTGAATATCCCTTTGAGCGTAGTGAAGTAATTATTTAGGTTTTGGGTGGTGTATCAATACAATCAGTCACTACAAAAATACAGGCATCCTTCCTAACTCAGTTGCTGTTGAGGACGGAAAATGTTCAGGGATTTTGCCATGAGGCCAAGGTTGATTTTATAACAGTTACAGAGTTCAAAGGTTGTTATATGAGACACCTGATGATGGATCAACAACATTGTAGTTACGCCACAATATTGACCTAAATGACAGAGTGAAAAGAAGGAAGCCTGTACAGAATAAAAATCTTCCAAAACAACAAGGCACTTAAGTAATACTGCAAAAAATGTAACAAAGAAATACACTTTTTTTGTCTTGAATACAAAGCATTTTGTTTTTGTGAATTCCAACAGAACACATCACTGAGTACCACTCTGGATGTCTAAAAATGACCAATAATGTTCAATAATCAACTTGACAGGGCTTAATAATGGGAAAATATTGTACAATCCAGGTGTGCAAAGCTCATAGAGACTCATCCAAAAAGAGTCACAGCTGTAATCTCCACCAAAAGGTGCATCTACAAAGTAATGACTCAGGGGTGTGAACACTTATGTAAATTGAGATATTTCTGTACATTATTTTCAATAAAATGTCTAAAAACATGTTATTAGTTTGTCATTATGGGGTGCTGTGTCTAGTTGAGTGAGAGAAAAAATATTTGTAATATATTTTTAATTCAGGCAGTAACGCAACAAATGTGGAATATGTCAAGTGGTATGAATGCTTTCTGAGGGCACTGTAGGAGTTCCTTTTGTCCCAGGTGGGAGAGTGCAATGAGGAGTGCAATAGAGATTGCGTCATCTGTGGATATCTTGGGGCAGTATGTGATTTTGAGTTCGTCCAGGGTGTCTGGGATGATGTGAGTCATGACCAGCCTTTCAAAGGATTTCATTGCTACAGATGTGAGTGCTACGGAGTAAGAGTTATTTAGACAGGTTACCTTGGCGTTCTTGGGCACAGGGACTATGGTAGTCGACTTGAAACATGCAGGTATTACAGAATGGGTCAAGGATAGGTTTAAAATGCCATTGAAAACACTACACAGCTATTCAGCGCATGCTCTGAGTATGTGTCCTGGTAATCCGTCTGGCCCTATGAATGTTAACCTACTTAATAAACTTCTTAGGGCTGCAATCCTGTTAACGGGATGATATGACAACAGCCAGTGAAAGTGCAGGGCGCCAAATTCAAAACAACAGAAATCTCATAATTAACTTTCCTCAAAAATACATGTATCTTATACTGTTTTAAAAGTGTTTATATCTACCTCGGTAGATTTCTGTTGTCGTGGTTATTTCGTGCACACTTTTACTTTGTCACAATAATTTGCATGAGTTTTGTTACGGGTCTCATTACCATCCCCCCTAGACTGTCGGGCCAAAGGGGATTCGTAACAATCTTATACTGTTTTAAAGGTAATCTTGTTGTTAATCCCACCACAGTGTCCGATGTTACAGCGAAAGCACCACAAAATATTATGTTAGGTCACCACCAAGCCACAGAAAAACACAGCCATTTTTCAAGCCAAAGAGAGGAGTCACAAAAAGCACAAAGAGATAAAATGAATCACTAACCTTTGATGATCTTCTTCAGATGATACTCATAGGACTTCATGTTACACAATATATGTATGTTTTGTTTGATAAAGTTCATATTTATATAAAAACTTCTGAGTTTACATTGGCGCGTTACATTCACTAGTTCCAAAAACATCCAGTGATTTTGCATAGCCACAACAATTTAACAGAAATACTCACCATAAATGTAGATGATAATACATGTTATACATACGGATTTATAGATATACCTCTCCTTAATGCAACCTCTGTGTGAGATTTTTTTTAAACTTTACAGAAAAAGCAAACCATGCAATAATCTGAGACGGTGCTCAGAAAAATAATCAAGTTATCCGCCATGCTGGAGTCAGCAGAAACCAGATATCACATTATAAATATTCCCTTACCTTTGATGATCTTCATCAGAATGCACTCCCAGGAATCGCAGTTCCACAATAAATTTTGATTTGTTTGATAATGTCCATTATTTATGTCCAAGTAGCTACTTTTGTTAACGTTATGTACACATATCCAAATGCTTGTGCATTATTTCGGACAAAAACTTAAAAAAGTTATATTACAGGTCGAAGAAACATTTAAAACTTAGTATAGAATCAATCATTGATTGTTTTTAGGATGTTTTTATCTTAAATTTTCAATAAAGTTCCAACCAGAGAATTCCTTTGTGTCTAGAGGAGCAAAGGAACACAGGGCGATATCATGTGGAATGCGCATGACCAGGAAATGGCTCTCTGCCAGTAAACTGACTCATTCAGCTCTTATTCAGTCCCACAACACAGTAAAAGCCTCATTCAAGTTTCTAAAGACGGGTGACATCTAGTGGAAGTCCTAGGAAGTGCAACTTCATTCATATCCCAATGTGAATTCAATAGGGCTGAAAATATACCAACCTCAGATTTCTCACTTCCTGTTTGGATTTCTTCTCAGGTTTTTGCCTGCCATATGAGTTCTGTTATACTCACAGACATCATTCAAACGGTTTTAGAAACTTCAGAGTGTTTTCTATCCAATACTAATAATAATATGCATATATTAGCAACTGAGACTGAGAAGCAGGTCATTTACTCTGGGCACCTCTGGGCACCTTTCATCCAAGCTACTCAATACTGCCCCTGCAGCCATAAGACGTTTTAAAGGTCTTACTTACATCGGCTACAGAGTGCGTGATCACACAGTCATCCGGAACAGCTGGTGCTCTCCTGCATTGTTTAGTGTTGCTTGCCTCGAAGCCAGCATAGAACCGTCTATGCTCGTGTCACTGAGCAGCTCGCAGCTTGGTTTCCCTTTGTAATCCGTGATAGTTTGCAAGCCCTGCCACATCCAATGAGCGTCAGAGTAGGATTCATTCTTAGTCCTGTATTGATGATTTGCCTGTTTGATGGCTCGTAACAGGATTTCTTATAAACGTCCAGATTAGTGTTCCAATCTTTGAAAGCGGCAGCTCTAGCATTTAGCTCAGTGCGGATGTTGCCTGTATCCATGGCTTCTGGTTGGGTTATGTACGTCAGGAGACAACCAATTTTCAGGATCTCATGAAAACGAACGTAGCATTCCAAAAAAAGCTGAAAGGTTTGAGCTATGAATTAATATGACACCACCATCAAAATTGAGACTCTCATGAACACGAAGGTGTTCTCTGTTTTGCTTCGCGAGACTCGTCTCATTGAAACCCGCTACCGACCTGTAAAAAATGTATCAAAATGAGTAGTATTTTTTTGGGACCAGGGTTTACATTTAGGTCATTTAGCAGACGCTCTTATCCAGAGCGACTTACAAATTGGTGCATTCACCTATGACATCCAGTGGAACAGCCACTTTACAATAGTGCATCTAAATCTTTTAGGGGGGGGGGGTGAGAAGGATTACTTATCCTATCCTAGGTATTCCTTAAAGAGGTGGGGTTTCAGGTGTCTCCGGAAGGTGGTGATTGACTCCGCTGTCCTGGCGTCGTGAGGGAGTTTGTTCCACCATTGGGGGGCCAGAGCAGCGAACAGTTTTGACTGGGCTGAGCGGGAACTGTACTTCCTCAGTGGTAGGGAGGCGAGCAGGCCAGAGGTGGATGAACGCAGTGCCCTTGTTTGGGTGTAGGGCCTGATCAGAGCCTGGAGGTACTGAGGTGCCGTTCCCCTCACAGCTCCGTAGGCAAGCACCATGGTCTTGTAGCGGATGCGAGCTTCAACTGGAAGCCAGTGGAGAGAGCGGAGGAGCGGGGTGACGTGAGAGAACTTGGGAAGGTTGAACACCAGACGGGCTGCTGCGTTCTGGATGAGTTGTAGGGGTTTAATGGCACAGGCAGGGAGCCCAGCCAACAGCGAGTTGCAGTAATCCAGACGGGAGATGACAAGTGCCTGGATTAGGACCTGCGCCGCTTCCTGTGTGAGGCAGGGTCGTACTCTGCAGATGTTGTAGAGCATGAACCTACAGGAACGGGCCACCGCCTTGATGTTAGTTGAGAACGACAGGGTGTTGTCCAGGATCACGCCAAGGTTCTTAGCGCTCTGGGAGGAGGACACAATGGAGTTGTCAACCGTGATGGCGAGATCATGGAACGGGCAGTCCTTCCCCGGGAGGAAGAGCAGCTCCGTCTTGCCGAGGTTCAGCTTGAGGTGGTGATCCGTCATCCACACTGATATGTCTGCCAGACATGCAGAGATGCGATTCGCCACCTGGTCATCAGAAGGGGGAGAGGAGAAGATTAATTGTGTGTCGTCTGCATAGCAATGATAGGAGAGACCATGTGAGGTTATGACAGAGCCAAGTGACTTGGTGTATAGCGAGAATAGGAGAGGGCCTAGAACAGAGCCCTGGGGGACACCAGTGGTGAGAGCGCGTGGTGAGGAGACAGATTCTCGCCACGCCACCTGGTAGGAGCGACCTGTCAGGTAGGACGCAATCCAAGCGTGGGCCGCGCCGGAGATGCCCAACTCGGAGAGGGTGGAGAGGAGGATCTGATGGTTCACAGTATCGAAGGCAGCCGATAGGTCTAGAAGGATGAGAGCAGAGGAGAGAGAGTTAGCTTTAGCAGTGCGGAGCGCCTCCGTGATACAGAGAAGAGCAGTCTCAGTTGAATGACTAGTCTTGAAACCTGACTGATTTGGATCAAGAAGGTAATTCTGAGAGAGATAGCGGTAGAGCTGGCCAAGGACGGCACGTTCAAGAGTTTTGGAGAGAAAAGAAAGAAGGGATACTGGTCTGTAGTTGTTGACATCGGAGGGATCGAGTGTAGGTTTTTTCAGAAGGGGTGCAACTCTCGCTCTCTTGAGGACGGAAGGGACATAGCCAGCGGTCAGGGATGAGTTGATGAGCGTGGTGAGGTAAGGGAGAAGGTCTCCGGAAATGGTCTGGAGAAGAGAGGAGGGGATAGGGTCAAGCGGGCAGGTTGTTGGGCGGCCGGCCGTCACAAGACGCGAGATTTCATCTGGAGAGAGAGGGGAGAAAGAGGTCAGAGCACAGGGTAGGGCAGTGTGAGCAGAACCAGCGGTGTCGTTTGACTTAGCAAACAAGGATCGGATGTCGTCGACCTTCTTTTCAAAATGGTTGACGAAGTCATCTGCAGAGAGGGAGGAGGGGGGGAGGAGGATTCAGGAGGGAGGAGAAGGTGGCAAAGAGCTTCCTAGGGTTAGAGGCAGATGCTTGGAATTTAGAGTGGTAGAAAGTGGCTTTAGCAGCAGAGACAGAGGAGGAAAATGTAGAGAGGAGGGAGTGAAAGGATGCCAGGTCCGCAGGGAGGCGAGTTTTCCTCCATTTCCGCTCGGCTGCCCGGAGCCCTGTTCTGTGAGCTCGCAATGAGTCGTCGAGCCACGGAGCGGGAGGGGAGGACCGAGCCGGCCTGGAGGATAGGGGACATAGAGAGTCGTTGGAGAAGGTTTGAGCAGAGGGAAGAGATGATAGGATGGAAGAGGAGAGAGTAGCGGGGGAGAGAGAGCGAAGGTTGGGACGGCGCGATACCATCCGAGTAGGGGCAGTGTGGGAAGTGTTGGATGAGAGCGAGAGGGAAAAGGATACAAGGTAGTGGTCGGAGACTTGGAGGGGAGTTGCAATGGGGTTAGTGGAAGAACAGCATCTAGTAAAGATGAGTTCGAGCGTATTGCCTGCCTTGTGAGTAGGGGGGGAAGGTGAGAGGGTGAGGTCAAAAGAGGAGAGGAGTGGAAAGAAGGAGGCAGAGAGGAATGAGTCAAAGGTAGACGTGGGGAGGTTAAAGTCGCCCAGAACTGTGAGAGGTGAGCCGTCCTCAGGAAAGGAGCTTATCAAGGCATCAAGCTCATTGATGAACTCTCCGAGGGAACCTGGAGGGCGATAAATGATAAGGATGTTAAGCTTGAAAGGGCACCAGCCCTGACAGCATGGAATTCAAAGGAGGCGATAGACAGATGGGTAAGGGGAGAAAGAGAGAATGACCACTTGGGAGAGATGAGGATCCCGGTGCCACCACCCCGCTGACCAGAAGCTCTCGGGGTGTGCGAGAACACGTGGGCGGAAGAGGAGAGAGCAGTAGGAGTAGCAGTGTTATCTGTGGTGATCCATGTTTCCGTCAGTGCCAAGAAGTCGAGGGACTGGAGGGAGGCATAGGCTGAGATGAACTCTGCCTTGTTGGCCGCAGATCGGCAGTTCCAGAGGCTACCGGAGACCTGGAACTCCACGTGGGTCGTGCGCGCTGGGACCACCAGATTAGGGTGGCCGCGGCCACACGGTGTGGAGCGTTTGTATGGTCTGTGCAGAGAGGAGAGAACAGGGATAGACAGACACATAGTTGACAGGCTACAGAAGAGGCTACGCTAATGCAAGGAGATTGGAATGACAAGTGGACTACACGTCTCGAATGTTCAGAAAGTTAAGCTTACGTAGCAAGAATCTTATTGACTAAAATGATTAAAATGATACAGTACTGCTGAAGTAGGCTAGCTGGCAGTGGCTGCGTTGTTGACACTACACTAATCAAGTCGTTCCGTTGAGTGTAATAGTTTCTACAGTGCTACTATTCGGGGCTAGCTGGCTAGCTAGCAGTGTTGATTACGTTACGTTGCGTTAAAAGAACGACAATAGCTGGCTAGCTAACCTAGAAAATCGCTCTAGACTACACAATTATCTTTGATACAAGGACGGCTATGTAGCTAGCTATGTAGCTAGCTACGATCAAGCAAATCAAACCGTTGTGCTGTAATGAAATGAAATGAAAATGTGATACTACCTGTGGAGCGAAGCGGAATGTGACCGGGTTGTTGTTGGCTAGCTGTTAGCTGTTAGCTGTTAGCTAGCTAGCAGTGTCTCCTACGTTAAGGACGACAAATAGGGTTAACCCGTTACATTTTTTTATTAATGTTTTAATCCTGATGCTTTCCTATATCTCTCAGGTGCATTTCAGACACCTCAAACCATACTTTTGAAGTGTTTTTTAAACGTTATGTTTGTCCGTGTATGAATGAATGTGTTATTCAATGTGTTTCCATGGACTAATAGCAAGGCCAAACGTAGCATCCCAGTATGTTTGACCAAAGTATAATACAACAGCAAACATCATAGCTAGTGTAAATGAACCATGGTATGACCATCTTTAACAAATTCCAATGAATTCTAGTCCACATAAAATTGCACACAGAACGGCATAGAACAAAAACCTTAGTCAATGTTTGTGTTTTCCTGTTTGAACTGTGTAGTCTGTGTAGTCGTGTTTGACAGATGGATGCCTGGCTCGCCCGATTGTGCATTATGATTTAAACGACTGGTCATTTCCACGGTGGACAGACCGAGAGTGCATTTTTGTTTCAACAGTTTCCCCTTCCGTTTGAGACAGAGTTGACAGCTGATGGGAAGAAGAAAGGGGGAGGAAGAAAGAAAGAGCGATTTCGGAGGGCCGTGCTGAACAAATAGGCCTAATTTGCACACAAGCAGGAAATAAGCTTTCTCATTTGGCAGGCAATTTGTGGGTGAAGTGGCTATAAAGTGCTGAAAAGATACTAATAAATCAGCATAAACGGTGTCTACAAATGTTATTGAGTTTTATCAAGGTAAGCATGGGTTGACTTGTGTCAGCAGCTAGGGGTTTAAAATGTACACTGAGGCATCATGGACTGATTTTTGTTTGGGGGGTGGGGTTGTCACATTTCATAACCTGACTTCCAATTATACGTGTTAGTAAAAACGTTGACACCTTTCATAACAGGTAGTTAATCTCTCAAAGACTGTTTTGACAGTCAATCAGCCCACACAGTAATCTTGAAATTGAATGTCACTATTTTGATTTAATCTGTTATATTCATGTTTTACCTCCCATCTCCTGCCTTTCCCAAGTTTGATTACTTTCCTTAACTTACCTAAAAATGTCCCATTGTCAACATATTACAGGCTATTTGAAGAGGTTATTACTGCGCTAGCACATGAAGTACAGTCCACAGCAAGTTTGGTTCATTCCATTTTGTAGTAGTGTTATAAGAGATCTATTTCCCCTGATACGGTGCTGAAATCTTGCTCTGTGTCGAAATGTGTTTTCAATCGAATCTCTCTTTTTTTCCCTTTTCGTGGCCGAGGGGAGTAAGTCTGTCTGACTTGAATACGTAATTTAAAGGGAAATGTCAACATTTTTCAACTTCATATTCATCATCTCCAGCACCACCCTAACATCGACATATGTGAAAATTGCATGTTTATATGTTTTGTAGTAAAAAAGATAGAAGATAAATGTTTCCAATGACATCATCATTGTGTCTTGTGTGATTTTAACCAACTGTGAGTTGGCATCGCCCACTAATTCTACTAATTCGTTGATGAAGTCATTGGAAGCATGTATCTTCCTCTATATTTTTTTACTACAAAACAGCAATTTTCACATGTTGGGGTGGTGCTGTAGACAATGAATATGAAGCTGAAACATTTCGACATTTTCCTTTAAGCCTGTTAACTCTCGCAAGCATCCAAAGCCTTGTCCTCAGAGCATGTGCAGACCAGCTGGCTGGAGTGTTTACGGACCTATTCTATTCCTCCATATCTCAGTCTGTTGTCCACACTTGCTCCAAGATGTCCACCATTGTTTCCAGTACCCAAGAAAGCGAAGGTAACTTAACTAAATGACTTCTCGCCCCCGCAGCACTCACTCCTGTCATCATGAAGTGCTTTGAGAGCCTAGTTAAGGATCATATCAGCTCCATCTTACCCTACATACCGCCCCAACAGATCCACTGACAAGGCCTTTGCACTGCACACTGCCCTGTCTCACCTGAACAAGAAAAATACCTACGTAAGAATGCTGTTCATCGAATACAGCTCAGCCTTCAACACCATAGTTACCTCCAAGTTCAACACAAAGCTCAGGGCCCTGGGTCTGAACCCCTCCCTGTGCAACTGGGTCCTGGACTTCATAACGGGCTGACCCCAAGTGGTGACAATAGGCAACAACACCTCCACCATGCTGATCCACAACACGGTGGCCCCACAGGGGTGCTTGCTCAGCACTTGTACACCCTGTTCACTCAACTCAATCATCAAGTCTTCCGACGACACAACAGTGATTACAAATAATAACAAGACAGCCTACAGGGATGCGGTGAGAGCCCTGGCAGAGTGGTGCCAGGAAAATAACTACTCAACAAAACAAAGGAGCTGATCGTGGAACACAGGAGACAGCGGAGGGAGCAAGACCCCATCCACATTGACAGGGCCGCAGTGGGGAGGGTCAAAAGCTTCAAGTTCCTCGGCATGCACATCACTTAAGCTTAAATGGTCCCTTCACACAGACAGTGTGGTGAAGAAGGCGCAACAGTGCCTCTTCAACCTCAGGAGACTGAAGAAATTTGGCTTGGCACCTAAGACCCTCAAAAACTTCTACAGATACACCATTGAAAGCAACCTGTCAGACTTTATCACCACCTGGTACAGCAATTGCGCCACAGGGCTCCCCAGAGGGGGGTGCGGTCAGCCCAACACATCACCAGGGGCACACTACAGGCCCTCCATGACATCTACAACACCCGTTGTTACAGGAAGGCCAAAAAGATTGTCAAGGACCTCAGCCACACAAGCCACTGCCTGTTCACCCACTACCATCTAGAAGGATGAGACAGTACAGGTGCATCAAAACTGGGACCGAGAGACTGACAAACAGCTTCTATCTCCAGGCCATCAGACTGTTGAACAGGCACCACTAACCAACCTCCGCCAGTACGTCCGCTGAACCTTAGTCGCTGTTACTAGCCGGCTACCACCCGGTGCTCTACCCTGCACCTTAGAGACTGCTTTGTTCTATGCATTCGGAAACTATTCAGACCCCTTGATTTAAAAATAAATAAATGTTACAGCCTTCTTCTAAAATTGATTAAATCGTTTTTTCCCCCCTCATCAATCTACACACAATATCCCATAATGACAAAGCAAAAACAGGTTTTTAGAAATGTTTGCAAATGTATCATAAATAAAAAACTATCACATTTACATAGGTATTCAGACCCTGTACTCAGTACCTTGTTGAAGCACCTTTGGCAGTGATTACAGCCTTGAGTATTCTTGGGTATGACGCTACAAGCTTGGCACACCTGTATTTGGTGAGTTTCCCCTATTCTTCTCTGGAGATCCTCTCAAGCTCTGTCAGGTTAGATGGGGAGCGTCGCTGCACAGCTATATTCAGGTCTCTCCAGAGATGTTCGATCGGGTTCAAGTCCAGGCTCTGACTGGGCCACTCAAGGACATTCAGAGACTTGTCCCGAAGCCTCTCCTGCATTGTCTTGGCTGTGTGCCTTGTCCTGTTGGAAGATAAACCTTCTCCCCCAGTCTAGAGGCCCTGAGTACTCTCATTGCTCCATTCATCTTTGCCTCAACCCTGACTAGTATCTCCCTTGCAGTGCTTAGTAAATAATCAAATCACGTCAGACATACAGTTGGGGAAGTCTGTGTTCGGGCCATATACATTTAGTATAGCAATATGTTCCCCAAGTATACTACCTGTAATCAAAATAAATCGTTCTTCAGGGTCTGTATCTTGGTGCTGAAATATAAATGGGTGTAACGTGTACGCTAGGAGTCGGGAAGCAAGTTCAGGGAGTGACTTTAATAATAAATAACACAAGGAACAAAACAAGAAACATGAATCAACGGAACAGAAACAACAACGCCTAGAGAAAGAACCAAAGGGAATGACATATTTAGGGAAGGTAATCAGGCAGGTGATTGCGTCCAGGTGAGTCTGAGGTGCTGATGCGTGTAACGATGGTGACAGATGTGCGTAATAATGAGCAGCCTGACGACTTAGAGCGCCAGAGAGGGAGTATAAGTGACAGTACCCTCTCAATGACATGCGGCACCAGCAGCAGAACGCCGACCAGAGGGACGGTCCCAGCCGCAGAACGCCGACCAAAGGGATGGTCCAAAAGACCAGGAGCATGCTTATATGAATGAGCCAAAACATGAAAAAAAAAAAAAAAAATGATTTTTTTTTTTAAAAGAACCTCTGTTCTTTAAAGTTGAGTTACATTGCACCGTAATGCTTACTAACGATTACTTTGTATACCATGGCATGGTACATAGTTCCACCCCGAGGTAGTCAACCATCTATATGCGGTGAACGGACTGCACAAATAGGTCAAACAAAAGTTACTCACGTTCATAAACTGAAAATCGTCAAATGTGTGGGTAGTCCCCCTCAGTTTTGCAGGCCAAATCTGACTCCTGCCTTGTGAAGGTGGGTTTTCACATCTTTGTATGCAGCTCTGCGTCTTGCCAGGTCTGCCAAGTAATCTGAGAAGATACGGATCCAAGTGCCATCGTAATTCAGCTGTCCTATTCTGCTGGAGGTCCGAATAATTGGAAGTAATGTAGGCGGACCAGCATTGCTCTGGGAGGGCGACCGGGCTGTGGTTTTGCCGCTAGAGTGGGATGTCGATGACTGGGGGCTTGTCAAACGTCTCTCTGCCAAGGACGTCTTGCAGGAAAGAGGCCATGAACTTAGTAGGATTGCGCCCTTCCGTCCCTTCTGGGATTCCGACCACACATCTCCGGGAATGGTTTTCCTGTTCATCTAGACTAACCTTTAGCTTCACGTTCTCGGAGGTAAGCTCATCGTTTTTGGTTTCCAATTCGGTAAGCCGCTTATCGATGTCGGTCAACGTTTCCATATCCATTATTTTTTAGAGTTTGTGTCGCGGTAGTTGTTTGTAGTGTCGCCATAGTTGAACTTCTGAACTTCTGTCATCATTTCAGCCCGTAGGGTTCCAGACATATCCAAGAATGCCACCCACATGTTGCTAAAACCAGAAGGTCTGCAAAGTGTGTTCTCGTTTTGGTAGATTTAAAGGTTAAAACATAAAAGTTTCAACCCTTGGAAAGTGGAAAGGCCTCCCCCTTCAATTCAATCCACGTGTAAGGAAAGAACGTGAATAAGTAAACAATTAAACAATAGTGTTTTCTCTTCTTTTCGTCACAACTTGTGCCATTGTTACTGTAAATGTAAACAAACTAATATAACAGTCCCCTTTTCTTTCAACTAGGTCTGCTGTTCAAACACCATGAGTCTGTTAGTATCAACTATAGGGTTCGTCTCTTAAAGGCCTTATGACTACGCTGTGACCCCGTGGAACTGGGTCTGAGAGTACAGGAGTGGGGTCGGGTGTTTGTGAGAGAAAGTCCACTGAATGCCACTGTTCCTCAGACACTGTTCCCTGTGGGGTTTCAACTTGTGCACTACCGCCCACAGCTGTTTTGTCTGAAAACATTGCATTTTCTTTGTCATAGCGGATGTGGTCCTGGTGTCTGTGCATGAATCAACCATCAGTCAGTTTGACTAGAAAGGAGAATGGAGAACTCTTACTCAAAATGATACCTGGCAACCAGTGTTGGCTGCTTGTGAGGTTGCCGATGTAAACAATGTCATTTGGTTTGAACTCGCTTTGATGTCCGGATGCAGTACATCCAGGTGAGCTTTTGGCTTTCTGGCAATCAGCATCTCAGCTGGAGTCTGTCCTGTTGCTGTTGTGGCATGACGCTGTACTGGAAAAATAACAGAGAGAGCTCCTACTTTTGAGCCCCTCTTTCAGTGTCTGCACAACCCGCTCCTCTGGGCCATTCAAGGCTGGGTGAAACAAAACACTGTGGACATCGTTTCTCTGCGTGAATTCTTGAAACATCTCACCAGGTAGGCTAGTTGAGAACAAGTTCTCATTTGCAACTGCGACCTGGCTAAGACAAAGCAGTGTGAACAGACAACAACACTGAGTTACACATGGAGTAAACAATAAACAAGTTAATAACAGTAGAAAAAAAAATCTATATACATTGTGTGCAAAAGGCATGAGGAGGTAGGCAATAAATAGGCTGTGGGAGTGAATAATTACAATTTATCAGATTAACACTGGAGTGATAAATGATCAGATGAACATGTGCAGGTAGAGATACTGGTATGCAAAAGAGCAGAACAGTGAATAAAATAAAAACAGTATGGGGATGAGGTCGGTAAATTGGGCTGGCGATATATACCGATGGACTATGTACAGCTGCAGCGATCGGTTCGCTGCTCAGATAGCAGATGTTTAAAGTTGGTGAGGGAGATAAAAGTCTCCAACTTTAGAGATTTTTTGCAATTCGTTCCAGTCGCAGGCAGCAGAGAACTGGAAGGAAAGGTGGCAAAATGTGGTGTTGGCTAAAGGGATGATCAGTGAGATACACCTGCTGGAGCGCGTGCTACGGGTGGGTGTTGCCATCGTGACCAGTGAACTGAGATAAGGCGGAGCTTTACCTAGCATAGACTTGTAGATGACCTGGAGCCAGTGGGTCTGGCGGCAAACATGTAGCGAGGGCCAGCCGACTAGAGCATACAGGTCGCAGTGGTGGCTGGTATAAGGTGCTTTTGAAATCTGACAAAGCGGCTCCATTAACAAGAAGTTAATCTTTAAACCGATGTATAACACTCTTTCATTCCTGTTTATTATGAGTATTTCTGTATTTTGAATTTGGCGCTCTGCAATTTCACCAGATGTTGTCGAGGTGGGTCGCTAGCGGAACGCCTGCGCCAGGAAGGCCTACCGGACCAAATATGAACCAATCATAGAAGTCTATGTTTCAACAAGTTTTGACAGCACAGTACAGTAAAGTAGAGTAGAGCAATAGTAGAGAACAGTACAGTAAAGTAGAGTAGAGCAATAGTAGAGAACAGTACAGTGCTGTAGAGTACAGTGCTGTAGAGTTCAAATTCATTTGTCACATGCTTCGTAGACAAGTGGGCCCTTCCCAACCATGCAGAGACAAAGAAAATAGAGAATAAAACGTAATAGTAATAATAAATACACGATGGATAATGATAACTTGGCTGTATACACGGGGAAACAGTACAGAGTCGATTGAGGACTCCGAGGTAATTGAGGACTCCATCCTAGCTGGAGGGGTGCTCTCATCTTATCTATGAACATAGACAGGGCTCTAACTCCTGTAGCTCCACAATGAGATAGGGTGCAGGCCAGGCAGCAGGCTGTTAGCCAGCCTGCCAGCTTAGCGGAGTCTGCCACTAGCACAGTCAGTGTAGTCAGCTTAGCTTTCCCCATTGAGGCCGTGTCTGTGCTTCGATCGAGGTCGAAAAAAATCTAAACATGGCGGTGTTCGCTTTAGCAATCTCACTGGAACAAAGACCACCTCTATCCCTGTCATTTTTTTGAAGAGACTGTTATAATACCTCACAACTCAAAATAGGACTATTTCATGTCTGATCTCTTATTTCCAAGGCAGTTATAGTCAATGAATTAATCACTGATCATTAACTTGATGTGATTGGCCTGACTGAAACATGGCTTAAGCCTGAGGAGTTAAATGAGGCCTGTCCTCCTGGGTACACTAGTGACCATATCCCCCATGCATCCCGCAAAGGCAGAGGTGTTGCAACATTTTTTGAAAGCAAATGTCAATTTATATTTAAAAAAATGCTTTTTCATCTTTGAGGATCTAGTGATGAAATCTATGCAGCCTACCCAATCACTTTATGTAGCTACTGAATACAGGCCTCCTGGGCCAAAATACAGTGTTCCTCACTGAGTTCCATGAATTGCTATCCGATTTGTGGTCATGGCAGATATTATTCACATTTCTGGTGACTTTGAAATGCACATGGAGAAGTCCACAGACCCACTCCAAAAGACTTTGGGAGCCATCGTCGACTCAGTGGGTTTTACACAACATGTCTCGGCACCTATGCATTGCCACAATCATACCGTGGATCTAGTTTTGTCCCGTGGAATAGATATTGTGGATCTAAATGTTTTTCCTCATAATTCTGGACAATTAGACCACCATCTTATTACGTTTAGAATCGCAACAAATGATTTGCTTAGACCCCAACCAAGGATCATCAAAAGTCGCGCTATAAATTCTCAGACAACCCAAAGATTGCTTGATGCCTTTCCAGACTCCCTCCACCTACCCAAGGACGTCGGAATACAAATATTCTGTTAACCATCGAACCAAGGGCGTAAACTTAACCTTGTGTAATACCCTAGATGCAGTGACAACACTAAAAACAACAAAACGTGTCACAAGAAACTAGCTGCCTGTTACAGAGAAAATACCCGAGCCCTGAAGCAAGCTACCAGAAAATTGGAACGCATATGGCGCTCCAGAAATCTTTCAACAATCTTGGAAAGACTGCACTGTGCAATATCGAAAAGCCCTCACTGCTGCCTCATTAGCCTACAACCTGATTGAGTATAATAAAAACAATCCAAAATCTATGTTGGATACTGTCGCTAAGCCTATTAAAAAGCAGCATTCCCCAAGTGAGGTTGGCCTTCACTTCAGCAGTGATACATTCATGAACTTATTTGACAAAATGATCATGATCAGTAGAAAACATATTATGGACTCCTCCTCAAAAATGTCTATTTCTCCAAAACTCAGTTGTCCTGAGTCTGCACAGAACTGCAAGGACCTCGGATCAATGGAAACACTACAGTTTTTTAATCTTGTATCTATCGAAACATTAATGAAAATAGGAATAGCCTCTAAACCTTCCAGCTCTCTACTGGACCCTATTCCAACTAAACTACTGAGCCCAGAGCTATTTCCTGTGCTTGGCCCTCCTATGTTCATCATAATAAATGTCTCCCTGTCTCCCTCCCCTCACTATAAGTTTCAGTAATAAAGCCTCTCCTGAAAAAGGCAAACCTTAACACAGAATTTAAAAAAAATCTATTGGCCTATTTCAAATCTCCCATTCCTCTCAAACATTTTTGAGAAAGCTGCTCCTCAGAAACTCACTGCCTTCCTGAATTCTTTTAATTTAATTAATTAATTTATTTTATTGATTTTAAAAGACCCCATCATAGTGTTGAGACCGCGCTCATGAAGGTGCGTATTTCCTCGCGCTCATAGACATTATTAGTGCTGCTTTCGACACCATCGATCACAACATTGTATTGGAATGATTGGAAACTGTAATTGGTCTATACGGACAAGTTCTTGCCTGGTTTAGATCCTATCTGTTGAAAAAGGTATCAGTTCATCTGTGGATGTTTTGTCCTCTGACAAATCAATGGTATGTTTCGGTGTTCCTCAAGGTTCCATTATAGGTCCACATTTGTTTTCACTCTATATGCTACCTCTTGATGATGTCCTTCGAAAACAAATGGTCAACTTTCACTGCTATGCAGATGACACACAGCTGTACATTTTGATGAAACATGGTGAAACCCCATGTTTCAGACTTGAAGAAGTGGATGGCAGATATTTGATTTTTTAGTTGTAGCCCTTTCTTGCAGTTAATGACCAAAAGTGCAATTTTTGGCCCCATGGGTGAAATGTTATGAATATTTTTCATAATTTCATCATTAGTAAAGATGTTTTTTTCTTGACGAAAATCTGATGTTTCTATGTCAAAAAGTTTTGTTATACGTATTTATGTCTTCTGTGATGTACAGTACCAGTCAAAAGTTTGGACACACCTTCTCATTCAAGGGTTTTTCTGTATTTTAAATATTTTCTACATTGTAGAAAAATAGTGAGGACATCAAAACTATGTAATAACACATATGGAATCATGTAGCAACCAAAAAAGTGTTAAACACATCAAAATATATTTTAGATTTTACATTATTCCAAGTAGCCATCCTTTGCCACAGCTTTGCACACTCTTGCCATTCTCTTAACCAGTTTCACCTGGAATGCTTTTCCAACAGTCTTGAAGGAGTTCCCACATATGCTGAGCACTTTCCTTCACTCTGCGGTCCAACTCATCCCAAACCATCTCAATTGGGTTGAGGTCGGGGTGATTGTGGAGGCCAGGTCATCTGATGAAGCACTCCATCACTCTCCTTCTTGGTCAAGTAGCCCTTACTCAGCCTGGAGGTGTATTTTGGGTCATTGTCCTGTTGAAAAACGAATGATAGTCAGACTAACTGCAAACCAGATGGGATGGTTTATTGCTGCAGAATACCATGGTAGACATGCTGGTTAAGTGTTCCTAGAATTCTAAATAAATTACCGACAGTGTCACCAGCAAAGCACCCCCATGCTTCATAGTGGTAACCACACATGCAGAGATCATCCGTTCACCTACTCTGCGTCTCAGAGAGACACGGAGGTTGGAACCAATAATCTCAAATTTGGACTCAGACCAAAATAACATATTTCCACCAGTCTAATGTCCATTGTTCATGTTCTTTGGTCCAACCAAGTCTCTTATTCTTATTGAAAGCCTGATTCACACAGTCTGCTCTGAACAGTTGATGTTGAGATGTGTCTATTACTTGAACTCTGTGAAGCATTATGGGCTGCAATCTGAGGTGCAGATAACTCTAATGAACTTATCCTCTGCAGCAGAGGTAACTCTGGGTCTTCCTTTCCTGTGGCGGTCCTCATGAGAGGCAGTTTCTTCATAGCGCTTGATGGTTTTTGCGACTACACTTGAAGAAACTTTCAGAATTCTTTTCCAGATTGACCTTCATGTCTTAAAGTAATGATGAACTGTAATTTCTCTTTGCTTATTTGAGCTGTTCTTGCCATAATATGGACTTGGTCTTTTACCAACTTTAAATATTTTCTATATAGCCACCCTACGTTGTTACAACACAACTGGCTCAAATGCATTAAGAAGGAAATCAATTCCATAAATGAACTCTTAACAAGGCCCACCTGTTAATTGAAATTCATTCCAGGTGACTAACTCATGAATCTGGTTGAGAGAATGCCAAGAGTGTGCAAGGCAAAGGGTGGCTACTTTGAAGAATCTCAAATATAAATAGATTTAGATTTTTTAAACACTTTTTTGGTTACTATAAGATTCCATATGTGTTATTTCATAGTTTTGATGTCTTCACTATTGTTCTACATGGAACTAGTACAAATCAAGAAAAACCCTGGAATGAGCAGGTGTGTCCAAACTTTTGACTGGTACTGTACATCACAGAAGACGGAAATATTACAAAACTGTTTGACATAGAAACACCAGATTTTTGTCTAAATAATCATTCTGTATGACCCTGATTTAGACCACTGCAGTACAAGATTAAACTCAGACAAAACAGAGATGCTAGTTCTAGGTCCAACAAATGAAAAGATCTGTTGTCAGATCTCTAAATATATCTCAATGGTTGTACAGTTCGCCAAAGTAAAACTGTGAAGGACCTCGGCATTACTCTGGACACTGATCTCTCCTTCGATGAACGTACATAACATAACGTGGTTCTGTAGCTCAGTTGGTAGAGCATGGCGCTTGTAACGCCAGGGTAGTGGGTTCGATTCCCGGGACCACCCATACGTAGAATGTATGCACACATGACTGTAAGTCGCTTTGGATAAAAGCGTCTGCGAAATGGCATATATTATTATTATTATACACAAAATATTTCAAGAGCAGCCTTTTTTCATCTTCATAATATTGCAAAAAATCAGAAACATTTTGTCCAAATTCGATGGTGAAATGCTAATCCATGCTTTGTCACTTCAAGGTTAGACTACTGAAATTCTCAATTCTCCGGCTACCCAGATAAGGCACTAAATAAACTTCAGCTAGTGCTAAATACGGCTGCTAGAGTCTTGACTAGATCCCCAAAATGTGATCATATTACCTCAATACTAGCCTCCCTACACTGGCTTCCTGTTAAGGCTAGGGCTGATTTCAAAGTTTTACTGCTAACCTACAAAACATTACATGGACTTACTCCTACCTATTTCACCGATTTGGTTCTGCCATACATACCTACATGTACGCTACAGTCACACGACACAGGCCTCCTTATTGTTCCTAGAATTGAATTGATAAGAAAACCGCTGAAGGCTTTTCTCCTATAAAACTACATTTTTATGGAATGGTCTGCCAATCCATGTGAGAGACAGACTCGGACTCATCTCTTCAGTAGGTCCTATGATTGAGTGTAGTCTGGCCCAGGGGTGCTAAGGCGATCGCCAAGGCACTTGAGTGACGAACCACCCTTGCTGTCTCTGCTTGGCCGGCTCCTCTATCCACTGGGATTCTCTGCCTCTGACCCTATTACGCGGGGAGTCACTGGCTTTCTCGTGCTCTTCCATCCTTCCTGTCCTCGGGCTCGTGCGATGGGGAGAGATTCATGGGCTATGCTTGGCCTTGTCTCAGGGTAGTATGTTAGTGGCCTGTTAATATCCCTTTAGTGGTGTGGGGGGCTGTGCTTTGCCAAAGTTGTTATTTTTATTGCTTACTTTTTTTTGTAGGTATTTTCATGAAACTGAATTGTTGGTTAAGGGCTTGTAGTAAGTACGCATTTCACTGTAAGGTCTACACCTGTTGTATTCAGCGCATGTGACAAATACAAGGAGATTTGATTTGATTTGATTTGATTAGTGAATGGCTCACAGTTCCGAAACTGTTCACCTGTTTCTACATCAAGCAAGGGCAATGTTCCATTTGTTATTTTTGCGTGTTTTTATGGTGCGCTTGTGGCACAGCAGCATATAATCAATTTTATCGACAACAACAAAAAGATCATATTGAGGGAGGAAATACATAAATGAATGGAGAAATAATATAAATGCAAGAAAGTGTGCTTAATTATTGATCTATTTATTTGTGCATTCATGTATTTATTGATCTATTTATATGTGCATGTATTTATTTATTCATGTATTTATCTATTTATGTGTGCATTTATTTATTCATTTATTACTAATTACGGCAGATTTGGTACTCCACAACGGAGATTGTGATCACATAGTCGTCTCCGGAACAGCTGTTGCTCTCAGTGGTGCTTGTTCTATTGTCTGAGTACAGGACAGTAGAACACACTAGAGTAGAGTACAGTATAATGCACTGCACTGAACATATCTACTTGACTGTACTGTACTGAACTCTGTTGTGCTGTGCTGTAGTGTGATGTCCAAACTTGTGAAACACCAGATGTCTATGATTGTTTCTGATTTGTTCTGGTCCAGACCAACCAAATGTGGTTTTGTTTGTGGTGGAGGTCATTACAATAATAGCCAGCGTGTAGAATAATATCAAAATAAGGATATTGCATTTTTTTTTTTTTACCTCTGTGTACCTATTCAGGATACATCACCATGAAGAGGATGATATTCATATTCATAATTATACAGTCCATCATGTTGTTCCGTTACCGTAATTCCGTTACCGTAATTCCGTTACCGGATGCAAATCCACTTTACCTACTGTAGCTCAATCATCAAAATATTTGTTATATTTATTATATAATCCAAATCTTTGTTATTCAAACTCCACGTGTCATGTCATAGCTGACACCCTTATTCCTTCTGCAGACGTCTTTGAATCTTAACGGCGAGCAAATATTTCATGTTTTTGGAAAACATGGTCACATAAAAAACGGAGGCAGATTTTACCGTAATTCTGTTAACAAAATTTGCATCCGCACAGTCCTTTCAGTAAATGTGTTTTTGTGAAATTTGTGTAGGGGATCAAACTTGTGCATAGACCTCATGGTTTGTTACACTTTGAAATCAATGGTTTTGGGTTGGCATACATTTCAAAGTGGCACACACACACACACACACACACACACACACACACACACACACACACACACACACACACACACACACACACACACACCACACACACACACAAACACAAGGGCACACACGTTCATCCACACTCTGGCCAATCATCATATGTGCTGCTTTCACTCTGTTTATCATACATATCCTAATGCCTAGTCACCTTATACACCCTATACATATCAACCTCTACCACTCCAGTATCCCCGCACATTGTAAATATGGTATTGGCACTGACCCTGGAACTGACACTGTATATAGCTGACCTACTGTCTTGTGTTCTTCTTATTTCTAATGCTCATGTGTTTTTGTTCTACCTTAATTTACTTTATAGTACTACCGATATTTATAACTGCTTTGTTGGGAAAGAGTTTGCAGGAAAGGCATGTGTAAAACAGTATTTTTGAAGTTTGAAGTTTTATTGTCACATGTACAAGTACACTTCTACATGTGGCAATAAAACTGTAAAACAAAAATAATGTTTTACACATTTAACAAGTTCATTGAAATTCCACGAAAAAACACTGCAATCTCAATCCTAATAGGTGTTGTTATGTGTTGAGTGGCCAGACTATATTAATGAAAGTTTTCAATAATTAAGAGTTCATTACTGGCTAATTAGAGTCATTAAAACCAATCAACATGAAAAAAATGTTCTCTCCTTTTCCTTTTCACATAAATGCCATACAATGCTAGCTAACTAATAAAATATGAAAGTCTGTCAGAAAGAATACTTTTCAGCAGGGATGGAGGTCCATTCCTTTAGCTTAGCCTACCTGTCTTTTCCCTGGGCGCATTACTTATTACCCATAACTGCGTGTCCACGCACATCTCCAATGCCATCATCAAGTTTGCTGATGACACAACAGTGCCTGACTACCAACAACGATGCAACAGTCTACAGGGAAGGAGGTGATATATATATATATACAGTACAAGTCAGAAGTTTGGACACACTTACTAATTCAATGTTTTTTTCTTTATTTTTACTATGTTCTACATTGTATAATAATAGTGAAGAATTCAAAACTATGAAATAACACATGGAATCATATAGCAGCCACCCTGGCATTCTCCCAACCAGCTTTATGAGGTAGTCAACTGGAATATATTTCAAATGAACAGGTGTGCCTTGTTAAAAGTTAAATTGTGGAATTTCTTTCCTTCTTAATGCGTTTGATCCAATCTGTTGTGTTGTGACAAGGTAGAGGGGTGGGATACAGAAGACATACCTATTTGGTAAAAGACCAAGTCCATATGGCAAGAACAGCTCAAATAAGAAAAGAGAAACGACAGTCAATGATTACCTTATGACATGAAGGTCAGTCAAGGCTCTCCAGAGGGTAGTGAGGTCTGCACAAAGCATCACCGGGGGCAAACTACCTGCCCTCCAGGACACCTACATCACCCGATGTCACAGGAAGGCCAAAAAGATCATCAAGGACAACAACCATCCGAGCCTGTTCACCCCGCTATCATCCAGAAGGAGAGGTCAGTACAGGTGCATCAAAGCTGGGACCGAGATATTGAAAAACAGCTTCCATTTCAAGGCCATCAGACTGTTAAACAGTTATCACTAACATTGAGTGGCTGCTGCCAACATACTGACTCAAATCTCTAGCCACTTTAATAGTTAATAATTGGATGCAATAAATGCACGACTAGTCACTTTAAACAATGCCACCTTATATAATGATTACATACCATACATTACTCATCCCATAAGTATATACTGTATTCTACTGCATCTTACTACCTATGCCGCACGGCCATCGCTCATCCATATATTTATATGTACATATTCGTATTCATCTGTTCACACTTGTGTGTATAAGGTAGTTGTTGTGAAATTGTTAGATTACTTGTTAGATATTACTGCACTGTTGGAACTGGAAGCACTAGCATTTCGCTACACTCGCATTAACATCTGCTAACCATGTGTATGTGACCAATAAAATAGTATTTTATTTGATTTGATCTGGAAAATTGCTATGATGAAACTGGCTCTCATGAGGATCACCACAGGAAAGGAAGACCCATAGTTACCTCTGCTGCAGAGGATAAGTTCATTAGAGTTACCAGCCTCAGAAATTGCAGCCCAAATAAATGCTTCACAGAGTTCAAGTAACAGACACAACTCAACATCAACGGTTCAGAGGAGACTGTGTGAATCAGGCCTTCAGGGTCAAATTGCTGCAAAGAAACCACTACTAAAGGACACAAATAAGAAGAGACTTGCTTGGGCCAAGAAAAACTAGTAATGGACATTAAGACTGGTGGAAATCTGTCCTTTGGTTTGATGAGTCCAAATTTGAGATTGTTGGTTCCAACCACCGTGTCTTTCTGAGACACAGAGTAGATGAACGGATGATCTCTGCATGTGTGGTTCCCACCGTGAAGCATGGAGGAGGAGGTGTCATGGTGTGGGGATGTTTTACTGGTGACACTGTCTGTGATTTATAGAGATTTCAAGGCACACTTAACCAGCATGGCTACCACAGCATTCTGCAGCGGTACGCCATCCCATCTGGTTTGTGCTTAGTGGGATTATAATTTGTTTTTCAACAGGACAATGAACCAACACATGTCCAGGCTGTGTAGGGGTGGCTATATGACCAAGAAGGAGAGTGATGGAGTGCTGCATCAGATGACCTGGCCTCCACAATCACATGACCTCAACCCAATTGAGATGGTTTGGGATGAGTTGGAACACAGAGTGAATGAAAAGCAGCAAACAAGTGCTCAGCATATGTGGGAAATCCTTCAAGACTGTTGGAAAAGCATTCCAGGTGAAGCTGGTTGAGAGAATGCCAAGAGTGTTCAAAGCTGTCATCAAGGCAAATTGTGGCTTCTTTGAAGAACCTCACATTTTGATTTTGATTTGTTTAACACTTTTTTGGTTACTACATGATTCCATATGTGTTATTTCATAGTTTTGATGTCTTAACTATTATTCTACATTGTAGAAAATTGTAAAAACATATACACACGCATTCGGATAGTATTCAGAACCCTTTCTCTTTTCCACATTTTGTTACATTACAGCATTCTACTTTTTTCCTTATCAATCTACACACAATACCAACGTACACACAATACCCGATAATGACAAAGCGAAAATGTAGAATTTATAATATTTTTTTTTGCAAATGTATATAAAAAATAAAAATGCCTTATTTATGTAAGCATTCAGTGTCACACCTTCTACCGAAGTCATTGCCTTTCCTTGTTCAGGCGGTGCTCGGCGGTCGACGTCACCGGTCGTCTAGCCATCATTGACCCATTTTTCATTTTCCATTGGTTTTGTCTTGTCTTCCCACACACCTGTTTTCAATCCCATTCATTACCTGTTGTGTATTTAACCCTCTGTTTCCCCTCATGTCTTTGTCAGAGATTGTTTATTGTCAGTGTTGTGATTATTGTATAGGTGCTCGACGGGTCCTCGTACCCATGTTTGTTTATATTCTATTCTTATTAGTGTTATGGAGCATGTTACGTGGACATTCATGAAAAGACTCCATTTTACACTCCGTTTGACTCTCCTGCGCCTGACTTCCCTGCCACATATACACACGACTCTAACATTCAGACCCTTTGCTATGAGGTCCCACAGTTGACAGTGCATGTCAGAGCAAAAACCAAGTCATGAGGTCGAAGACATTTTCCACAGAGCTCCGAGACAGGATTATGTCGAGACATCAATCTGGGGAAGGTACCAAAACATTTCTGCAGATTTCAAGGTCCGCAAGAACACAGTGGTCTCCATCATTCAGAAATGGAAGAAGTTTGGAACTACTAAGACTCTTCATAGAGCTGGCCGCCTTGCCAAACTGAGCAATTTGGGGAAAAGGGCCTTGGTAAGAGAGGTGAAACAATCAGGCCTTTATGGGAGAGTAGCCAGACAGAAGCCACTCCTCAGTAAAATGCAAATGACAGCCTGCTTGGAGTTTGCCAAAAGGCACCTAAAGACTCTCAGACCATGAGAAACAAGAAACCTGGAACCATCCCTTTGGTGAAGCATGGAGGTGGCAGCATCATGCTGTGGGGATGTTTTTCAGGGGCAGGGGCAGGGAGACTAGTCAGGATCGAGGGAAAGATTAATTTAGCAAAGTACAGAGAGAGCCTTGATGAAAATCTGCTTCAGAGCACACAGGACCTCAGGCTGAAGCGAAGATTCACATTCCAACAGTACACCAACCCTAAGTACACAGCCAAGAATATGCAGGAGTGGCTTTCAGACAAATCTCTGAATGTCTTTGAGTGGCCAACCCAGAGTCTGGACTTGAACCCAGTCGAACATCTCTGGAGAGTCCTGAAAATAGCTGTGCAACGACGCTCCCCATCCAACCTGACAGAGCTTGAGAGAATCTGCAGAGAAGAATGGGAGAACTCCCCAAATACATGTGTGCCAAGACGACTCAAGGTTGTAATCGCTGCCAAAGGTTCTCAGTAAAAGGTCTGAACACATGTAAATGTGATATTTCAGTTTTTTGATTTTTAATAAACTTCAAAAAATGTCTATTATATCTATCATTATATCTATCATTATGGGATATTTTGTCTTCCAATGGTGCGACTGCTGTCGGCATCCAAAGATTATCCAACTTGAAAAAACGCTTGGAGGTAAGGACGACAGCAGTGGTGTCATCTATGGCGATACGGATAAAACAAATTATTGTTATAGTCATAGGGCATTGATGTGAATCACACTGCTTCTCCCTCATTTAGCTTTTTGCGCCTTACGGACTGTGGTTGTTGTGGATGGCTGTTCACAAATCTAAATGTGTATTTGAACCCAATAATGGTTGACTTCAAGAACTTTAAGCTGCCAATCATTGTTTTTGAAACCAGTGGACAGTCAGTAAAGAAATGCACTCTTGCAACAGCTGCATAGTGTGGATCCCAGCCTATGGAACAACAGCTGCATAGTGTGGATCCCAGCCTATGGAACAACAGCTGCATAGTGTGGATCCCAGCCTATGGAACAACAGCTGCATAGTGTGGATCCCAGCCTATGGAACAACAGCTGCATAGTGAGGATCTCAGCCTATGGAACAACAGCTGCATAGTGTGGATCCCAGCCTATGGAACAACAGCTGCATAGTGTGGATCCCAGCCTATGGAACAACAGCTGCATAGTGAGGATCCCAGCCTATGGAACAACAGCTGCATAGTGTGGATCCCAGCCTATGGAACAACAGCTGCATAGTGTGGATCCCAGCCTATGGAACAACAGCTGCATAGTGTGGATCCCAGCCTATGGAACAACAGCTGCATAGTGTAGATCCCAGCCTATGGAACAACAGCTGCATAGTGTGGATCCCAGCCTATGGAACAACAGCTGCATAGTGTGGTTCCCAGCCTATGGAACAACAGCTGCATAGTGTGGTTCCCAGCCTATGGAACAACAGCTGCATAGTGTGGATCCCAGCCTATGGAACAACAGCTGCATAGTGTGGTTCCCAGCCTATGGAACAACAGCTGCATAGTGTGGATCCCAGCCTATGGAACAACAGCTGCATAGTGTGGATCCCAGCCTATGGAACAACAGCTGCATAGTGTGGATCCCAGCCTATGGAACAACAGCTGCATAGTGTGGATCCCAGCCTATGGAACAACAGCTGCATAGTGTGGATCCCAGCCTATGGAACAACAGCTGCATAGTGTGGATCCCAGCCTATGGAACAACAGCTGCATAGTGTGGATCCCAGCCTATGGAACAACAGCTGCATAGTGTGGATCCCAGCCTATGGAACAACAGCTGCATAGTGTGGTTCCCAGCCTATGGAACAACAGCTGCATAGTGTGGATCCCAGCCTATGGAACAACAGCTGCATAGTGTGGATCCCAGCCTATGGAACAACAGCTGCATAGTGTGGATCCCAGCCTATGGAACAACAGCTGCATAGTGTGGATCCCAGCCTATGGAACAACAGCTGCATAGTGTGGATCCCAGCCTATGGAACAACAGCTGCATAGTGTGGATCCCAGCCTATGGAACAACAGCTGCATAGTGTGGATCCCAGCCTATGGAACAACAGCTGCATAGTGTGGATCCCAGCCTATGGAACAACAGCTGTATAGTGTGGATCCCAGCCTATGGAACAACAGCTGCATAGTGTGGGGCTTTTATTGCTCAATCTAATTCATTCTGATAAAAAAAAAACTAATCAAAAGGCGTAATGGCGACATGCTCAAACTTGCACACTTTTGATAGACTTAAAAAGGCAATCTGGAGTTGCTACGTCCATTTTTGAACTTTTAAATTATACATAATAATGTAAAGATATCATTTCGTTATATTATTACATGTAGTAGAAAGGGATGGGTTAGAAGAAGCCTACATCACCAACCCATAAAGTATAATGTAACATCCATACATGTCCAGCTATGTAAACTTTAACATTGGTTTTCTCCTGCGATAGATGTCATTTCATTGGTAACATTCATTTTTGTCTTCTACTAATGCCTCTTTTTTCTTTATTTTTTTCTTTCACCTTGATTTAACCAGGTAGGCCAGTTGAGAACAAGTTCTCATTTACAACTATGATCTGGCCAAGATAAAGCAAAGCAGTTCGACAAAAACAACAACACAGAGGTACACATAAACAAAGGTACAGTCACTAACATAATATAACAAAATTGAAAAATCTATATACATTGTGTGCAAATGTAGAAGAGTAGGGAGGTAGGCAATAAATAGGCCATAAAGGCGAAAAAATTCAAATGTAGCATTAACACTGGAGTTATAGATGTGCAGATGATGAGAGCGACATCATTGATATATACAGAGAGAGAGTCGGGCCGAGAATTGAACAATGTGGCACTCCCATAGAGACTGCCAGAGGTCCAGACAACAGGCCCGCCAATTTGGCACACTGAACTCTATCTGAGAAGTAGTTGGTGAACCAGAACTCTTAAGGGGAAAGTAATCTAAAAGTAACTGAATGTAATCATATTACGTTACTGAGTTTGGGTAAACCAAAAATGACTTTATTGATTACAATTTTGGAGAGGTAACTAGTAACTTTAACGAATTACATGTAGAAAGTAACCTACCCAACCCTGTATATATTTATATTCCGGTCTCTGATGTTGCTCGCTCTGATATTTCTTAATTATTTTTTTATTTTTCTTTTATTAATGTGTGTATTGTTTCGTTTTTTTGCTAAGGTATTACTGCACTGTTGGAGCTGGAAACACAAGCATTTTGCTGCACCTGCAATACCATCTGGAAATCTGTGTAGCGACCAATGAACTTTGATTGGATTTTTGATTTGATTTGCATGAGGCCCAGTGAACAGCATGAATGATGACATATTTTCCTGCGTTTCCCCTCCCTCTGCCAGACATCTGATGTGCTTCTCTTCCTGGGATACGTTTTTATCTTTCTGTTTTGGCCAAGTTAGAGTAATCATTAATCTGCACACTTTCACTAGCCCATCTGTGGGATGCTCATCTTCTTCTACCAAAAAGCCCTGGCTGAACCATCATTGGCTTCCTCTACTGAAGTTTGTTGTTTAGCTCGTTCTTCCCAATCTAGAAATATGGCTTTAATATCCTTCAACATGACGTGAAAAAATAAATAAAAATCTATATTTAAAAAAAAAAAAAATATATATATATATATATATATATATATAGATAGATAGATAGATAGATAGATAGATAGATAGAGAGAGAGAGAGAGAGAGAGAGAGCGAGAGAGAGAGAGAGAGAGAGAGAGAGAGAGAGAGAGAAAACATGTAACATTTGCATGAGTGTTTACCTCAGAACATGATTAATGAAAACTCCGAAACTCAGATTCACTGCTACAAAGTCTAGTAAATCCCATTCATTTTTTAAAACTACCATGCATTGCATGCATATCTGTGTTTATACAAACATTTGTTCTATTCCTTTGATTCTATGTTTTCATATCTGGTGCCACAGTCCACAGCTCTAGTTCATTTTTCTCATCTAATTTTAGTGTCTGTTTCATTAAAAACTTGCTTGCTAACTCCCCCGAAGCAGAATGGAGAAAGCAAAGAACCATGGCCCCACGGCTGCGATAGGCATTTTCTAGGATCTTTAGGGGAGGAAAGGAGTCAGACTGTTGACTTAATTTCCTGCCTACTGCGTCCCAAGGTGCTTTTTGTCTCCGAGGTCTGCTCACACTGTCTTTACTCTCTCTTTCTTCCTGTCTTTGTATTTGTCCTTCTCACTATCTCTGTGGGGTGTCACAGTAACCCATCAGACCTGGTGATGACTCTGGTGTCATGTCAGTCATGGACGGTAACCACGGCTAGCTACAACCTTTTCATGCTGGTCCTTTGCTTTGTGTGTCAAAGTGGTAGTCTTCCAGAATGAAATATTTTAGTAAGAGATATACAGCTTGTAGATTATGCTCTTGCTACAGAAGTTAACGGATGTGTTTTTATGGTATGCCTGAGCAAACGCCATCTCGTCCAGTGAGTGTGATTTCCTCCAACGTTTTTACCTCTAATCACCCTCTTGACATACTTTAAGACTGAGATAGAGTGTGCACTAGTAATATTAATATCCCCCTTTGAAGCATTAGTACATTTTTTTTCTGCCTCTGCTTCTTAAACAGCTCTCAAAAGCCAACAGTTCACAAGGAGGTCAACCTTGAAGAGATAGTCTGTGATGTATTTGGTTCGCAGGAGGGGAGGAGTGGGGCGAGCCAGCACCCCATCCAGAACGGGATGTTTTGGCAGCCTGCATGTTCGGTGCCCCTGCTGGGACAAGCCAAGGGATGCCATGTTGTAAAACCTTAGCCAATGTGCTTTTAGAAATGAACCAGGGACACACAGGTTTCAAGCTCAATAGGACACGGTGCCTCCAGATCCGACTTCGCATCCCACCGAGCCAATTAGCTGTGCATCACCAGATCTGGCATGTAGGTCTTTTGCATATCAAACAGTAGCAACAAATCAACGACAACGTATGGCGTTAGCCACAAATCAGTGCCTTTTATAGAGACCCCCCCACATTCGCTGTCGGTGTCCACTTTGTCTCTTCCACCTGACAGTGAAGAAAAGTGAAAGGTCTGATGCTCTGCAGAAAGGATGGATGCTTTTAATGAAGCCGTAGAGTGTTTGAGAGACACGCCTGTCCAATCGGATTCACCAGTGACACCTTCTCCTTTCCTCCCCTCGCTCACGTGTAAATCTCTCTCTCTCTCTTTAATCTTCTTCCGCTTGGGCCTCCTCATCTTAATCACATTCATCCTCTTGCTCTCCTCCCTCCGTTGCATCCTTTAATTTCTGCCTTGCTCTCATATTGTAATGTCCCTTATATTTAAAGCATAAATCTGTCATGCCAAACTACATTAATGACTGAGACATTCTCGGCTGAAATGGGAATCTGTGGGGAGCGAAAGCCTTGACTGAGCACAGAGATAGTGGGCTAGCAAGTTTGGACGACTTTTCTGAATTCAAGGCTTCTCAGAAGAGAGAAAAAAAAACCCCCACTAGAGACACAACAGCCTTATGTTCCGAGGCAGTGATGTTTATGTTGTCTGTTACTCTATTCGTTGTCCTGGTTAGCGTGTCCACTTCAGTGGATCTAAAAAAATAAAAAGAATGATACACACTAGTTTAACGCATGAAAGGCTATTGACATAGTGGAAGTCCTTTCAACTTTCAGGTCGGCTGGCCATGGAATTTAAACACCTGCAAAAAAAGGACATGGCCACATCCAAACACTTGAGAGGGATAGCGAGGTTAGCATACCCATACCTACCACCAAAGAATATTAGCGGCTTTATAGCCTATACATCCGACCCAAAATGTTGGCTACCTCTGATGTAAAATACAAGATTATCCTGTATATTGTTTTCATATGGGGATATGGGAATGTACAAATGCCTGGTGGCATTTTTTTTTTAAAGTCTTTGAACCAATTAAGTTGTTAACATGATGTTAAATGGTGTGATACTGAGTGCTCTTTCCATGACATAGACTGACCAGGTGAATCCAGGTGAAAGCTATGAGCCGTTATTGATGTCCGTTGTTAAATCCACTTCAGTCAGTGTAGATGAAGGGGAGGAGACAGGTTAAAGAAGGATTTTTAAGCCTTGAGACAATATTGAGACATTGTGTGCCTTTGAATGGGGTATGGTAATAGGTGCCATGTTCACCGGTTTGAGTGTGTCAAGAACTGCAACGCTGCAGGGTTCCAATTATTTATATATATACACTAGATGACTAATAGGGGGGGCTGTATTGAATTCACTATAATTCCGCATTGGCACTCCCCCAATATTTTGGAAGCTATAGAAATGCAATTATTAATATCTACATTCATTATTGCCACATTTATTCTATTACAGACAACTTAATGCATACTTTAAATGATATTCTTTGAGCTATGCTTAAGCAATAAGGCATGAGGGGGTGTGGTCTATGGCCAATATACCACGGCTGACGGCTGATCTTATGCATGACTCAACACAGAGTGTCTGGATACAGCCCTTAGCCGTGGTATATTGACCATATACCACAAACCCCCGAGGTACCTTATCGCTGTTATAAACTGGTTACCAACGTAATTAGAGCACTCAAAATAAAGGTTTTGTCATACCCGTGGTATACGATCTGATATACCATGGTTGTCAGCCAATCAGCAGTCCGGGCTCGAACCACCCAGTTTATGAATACAAATTTGAATGAAAAGGTATTTACCTTAAAGCATTTTTTTTGTTGATTACTCATGTTATTGTCCCCACTACAAAATACATGTAATTTTGTCCTTGAAACAGAATTCTGTTCATTCCTACCTGCTCCTACCGGGGAGTGCCAAAATGGTTGACTGGTGGCTTCGAAGCCTCTCAATGGCCATACTGTACAAAGCATCAGCAAAAGGGTTTATACACATCATTGTGTTTTTCAAGAATCAAGAATGGTAACCCACCCCAAAAATATCCAGCCAACTTGACACGACTGTGGGAAGCATTGGGCCAGCATCCCTGTTGAGTGCTTTCTACACCTTGTAGAGTCCATGCCCTGACAAA
Organism: Oncorhynchus keta; assembly: GCF_023373465.1. Lineage (NCBI taxonomy): Eukaryota > Metazoa > Chordata > Actinopteri > Salmoniformes > Salmonidae > Oncorhynchus > Oncorhynchus keta. The sequence goes on along the minus strand of NC_068440.1, from coordinate 5,577,363 downwards.
TTGAGGCTGTTCTGAGTGCAATGGGGGTGCAACTCAATATTAGGAAGGTTTTCCTAATGTTTTGTAAACTCTGCATATATTGTAATTTCAAAATGTGGATGGTTTCTCCATAATGAGAATTGGTTAAATTGATTAAAATTTATTTGGGTGTAAAAGATGTTGAAGTAAAAACAAATCAGAATAATCTAAGTGAAGGCAGAACAGATGTATATGCCTTGGCATGCTGACGAGAGCTGTTGCCAGTGAATAGAATGTTAATTTCTCTACCATAAGCCGCTTCCAATGTTGTTTTAGAGAATTTGTCAGTACGTCCAACTGGCATCACAACCGCAGATCACATGTAACCACGCCAACCCATGACCTCCACATCCAGCTTCTTCACCTGCAGGATCGTCTGAGACCAGCCACCTGGACAGCTGATGAAACTGTGGGTTTGCACAACTGAAGAATTTCTGCACAAACCATCAGAAACCGTCTCAGGGAAGCTCTTCTGAATGCTCGTCGTCCTCATCAGGATCTTGACCTGACTGCAGTTTGGCGTCGTAACCGACTTCAGTAGGCAAATTTCACCTTTGATGACCACTGGCGCGATGGAGAAGTGTACTCTTCGCTGATAAATCTTGGTTTCAACTGTACCAGGCAGATGGCAGACAAAGTGCATGGCGTCGTGTGGGCGAGCGGTTTGCTGATGTCCCCGTGGTGGTGGGGTTATGATATGGGCAGGCATAAACTATGGATTACAAACACAACTGCATTTTATCTATGGTAATTTGAATGCATAGAGATACAGGGATGGGATCCTAAGGCCCATTGTCATGCCATTCATCCCACACCAACACCTCATGATTCAGCATGATAAAGCACGGCCCCTTGCAACAAGGATCTGTACACAAATGTCCCTTATTCTTCCATTGCCTGCATACTAAGCAGACATTTACTTTTGACATTTTAGTCATTTAGCAGATGCTCTTATCCAGAGCGACTTACAGAAACAAATGGTGGTCACACCAGATTACCGACTGGTTTTCAGATCCACGCCCCTACCTTTTAAGGGATCTGTGACCAACAGATCTGTATTCCCAGTCATGTGAAATCCATAGATTAGGGCCTAATGAATTTATTTCAATTGACTCATTTCCTTACACGAACTGTAACTCAGTAAAATCTTTGAAATTGTTGCATGTTGCGTTTTATGTTTTTTTGTTCAGTAAAATACAAATTTCACACTTGGAACTTCCAAGATGCAGCTGCTCATTTCAACATCTTTTCAAGTGCTTTTGCTTTAAATCATCATTCCGACACTATTCCACAAAACCAGTGACTCCTCTGAATATATTTAGCACATCAATATTTTCATGAATTTCTGTCTGCGCATAGTCATGTTTACCTGTTTCTCTCTATTTTCTTCCCTAGATGCCATCAGCCCAGTGCTTTTCCTACGAGGTCTGTGTTTGATGTGGAGTAATGGCTCTGGGAGTTTATGAATTCATATTTGAAGGGGCTCAGTGATGGGATGGGGGCAACAAAATGGCTCCTCTGTCCTCCCCACAAGCCGGTCAGTCTTCCTGCCGCCAACCCCACACCAGTATCTCATAAAAGCCCAGCCGGATCACTCTGCCGGAGCACTCTGTTTTTTTCAAATAGGGTGGTGGAGTGGAGGGTTGGGGGAAAGCTAAAAGTAGTCTGTGTGTATTACTAAAATGGAGTCCTGTGTCGGTGTCTGAGAGTTGTCACGTTAGTGTGCTGGTTTCAGAACCAAACCTCAAAGTGTGTTGCTTTTTGTCAGCTGAGTTGGGTGCAGGTGTCTGTTTCAAGATGTCAGAAATATTCTACCTTTGCTAGAGAGTTTTGAGAAAATTACCAAAGGGGAATCGTTGTTTATCATGGAACTTGTTACACACCTGATCATAAAAGAGGGTTCATACTCAGCTTGTTGTTCAGATAGAAAGATCGTCAACTGAATGAGTCTCTATGGGCAGGTTGTAATTAACAGGGATTTGAGGAGTTGACTTAATATGCAGAGACTTTGCACTGTGTCCCCACTCCCCAGTTGCATAAGCAGTCAGCCATCTTGTGAAATCTGTGTAATACAGACGCCTCTATGGGACTAATATCACTAAAAGCTCAAAATCTTCATCTTACATGCAATCTGATCTGCTGATCTGCTTTCTCGCCTTTTGGCTGCACTCCTGAAATCCCCTGTCTGTCTGACTGTGGCCATTCACTGTACCGATTACTGAACGTGCTCTAAAAGTCTGGGTTGCATAAGAGTGCTGTTTTTGTCGGTCTCTCCAACATGTTCCATATTGTGTAGCAGCAGATAAGATCAGGTGTGGGCAGGGTAGACGGGGGAACTGTCTGGGAGGGGATATTTGACAGACCTGAATTGCTGTCGGAGCAAAGTCCGAAGAGCAGTACATTATTAGGTTTAAAATGAGCAACGAACCCCGGGTGAGATACAGATGGGACTCCGGTTATTAAACACCTCAACAGTGTTTGAAATGGAGGTGATTTTAAACCGCTGTGTCATTATTTGAACAGCTCTTGAGATGTACCTCTCGTTAAAATATAATTAAGCATGTATTTTTAAGCAAATGAGGCCTGAACCTAGTCTGATTAAAATTGCTAGACGCCAGACTTGTCAAGTTTCGTGTACAGTGTCGTGGTTCTCTCGTGTCGAAGGCCAAAAAGTACCTAGGAAAACGCCAGTCCCTTAGGTCCTTTTTGTGGTAAATGTCCTGATTAATTTGAGTCTGGGAACGCTAACTGCAACTCTCTGGCATCTCAGAACTGAACTTTTTCAGATGGAGCGTGATAAATGAAGAACACACACACAATTTAGGAATGTTCTTGGTCAGATGAACCTCATTGGCTCCGTATCACACGTTTTGATCCATGTGATGTGTGTTATTTTTCCCTGAGTGTAGTTTCTGTGACCCTCCCAGATATTTTATTTTCGCTTCGCTAACATGGATTCCATCTCAGCCCTGAGAGAGTTAGGTCTCTCTCTCTTGTGTGTGCAGTACATGGTGATAAAAGATAAGATAAATGTCCAAATCTTCTATTTGCAGTGCGTTGTTGTGCATTGGACTGTACAGTTTGTCTGGAACCTGGGTTCACAGTACCTCATATGGAAGTGTTTTGCCTCAGACAAGGCTAATGGCATCTTTCCTGCCATTAATCACGTTATTTTTTGTTTCCCAGAATTGGAATTGGCCAAATATTCAACAACAGAATTCCGCAATGACGGTATGATCAACTTTGAAATATTGTTCCTTTACCTTGAAATGCAGTTCTACATTTTTTCTAAAGCCACCATTGTTGGTTTAGCTCCAGCAATCCTATTCTGTCTGATGAATATATCATCAAATTCAACATTAAACTCAGCTCATACTTATCAGAGAAACATGCACTTTGCAAGTATTTACACATGCCATGACATGGGCAACATACTACATGGTATTTAGTCTGATTCATATTCATTTGTATTAAAGTATGTGTTTAGATCGCCCTCTTCCAAAAGTTTCTCAGATTCCATCATGCGCCCAGAAATTACAACTTTTTTGCTCAGAAGTGTGAAGTTTTATGCAATTTGTAGAGTGGCATGTATATTTGAAGTCCTGCTAGCTGTAGCTTCAGAATGATGGATAGCCGATAATTCCTGTCACACAGAATAAAGACCTCATCTAGAACTGATTTTACTCAGGACAGGTATGGGACATTTCTGGCAGCCATCTGCCTCAGAGAGTGAGTTCACATGGGATCTTACTACAGATATAGGATCTTAATTTGATCACCCTGTTGCAGGATAACTTTCCTGATATTACACTTTTAGTGTATTTGAGGATTAAAAAGGCTTTCCACGTAGACATATCAGACTTGATTCTCCCTTATGAAAAATGTATCAGCCCATACAAAAAAGTCCATTAATTATAATCCAAATAATATTTCACATTTTCTGTTGCTGTTGGATTCTTTTCCTGCTGTAGCAAACTGGCTCAAATTAAGATCCTATATGTGTGGAAAGACTCATACTGTATATTGATGCTTACAGGAGTACAATCTACATTTCAAAAGACTAAATGTAGTAAGATGTGACCAGCTGCCTCATGTTTTTGCTGCAATCTTATTGGTGCTTAAAAAAAGAAACCCTCACTGACATATCATTAAAATTATACAGTTAATTTTAAGTGTGTAACTTATGATTATGGACTATTAACCATATTGATGCTCGTTGACAAACATAAGTCATTTAGGGGAGGTATTTGTCCGTTTTACAGCCGCTTGTGGTGGAGTATTTTTGCGATATGTTAATTTGCTCATTTTAATTTTCTCAAACAATTCCAATAAAATCGAAAAACCTGGAGAATTTCCTTTTCCGTTTGTTGATAGAGAAAACAGGAAAGCAATGCATGCCTTGGTCCGTTAGTTCTTCTGTGCGCAAGGGTACACACACACACACACGCACGCACGCACGCACGCACGCACGCACGCACGCACGCACGCACGCACGCACGCACGCACGCACACACACACACACACACGCACACACACACGCACACGCACGCACGCACGCACGCACGCACGCACGCACGCACGCACGCACGCACGCACGCACACACACACACACACACACGCACGCACACACACACACACACACACACACACACACACACACACACACACACACACACACACACACACACACACACACACACACACACACACACACACAAACAAGTAAATACTCACAGAAACACAAACACATAGGTGTGTGTTCACACACAATCACACACCTATGACATTTACCAACAGCAAGTATTAAGAACGAATGCATAGGCCTGGTTTGAGTGTACGCAAACACACACACACAAACATACACACACACACACACAAACACACACAGGGAGGTGTGATCTGCCAGGGCAGGCTGTGAAACACTGCTATGTGAGAAAACATCTAGGAGAGCAAACAGAGCCTCACAAGGCCAGCGCTTGTTCTGGAGCCAACATAGAGGGCAATGCTCTTCACATCTCAGTGAGAGGAGAGAGGGAACGTAAAGAGAGAGGAGAGGAAAAGGGCAGAGAAGTGAAGAGAGATGAAAAGGGAGTAGAGAACATGGGAGATAAGGAAGATAAGAAAGGAGGGGGTGAGAGGAGAGAGGGAACAAGGGAGGAGGAAGATATTAGAGAGAAGATGAAAATGGCAGGAAAGGAGGGAGGAGAGAGAGATGGATGGGAGAGGGGAAAGAGTGGAGCTAGATGACAGAGAGAAGGGCAGGAGCCACGTGAAAAGACGAAAGGAGTTAGAAAGGTAGGAACGGAGACAGAGGTTGAGCAATGTTTATCCCTCATTTTACCCCTGGTTGCTGCTGTTCTATATCAACAGTCTGTGAAAGGTCGGTAAACTAATCTCTTAGAAAAGAAGGTACTACTTAGATCTATAAAGGGTTCTTTAATTATCCCCATAGGAGAACCTTCTGAAAATAATTATTGTTGGTTCCAAGTGGTTCCAAGTGGAACCCTTTCACTGAGCCATTAAACCCCTACAACTCATCCAGAAGCCCAGCCCGTCTGGTGTCAAAACTGTTCGCTCTCTCCACTGGCTTCTGGCCCCCTACAAGACCATGCTGTGGAACAAACTCCAGGCCTCAAACAAGGGACGTTCATCCACCTCTGGCCTGGCCTCCCTACCACTGAGGAAGTACAGAGCTCAGCCCAGTCAAAACTGTTCGCTGGCCCCCAATGGTGGAACAAACTTCCAGGACAGCGGAGACACCTGAAACCCCACCTCTTTAAGGAATACCTAGGATAGGATAAAGTAATCCTTCTCACCCCCCTTAAAAGATTTAGATGCACTATTGTAAAGTGGCTGTTCCACTGGATGTCATAAGGTGAATGCACCAATTTGTAAGTCGCTCTGGATAAGAGCGTCTGCTAAATGACTTAAATGTAAATGTAAATGTACAAGGTTCTATGTGGAACCGTTTCACCACTAAAAGGTTCTAAACATACATTTTTTAACCACCAAAGGGATCTACCTGAAACCAAAAAGTGCTCTCCTATGGGGACAAAAGTAAAATGTCAAAACCACAAAGCCACTTACAGCTTGTAAATCCTTTACTGTAAGTCCCACCTCAGCATCTCTGCCACACTTCTGGACAATGTGTGAAAGCTAGAGGCTGACAAAGCTCTAGTTTTCTACCACAATACACAGCCGGCCCCTGTGTTCTGCTAACAATGAGCCAGGAGAATTGGAACCAGACAACCAACCATTTTTTTTCTCTCTCTCTCACTCTTCAGCCTTTTTATTTTTGGTGCACTGTGACCAGGCTGTTTTTAGAAACCCAAACCTGTTATGCATATATAATCTGTGGTCAGATGTCTTGTTGACATGTGCACCTACCACCTGCAAGAGCAAGTTCAACAATGCCGGCGCAAAATGTCCCACCTTCAATAACATACATCTCAAAGCCCGAGAACACTCACAGAAAAGGTGAAGGTTGTCATGGAGGTAAGACATATTTTCAGCTCAACACGTCTGTTGTGCTTTTCAGACGCTCCTTTGGCCCATTCCAAGCTGGTTCATGTCTGGTATTCCCCTTTCTATTAGATCTGGATCTCAGTAAAAAGCTTCACCCATAGCATAGGCAAGTGAGTGCCAAACATTTTAATGGCTGCCTTGGTGCCAGACAAATTCGAGCATTGGTTTTGTCTGAGAGATTAGCAATCTTTTGCTTTTGTAGCCAGCTAAAATGGCTCGCTTTAATGAGTTTATTCGTGCACTGTGTGTTTATGTGGTTTTTTTCTTGTTCTTTACCAGTCTTGTTTCAGCTTAGTGCTAAGGTGCCTTTGCCTCTAAACTATGTTAATTGTTGTGGACATGTTTTCCAGTCTGGAAAACTTTACTATGGTCGGACGAACAGTGGAGGGGCTGGTGCTCGTTGTCGACTCTTTCGGTTGCTGTGGCCCGTTTTGGGTTGCCATGACGCCTGCTGCCCAACTACTGGGGATTGGTTGTTTGTGTTGGCCATCCAAGACCTGTCTGGACAGTCACGGAGACAGAACATAATGCAAGGGTGCACTGAATAGATTCCCAAATGTCAAAACAAAACCAAAGTTAATAACAGATTCTGCTTTCATAACTCATCAATCAGTGCTATGAATGTTTGGAGAAGCTTTATGGCAACGCCTCTCACGTTGCTCACAGAGGTATATTTTAAGGGATGTGTTGTTTGAGGGTGTATATTTAGCAAGCAAAATACAACTCCGGGCCTCTTCTTTCCCTGAGCGGCCTGCTTTTTATGTTTTCAATTTGTATGTTAAGCATCTGTTAATCATCCAGTGAAATGAGATGTCCTCCACTTCAAAGGAAATTGACAAAAATCTAATTGAGAAATAAAAGGCATATAAATAAACAGTAATCAAAGTGTTACGATGCCAGTGCTTGGTGGCTAAAAATAAACAAAGACTAGCTCAGTGTATGCGTTTGGCACGTGTGCACATGCATATGTGCGTGCATGTTAGAGCATGTGTATTTCTGTGTGTCCACATATTGGATATCTCAGACTCATGCTTCCTGTGCGCAAACAATGAATAAGCAGAGCATGGTAGAGTTGGAAGGAAGGGGCGCCAGCCTTAGAGCAACTGTATAACAGTAGAAGTCTATGAAGGGAGCCGGGACGGGTTCAGCTCCTGCACAAAGGGCAACCCCATGCCTCCCACTGAGATCCATTGGCCCGGGATCATCTCTGACATTCCACATCTGGTAACAGTTGAGATCGGGAGAGCTGCTTCATCTGAGAAATACAAGTGCAGGTGACTGATTTGATGCTGCATATATATATCATTGTGTGCCAGAGTGAGTCTCCTGTATGGGATGTGTGTGCGGTGCAATAAGGTTTTGCATACATGTAAATATGTGTACATATGTGTAAATGTTGTGGTATATTGATTGAACAACAGGGATACATTTGCACGTGCTGTGTGTCTCTCCGTTCGTCAGTCCTGTCCATGTTGACGGCAGTTTGCTAATGTGCCCTAAGTGCTCCTCCCTGTGCTAATCATCAGATTACTCCTGCCCTGATAAAGGTACCTGACGGTAACCTGCGCACAGTTACATCAGGACCCTAACATCTTTTCAGACAAACAGTTCATTTCTATACTACATGAGCTCTGCATTTGCCTCGTTAGGAGATTTAATCTATTTGTATTGTCCTCCTGTTACATCGTTACCTGAGTATTCTGCGAAATGTAACAATGCTTGCTAAGTCTCCATAATCCTCACCCTTCCCCTTTACGCTCTCCTCTTGTCCAATGGGGAATATGATCCTCAGAGACAATTCCTGCCAAACTATTAAAAAAGCAATGAAAAATGCAGCTTATTATAAAATTGTCCAGCGTGTGTGAAATCAAGTGGAGAGACACAATGTTCCACGCAGATGTCCTCCTTAGTCATGATGATACATGCGCACACGCATACACATCACACACAGCACAACCTTTATCGAATCCCACATAGATGCCATTGTAACATTGGTACATTCAGCACTATTCATTGGCAGACTCTCCCCATCTTTTCCTTGTGAATTTCCACGTAGGAGTTTGCTGATGTCTCCTTCCCCTGTCAGTCCATGACGCGAGCTGAGTGCTTCTGCAGCTACAGAGGATGATTCATACATTCACATTACCAGCAGTTTGGTAATCATCAACTGCTCCAGAAACATCCATCAACTAAACAGAGCTGTCAGCATTTCATACTGGTTTTATTATGGAGCCTCCATTCTGGTTGTAAATTAGCTCTGTAATGACAGCTTCCAGGGTCTTTGCTGAAGGTAAACATTCACCAAGCCTAATCGATAAACCCCATAGAAATGTAGTTCTGATTTTTTATCTTTTTGTTTAACAAGTATTACTTTTTTCCCCCCAAAAAATATGGCTCAAACTTATTGGCACCATTGTTTTCATTACCTTTCAATATCCTCACCTTACGGGGATAATGGCACTGAACTTTTTTCTCAAATGTTTTATGATACTGGTCCTGAGGTCAACGGCATCATGAACTTTAGCAAGTACCAGGACATTTTAACCAAACACCTGGTTGCCTTTTTATCGAATGGGCATCCTATGTCTATTCGGCGCCTTTGGCAGCAACTTCTTCCCATGAATCTTATAATGTTACCTAGCAACATGAGTCGCCCTCAAAAATAGTCAAATAAATCAAGATATCGATAAATCTGTAATTTAAGTTTCATTTCGAGGAGGTCTTAGTCACGGTATTTTACATCAAGCTAAGGAGTTTAGTGTATTTCTGAAGTTTGATCATGCCATAAGCAAGCTAAGCAAGCTAGCTAGTTAGTTCGCTAGCTAGTTAGTTAGCTAGCTAGTTAATTAGCTACTGTAGTAACATAATTTTTAATCAAAATGAACACGTTTTAATGAAGTAGCAAACAGCCTGCTCTGTCAGTACAGTATCGAGTCTGCCTATGGCGGCCTTTCCGCAAATGTGGAAGGCCGACATAGTCACATGCATGGACTGAGACTAGTTTAAACGGACAGATTTTTATTTGTAATGTTTTTATTGTTACTTAGATTGATTCACGGGTGCGTCTATAGACTCTCCAGGATTAAACAAAATCTCTTTCTCTGAGCAATTGTATTTTTTATTATTATGATATTTTTATGTACAATATAGCTCCGTATTGGTATTATTTATCTTATACAATCTATTTTGCTCATCTTCATCATTGGTGCATATCATTTTCGATCTGACTCTACACGTGTATGTCCATATAACATGTGTACAAGCATCTGTCAACATGCTTGTGGCTGTAATGCATATTTTGAGAACACTCTGAGAACAACCAAACAGTAAGGAACAACTTGTGCATGTTGGCATCTTACACTGCAAACTCTTCCAATTCCAGTACAGTGAAATCACTGTTCACTGCGTATCAGAATGATTTGGGAAAATATTAAGAAAGTAGTTTCCTATCATTTACCATGGACACAGTGAATCCTATTCCTAACAATAGCAACCCAACATTGTCTATCAATCTGCTAAGTATTCAGAGTCTATCCTCTTAGTCTAATATGATGAGGCTTTACCAGACTAACATTCTGACGTTCATAGTCATCTATAACAACGCTCTGAAATGTTCCTTTCAAATGAACCTGTCGCTGCTCCGAAAAGTCACGTGTGACTATGTGACTTTAAGTGCTGCTCGGAAAGTCACAGTCACATGGCCTTACTAGCCTTCTGTTGGTTGCTTGGTGCTGTCAAACCATGCTCGGGGTTCACATTCTCCATGGCTAATTGAAGTCATTCTCAAGTAATATCCTAAATCAACTGTTTCCTCTTGAACATTTCGGTCGGAATTGGAAGCATGTGAAATGAACGGACCCAAAGGATCGCTTGTTAACGTTTGGGTCTTGGGACACATTTATGTGTTGTGTTTCTTTGATTTTGGTTTGTGTTTTCGCAAGCCAATATAAATCATCCTGTAACGGGTGTCGTCGTCTGACGAGGAGGAAACGGACCAAAGCGCAGCATGGTAAGTGTTCATGACTTTTATTCAACTGAACACTGGCACAAAATAACAAAGAGAATAAACGAAACCGAAACAGTCCTGTCAGGTGCAGAAAACACTAAACAGAAAATAACTACCCACAAAACATAGGTGGGAAAAAGCTACCTAAGTATGGTTCCCAATCAGAGACAACGATAGTCAGCTGTCCCTGATTGAGAACCATACCCGGCCAAAACTAAGAAATACAAAACATAGAAAAAGGAACATAGAATGCCCACCCAAATCACACCCTGACCAAACCAAAATAGAGACATAAAAAGCTCTCTAAGGTCAGTGCGTGACACATCCTCCATAAACATGAGTTATTTCACCATGTATAGCTTTTTATAGTTTGTGGTCAAGTATTTAAATATTGTGTAAGGAGTGTTGAGAATGGTATGTACGCTATAGGTTCGTCTCAATGACACTTTTATGTCCAGTTCTATACTTTTAGGAGTATAGACCTGGACCTCCGAAAGAGTAGGGGGCAGCAGACAAAATAGTGGATATGTATTCTCAAGTGCCGGGCTAAAGTAGGCAAGTCAGTGTTGGCTTAGTTGTTGACAACATGTAAACTATATTTTGTATCCACTATGTCTTGATAAATACATTTGCATAATGAGCACTTGTTGTCTCTCAAATACATTGTTACAGTTGTTGGTTAGCTAGCTAGTGAATTTTAGACATATTAGCATAGATGTGACATCAGTCAAAACATCCCAATACAAGACGTGCTACTGAGAAAAAAATAAAACTAGCTGAAACGAGACACCTACAATTCCCCACATGGCATCTTCCTGTCATTGTTTCTAGCCATCTGGCCATCCAGAATCACAACAACACAGAGCCTTATGCCCCATTGAAGTGTGCACATCGTTTTCATGGCATTGTCAGATATCCCCTCTAAAGGGCTGGGAAACACTGTAGAACTACATACCAGTATGTATGTACCTGTATGTACCTGTCAGTATGTATGTACCTGTCATACCTGTCAAGTCAGAAAGTAGGCTATAACTTTGAGGATCAGGGCACTGCAGGCCATTGTAATATGAGTGAACTTTTCCTAACAATATGGCTGGTTTACTGGTAAGTATTTGCTGGCATGGATCCACGTTTTAAAAAAGGCTTCCGGCGAAGGTAGGATCCTCAACACTCATTCTCTGAGAAAAACTCCCTTTCTCTCTTGTTGACTTTATGTTGGCTACACAGTGTTCACCAGTTCTATTAACAAATAAAATAGGGTTTGGAAGGTTTTGGGGATTTTCACAGGCTCATTTCGTTTCTAGTTTTGGATCAAATGGAAGTTTTTCCATCTCTGGCTGCAGTAAAACAATTGCTTTTGGAGTTTATCTACAAAGACGGGTTGCCTCAGAGCTCGCTTTAATCATTAATGGTGTTCTGTTTCGCAGCGCATCAGCAGGTTGTTATGAGAATTAATGAAGGCCTTTTCCTCACGCACGCACGCGCACCCACACACGCACCCGCACGCACACACACACGCACGCATGCACGCAAACACACACACACGCACGCACGCACACGCACACACACACGCACGCACGCACACAAACACACACACGCACGCACGCAAACACACACACACACACGCACACGCACGCACACACGCAAACACACACACACACACGCACACACACACACACATACACTAAGAATAAACAAACAGACATAAAACAGCTTTTGACTGCAAAACCGTTTCTAAGACAAATGGCAGAAATACAATATTTCCCAGCCTGTTTATTGGATGAATAGAACGACTCATTGAGGCACCCCTGAGCTTGTCATTTTTACATGGTTTCCATTTTTACATGGAAACCAAACAAGCGGCAATAAAAAATGCAGGAGATTCTGATCCATTAAGCTTGCCTGTCAGTGCTTTTGCATTTCCTTTGTCTCTTCCCACACACCTGCTTTCTTGCGGGACATTAGTCTGCTTCAAAGAGGAAAGATGTGCCCACAATGTGTCTAGCTGGTGTCTGTGATGTGCCAGGCTGAATTACAGTACAGCCTGCAAATCAAATCACTGTCTAGGTAGAACTCATCATTGTGTTTGCACACTAAGGAGTTTGTCAAGCTTCCGTTTGTAGGGTGCGGTGTTTCGGTCTGTGTTATAAAGCAAGAGTGAGGTGTCACTGAATGTCAGGCTGAAAGATCGGGTGGTGACTTATTTTAGTGGTGTCTACTCTAAGCTACTGTACCTCTCACTTTAAATGAATGTAAACAGACTACAGACATTCAATAGCCAAACCCTGGAGGTTATGTTAGAATGCAGCTATAACCAAAATGAATATGACCAGAACCACAGATTTCCAGAAATAGGCTTAAACTCCAGTTCCTGGAAATAGATAGTTTCCATAGCAATGACATTGTGTTCATGTGTTCATGTCAGGGCTCAAGGTTGATGATGTCAAAGGTCCTGTTATTGGAAGATGTTTGCCCACAGTGGTCTCTGCTGGGTGGCAGTGGAATTACACCCAGAGGTTAGATAATATGAATTGGCATGCTCATGAAGTTGTTGACTGAAATTCTTATTATGGGTGATCAAAGGTTAATACCTGAGCCATTACAATGCAGCTATACATTCTGGTTAGTGTGACTCAGCAGTGTGGGAGGATACATTATTATAGTTCCAAACACACATGCAAAACAACGCAAACCTCACCCATCTGGCACTCCAGGCTGGCACAACTAAATACTCAAAGTATTTAAAAGAGAGCAAATGCTATTTGTACCCAGGTCTGGTAAGAACAGAAAACAAACTCAGCCTCTGAAAGCGTATCTGAGAACATCTTTTATGACTAACGTTTTTGTATGGAAACCTCTTTACAGTCATCGATTTCACCAAAAGAAAAGAAACCCTAATGAATCTGTCTCCCAACCTCAAATGACATTTCAACAGTCCCACGACTTTATTCGTCTTTCAAAATACTGTTTTTATTTTATTTGATCTAAATAACCAAACACAGATTTGTATCCAATAATTCCAAACAGTCCCCTTACTGTCATTTTAGCATCAGGATCCAGGAGGCCAGGGAGTTCAAACACTTTTATATTCCCCACAGAGTAAGCATTTGATTCATCTCTATTAAGTGGTTTAATGCAGCTTAGAGTCAGTGTGTGGTTCCATGTTGAAAAGTATAGCATTTTACTGTGTAATTGAAAGCCTTTCATGTCACAAACTATTTGTGTCCATAGCAAGAGCTTAAGCTAAGCCACACTTTGTCAGTATATTATATATGGGAGGCATTATTTCACATGAAAGCACTTGAAAGCATTTCTTGGAACTTAAATGATGACTTTAATCTTTGAATCCAATTGAAAGATGAAATGCCACAGAGAAAGGGGGGACATGGTGTCATCAATACAGTAGACAGTAGACGGGGTATAATGGTCACAGACTGTGCTCTTTATCAACGTGACAGTCAACTTATGATTCCCAAAACTCAAGAAGATTTTTGCAGAAATGTTTCGGTCATCTTGAAACAATATACTGTATATTGGCATAGATTGGGAGCAGTTTTAGTTTTTTCACTAGGGACTTTTTTTTTTTTACATTGATCTCAGATTAAATTAAAAAGGCAATCTAGGCAAAATTGGTGTGACACATAAATCAGTCTATCCAGCTTGTAGTTTGCGTTTATCGCGTCCAGAAAACACACACACACATATATATATATATATATATATATATATATATATATATATATATATATATATATTTACATATAAGCTAAAAAAGCATGCATCAGGCAAGAACACATTTTATCGTTAGTTTTCTGCTAAATTGCGAAGTAATCTTGCATCAGTACCCCAATAATTTCTTAGTAGATAACTCAAGTACTTAGCTAAAGCCTTTTTCATTCTATCCAGAAAAGTTCCCATAAGGTCAGACAAGGCTTGCGTCCAATCATCGGCAACCTCCATCACATCCCTCTACTATGACATCACCCTCTTTCCTCCTGTCATTGTGGTTTGGACCACTTCTAATTCCATGTTCTCAAACCAGCATGGCCTCTCAGCGTTGTCCAACACTGGGGGGGAAATCCTTTAAATGTCCCCTAGGCTACATAAACCTCCCTCCCTCTCCTTGCTGTGTCAGAGTGAATGTTCCCTTTCTGAAGAGGACTGTGATAGAACCTGGCATTAAAGACTCATATTGCCCCAAATTTAGATAGAGGTAGTTTGTTTTTGGCTACACACACCGGTCCACAGGCCTGCATACTGTATAATAGATGGATAATGGCTGCCATTTTACGGGCTCCCAACCAACTGTGCTATTTTCTGGGTTTTTAACATTGTTTTAACTTATTTTGTACATAATGCTGCTGCTACCAATGAAAAGAGCTTCTGGATATGAGAACAGCGATTAATCACCTCATTTTTAAAAATGTAACGAGTCCAATGCGAAGTGAAGTATAAACTGTTTCTCCGAGACCAGGCCCAAATCCCTGTCATTCGCATGAAGAAAAGATGGAAATACAGTGGCAGAGATCGGGGTGCCTTGTGAGAATTCGTCAGCGATTGGGTAACCCACCTTTACCATCCGTTATATTGGCCAATGTACAATCACTGGAGAATAAACTGGATCTCCGTTCGAGACTATCCTACCAACGGGACATTAAAAACTGTAATATCTTATGCTTCACCGAGTCGTGGATGAACAACGACACAGATAATATACAGTTGGCTGGGTTTTCCGTGCATCTTCAGGACAGAACAGCTACGTCTGGTAAGATGAGATGTGGGGTGTGTTTCTATTTGTCAATAACTGGTGCGTGATGTCTATTAAGGAAGTCGTGAGGTATTGCTCGCCTGAGGTGGATTACCTCATGATAAGTTTTAGACCACACTATCTACCAATACTTTTTATCTATATTTTTTTGTAGCCGTCTATTTACCACCACAAACCGATGCTGGCACTGAGACCGCACTCAACGAGCTGTGTAAGACCATAAGCAAACAAGAAAATACTCTTCCAGAAGCGGCGCTGTTATTGGCCAGGGACTTTAATGCAGGCAAACATAAATCCGTTTGACCTCATTTCTACCAGCATGCCACACAGAGAAAAAAAACTGTAGACCACCTTTACTCCACACACAGAGACACATACAAAGCTCTCCCTCACCCTCCATTTGGCAAATCTGACCATAATT
The DNA here is from genome assembly GCF_023373465.1 of Oncorhynchus keta. Taxonomy (NCBI): domain Eukaryota; kingdom Metazoa; phylum Chordata; class Actinopteri; order Salmoniformes; family Salmonidae; genus Oncorhynchus; species Oncorhynchus keta. The sequence continues at coordinate 5,561,625 of NC_068440.1, read as the reverse complement.
ATATCCTGCTGATTCCTGCTTACAAGCAAAAACTAAAGCAGGAAGTACCCGTGACTCACTCAATATGGAAGTGGTCAGACGACGTGGATGCTAAGCTACAGGACTGTTTTGCTAGCACAGACTGGAATATGTTCTGGGATTCATCCAATTACTTTGAGGAGCATAACCACCTCAGTCACCAGCTTCATCAATAAGTGCATTGACGACGTCGTCCCCACAGTGACCGTGTGTACATATCAGAAGCCATGGATTACAGGCAACATCCGCACCGAGCTAAAGTAGCTAGTTTGAAGGAGCAGGACACTTTATTTAACCAGGCAAGTCAGTTAAGAACAAATTCTTATTTTCAATGACGGCCTAGGAACAGTAGGTTAACTGCCTTGTTCAGGGGCAGAATGGCAGATTTTTACCTTGTCAGCTCGGGATTCGATCTTGCAACTTTTCAGTTACTAGTCCAGCGCTCTAACCATTAGGATACCCTGCCACTCCAAACACTAATCTGGACACTTACAAGAAATTCCGCTATGCCCTCAGATGAACCATCAAAAATGCAAAGCTTCAATACAGGACTCAGATTGAATCCTTCTACACCAGCTCTGACACTTGTCGCATGGGGTGAGTAGGGCTTGCAAACTATTAGGGACTACAAAGGGAAACCCAGCCGTGAGCTGCCCAGTGACATGAGTCTACCAGACAAGCTAAATGCCTTTTATGCTCACTTCAAGGCAAGCAACACTGAAGTATGCATGAAAGCACCAGCTGTTCCGGACGACTGTGTGATCACGCTCTCCGTAGCCTATGTGAGCAAGATCTTTAAACAGGTCACCATTCACAAAGATGTGGGCCTCGATGGATTACCAGAACGTGCACTCAGAGCATACCCGTACCAACTGGTAGGTGTCTTCATCTCTCCCTGACCGAGTCTGTAATATCTACATGTTTAAAGTTGACCACCATAGTCCCTGTGCTCAAGAAAGTGACGATAACCTGCCTAAAGGACTACCGCCCCGTAGCATTCAAGTCGATGCCCATGAAGTGCTTTGAAAAGGCTGGTCATGGCTCACATCAACACCATCATCCCGTAAACCTTAGACGCACTCCAATTCACATACCGCCCCAACAGATCCACAGACGATGCAATCTAAATAACACTGCACACTTCCCTTTCCCACCTGGACTTAAGGAACACGACGGGGCTGTAGTGGAGCGGGTAGAGATCTTCATGTCCCTTGGTGTCCACATCAACAACAAACTATCATGGTCCAAGCACGCCAATACAGTTGTAAAGAGGACACAACAACAACTTTTCCTCCACAGGAGACTGAAAAGGTTTGGCATCGGTCCCCAGATCCTCAAAAATGTCTACAGCTGCACTATCGAGGCCGGTTTCATCACCGCCTGGTATGGCAACTGCTCAGCATCCAACCGTAAGGCGCTACAGAGGGTAGTGTGTACGGCCCAGTACATCACTGGGGCCAAGCTTCCTGCCATCCAGGACCTCTACACTAGGCAGTGTCAGAGGAAGGCCCAATAAATATCAAAGACTCCAGTCACCAAGTCATAGACTTTTCTGTTTGCGACTACACGGCAAGCGGTATCGGAGTGCCAAGTCTATGTACAAAAGGCTCCTTAACAGCTTCTACCCCCTGAGTGGCGAAGGCACTGCATCTCATTGCTAGAGGCATCACTACATATCCTGGTTTGAATCCCGACTGTATCACAACCAGCCGTGATTGGATGGCACCCAATTTGGCCCAGCATCGTCATCCGGGTTTAGCCGGGGTAGGCCGTCATTGTAAATAATATTTTTTTTCTTAACTGACTTGCCTAGTTAAATAAATATAGCCTCGTTATTGTGACTTTATTGTGTTGCTTTTAATTACATGTTTTACTTTAGTTTATTTAACTCTAGTTCTTGAACTGCATTGTTGGTTAAGGGCTTGTAAGTAAGCATTTCACGGTAAGGTCTCTATTCGGTGCATGTGACAAATAAAAATGTATTTGATTTCATATAATAATGTTCAGAACAGTACAGCAAGTCTCTAGTGACATTCGGTTGACACAGCTGAAGATAATCACCGTCATTTGGGTGATAAAGGGTGATAAAGGGTGATGAATAAGAGCTAATACTCTATATTAATAGTGATCTACAGTACATATAATTTTATGGTGATGAATTTATAGGCTGACTATTTAAAGAGGCAGTTGCAAATGATGTATTTAAAAGCTATCTCCATGAACAGATTTTCAACTGTTTTGAAAGATGAAACCAGTGTATTTAGCCTGTTTATCACGAATTCACTTTAAATAAGCATAACTAAGTGGTTTGGTGGGAAAGGTGGGAAAGGTTAGAGTAGAGTAAGAGAGACTTGACCTCAAGTTGACTCATAATATAGAAATATGAAGCCATATCACAATGGTGTTAATCATATCATACGGAGTCAGAGAGTGGGAGTGTGTGGGGGTACTGTCTACTAGCTCCCAAACACTACCTGCAGAGCTTAGTTAATACATTAAATCATGGGAATCACTGTGGAGGAGTCTCAGTCTTAGACAACGAATGACCGTGAACTTTTTTTCACCTGATCCTGTCTGACTTGGAAGCTCCCACAATAGATTTGTGTTGACAATGCTTGTTAATTTATTTCTTTGATAGCCGGTTAGTGTATCTGAGTACCAGTCTGCCCCAGAAGTCAGGTCAAATGGTATTTTCCCCCCACTCCTGCTGTCTGAGAGGATTTTTAGTAAGTGTTGTCAGTTGACTGGTTCCAACTCAGAAAGCACAAGAATTTGATTTCAACACTCACCTTCTCAGATTGTTCTGAAATTGTTTCTGTTGTTAGAAACAGATAATATTAGCATTACTGCAACATTATTTTGATGAAATATTATTTAGTCTCTGAGAAATTCATTTTATTGATAGCATCTAAACTGGTCATTTTAATTTATAGGATTCATGTAATATTCAATACATATAGGACCTAACATCTGAATTGGACCAAACGTAACATTGAGTTAGACATGATGAATCAAAAGAAATGGTCAAATGGCAACCACGGACAACACACACACACACACACACACACACACACACACACACACACACACACACACACACACACACACACACACACACACACACACACACACACACACACACACACACACACACACACACACACACCAATCCCACCCCAACAACAAGTATATAGCATCAGTTTTCTATGTCTGACAAGAACTATGGAGCTGCGGCTTGGAGTATTGTTTCTCATCCTATTTAATGTATTTCCAGTGAATTTGGTGATGTTTTCAGAGAAATTAGTTATTCAAGTTGTTAGGTTTATTTCCCATCCTACATCCTGATATTACCAGGTTTTGACCATTAGATGGTTAAAGGAATAGTTAACCTCAATGTTAAAGGGATGATTCACCTAATTTACAAAATTACATTTAGGTTTCCTCATTCTGTAAAACAGTTTATGGAAAAACCTGTTTTTGCTTCGTCATTATGAGGTATTGTGTGTCGATTGATGAGGGCAGAAAATAATTGTATCAATTTTAGAATAAGTCTGTAATATAACAAAATGTGGAAAAAGTAAAGAGGACTGAATACTTTCTGAATGCACTGTATATACACCACCGTTCAAAAGTTTGGGGTCACTTGGAAATGTCCTTGTTTTTGAACAAAAAGCACATTTTTTTATCCATTAAAATAACATCAAATTGATCAGAAATACAGTGTAGACATTGTTAATGTTGGAAATGACTAGTGTAGCTGGAAACAGCAGATTTTTTTAATAGAATACATATTTTACATATTTCTACATATTTGTACAGAGGCCCATTATCAGCAACCATCACTCTCTGTGTTCCAATGGCACGGTGTGTTAGCTAATCCAAGTTTATAATTTTAGAAGGATAATTGATCATTTGAAAAGCCAATTGCAATTATGTTATCACAGCTGAAAACTGTTGTTCTGATTAAAGAAACAATAAAACTGGCCTTCTTTAGACTAGCTGAGTATCTGAAGCATCAGCATTTGTGGGTTCGATTACAAGCTCAAAATGGACAGAAACAAAGAATTTTCTTCTGAAACTCATCAGTCTACTCTTGTTCTGAGAAATGAAGGCTATTCCATGTGAGAAATTGCCAAGAAACTGAAGATCCCTTCACAGAATAGCGCAAACTGCCTCTAACCAGAATAGAAAGAGGAGTGGGAGGCACTGGTTCACAACTGAGCAAGAGGACAAGTACATTAGAGTGTCTAGTTTGAGAAACAGACGCCTCACAAGTCCTCAACTGGCAGCTTCATTAAATAGTTCTGCTGTATTTTAGTCAATGCCATTCCAACATATTTTTTTATTTTAATATTTTAATTTTAGATTTGTGTGTATTGTTGTTAATTGTTAGATACTACTGCACTGTTGGAGATAAGAACACAAGCACTTAACTACACCTGCAATAACATCTGCTAAATATGTGTATGTGACCAATAAAATTTAATTAGAAGATTATTAAGGACCTCAGTCAGCCGAGCCATGGACTGTTCACTTGGCTACTGTCTGACAGACGGAGACAGTACAGGTGTATCAGACCCAAGACAGAGAGACTAAAAAACAGCCTGTATTACCCGGCCATCAGACTGCTCAACAGCCATCACTAGCCGTCTACCAGGTGATGCACACTCACTTGCAATACAATACAAGCTATCACACACACACACACACACACACACACACACACACACACACACACACACACACACACACACACACACACACACACACACACACACACACACACACACACACACACACACACACACACACACACACACACACACACACACACACACAGGCTCTCTCTCACTTTGATTTTCCTTCAATCAGCCTATTGCATTTGTTCCAGTGGCGGTTTGGCTCAGTGCAGCCGTAAGTGTCCTGGAGGGACAGTTTTCCTCGTAAATACAGCCATTATTAATCTTAATAGAAATGAGCCCAGACTGCACCAGGAGGTGTCTAGGGCTCAATGGCAACAAACCTGCTGTAAATCTCCCAGTCACTATTGGAGTGCATCAGTCAGTAAATCTGTCAGCACAGTGTGTACAGTAGGCTCTTCTGCTCCCGGGGCTTCACAGATAATGTATCATAGTCAGAGACGATAATGTATTATAAATACAGTAAATCATGTATTTAAAAATGCAATGACAACAGATATGAGGGTCATAATTAGGGTGATGCTTGTTCTTTATGTTTTTTTATAGGGAGGGGGGATATGAAATGGGCTAGTGTGGGCAGATGGTGCATCGGATGATTTTGAGGAGGCCCAGTGTGGTCTTCATAAAGAGGGGGAGAGAGTTGCAGAGGTTGGAAAGAGTAAGTGAGGAGAAGAGGAGTATTAGAATAATGGAACATCCTCATGAGCTCTAAAACACTCTTCCACCAGCTTAAAGTAACTATATTAAATCCCTTAATGCTTGTGGCCTGCTTTTCGTCACTTGGTGTATTGTGTATCGACAATGAATTCAACAGGACCACAACATAACCCAGAATTTCAGTCACCACATAGTATGTATATATTCCTCCTCCGGTGGCAAAAACCACAAGGACCGGAATGATAAAGGGCAATTTCATGGATACGGAATTACAACGAGACTTTTCACGTTAAATATATACCAAACAACAACCATTGATTTCAAAGTTTAACAAACCATAAAATATTATGCGCCTAGGACTACTTTTAATAATTTCCTCTGAAAATGTTACAAAGTTTGGTAACAGAATCTGCAGTTTTTCCCAATATGTTAATTTATTTACTGTGTAAATTGTTCAAGTAGTTATTTTTTAAATTTTACTAGTCAAGTCAGTTAATAACAAATTCTTATTTACAATGACGGCCTACTGGGGAACAATGGGTTAACTGCTTTGTTCAAGGGCAGAACAACAGATTTTTACCTCGTCAGCTCAAGGATACAATCCAGCAACCTTTCGGTAACTGGCCCAACGCTCTAACCACTAGGCTACCTATCGGCCCATGCATAGAGTCGTATGGTTGGTTAAACTTGGAAGTCAATCGTTTTTGTTTGGCATACATTTCAACGTGAAAGACATTGACTCTGTACCGGTACCCCCTGTATATACTGTAGCCTCACTAATGTTATTTTACTGCTGCTCTTTTACTATTTGTTACTTTAATTTAAAACATTTTACTTGAAACCTATTTTTCATACAACTGCACTGTTTGTTAATGGCTTGTAAAAAGTAAGCATTTCACTGTTGTGTTCGGAGCATGTGACAAATAACATTTGATTTGATTTGAATTCCGTTACGTGGAATTGCCCTAAAGTAAGAATGATGACATCACACAGCATAAGCTCCTTATAAACCAGAGCATGACTGTAAAATATTGAATGGGCCAGAGTGTCTTTAAATGTCAGGACCTTTAGTTCAAACCAGCCATCTGAGAAAACCGAAGATTAGATTTGATATTTAATTCTGAAAAACTGATTAGACTTGGAGATGGTACAGCAGTGTCCCACTTTAAATCCTTCATCCTTACAAAGCCGTGAGTGTTCCCCTCCCCACCCCCTCCCCTCCCCCGACACCTCTCCACGTCTGCCCATCTCTCACACCATCTAAGGGGAATATAGTCAGGATGCCCCTGCCATCTGTCTCCCTTGTGCCAACCACACACAAATGGGCACACACACAGACAGACTGACCGTGTGTGCACAGAAAACAAACACACACAGACACACAGGCACAAACACACACCCAGCTAGCAGAGAGTGAGGCTGGTCCAAGCATTGAAAAAAATACCACTGCGCCACATTCCGGCATGCTCCTCCACCAAGGGAACAGGAGCGTCTCCCTCTACAGCCTCTCCAGCAATGATGCCAGATGCCTTGCACACACAGGAGCCTCCAAAGTTGGTCCCCAGAACCCTAAGGAAGGTGATTGGCTGCTGATTGTACAAACCCGAATGGCCCATTAAACTCCTGTTTCACAGTGTGTGATCCTGCTAAGTCTCTGGATGGTCGTTGTGACAGCGGATGAGGATGTTTCTGCTTCCAAATATAAAAACATCCCGGGACTTTACTGTTCGTTTTGAATACTGTACCCGCGCTAGCATCATGTTACGGGCCGGTATGCTTGTGCAATTGCAACAGCTAATCATGTGTTCCTTAATAAATAAAGATGCCTCAATAGCTGGCACCAATCATAACTTGCCTATAGAGGAACCAGACTTGTACTGTCTATGATGGCTGCCTTTACTAGTCAGAGCGGGAAGGGTTGGCTGCTAGCATGATCATGTTTATTCAAACACACTATTCTCTTTGTGGATTTTGGAGAGAAACCACAAGTAGTCTACTGAGAAAATAGCAACTCCAGTATGAGTGGCTCTAGAATGTAAATGAGACCTTATGGGAGAAGGGATATCACATCACTGTATACTGTTATTCACAGTTTGGCAAAAAAAAAAGGTAATAGAACACCAAATTGAGGAAATGTGACCTTTTTGAATGTCCGGATGTGGATGAGCTTTTTGTCATGACGTTGTTTCTGTGGTGGGGTAGCGCTGCTACTGCCTCCTCCACTACAGCCCACTTGAGTCGGCCAACTGCGTCAGCAGCCTGCATTTAGAAATGGACGTCATGCAGCGTGTTAGCCCAGCGCTAACGTTAATGTACCGTAATAACAGGCCTGCACCGCTTATGTGGTCGGAACTCCCTTCGCAACTCCCCCCTCCGTTCAAAAAAGCAATAACAACAGATGGACTGTGCCAAGGAGACTGTGACCGTGCCTGTCCATTACCATGGTGAGAAGGTGCAGGCGGGGGCTGAGCTGGGTTGCTTGGATTGCAGATATGCAAAGTGTGTCGGCGGTTGGACTAATGCCGTTCTCATCGGCACATCCTGTACTGCTGCTCTCAACTTCACATAATGCATTTATAATTGCCCTGGTGAATAACAATGACTTTATTCACAGCCATGTTTTGCTAGGGCAGCAATAAACTAGCATAGTAGTATATAGCAATCATGCTAGCCAAACCTAGAATTGACCCTCCAATAATAAGAAGGTAATATTAAGAACCCACACAAGTAGGTGATTATATGTACTTTATGTCTTTATGGAGATTCTAGTTGTCCTGGTCTGTTTTTGGAGATCTCTGTGACCAGTTGGCTCGAGAAACTAGCATACCACCAATCCTGGTGTGTTCTTTTACGCAATTACAAATGACGTGAGTGTTACCTATCTCCTGGAAGTTCACATGGCTTCAATAGTGTGTTTGTTTTGGTGTTTGCCCGTCTAGGTTGACAGTAAGTGTTGTTGTTGGGTCTGGCGTGTTGCTATGTTCTAGTGTGTGACTGTGGTCTGTCTGGTATTGCCATGCTAGCGGCTAGGCTGGAAATGCCCAAGGCCACACGGCATTCCATTAAATACTGAACGTTCTAGGTTCCAGGTCTCATCTCAATTAAAACAATGTCATTCATTTGAACCATGGTTGACATCATTCGCAATACTAAAGAGCGCTACATCCTTTCGTCTACAGACAATTTATTTGGATTTTTAAAATGAGAAAGTGTGAATTTATGTATGAATGTAGAGAGGGAATGGGCGAGAGGTGTTGAATATGGCAAGGGCAGGAATATGCTGCGCCAAGCACGTTAACCGATGGATCACAGAGCCAGCTGTTCAAACATCCTTCCAGTCCTCCCACTGGATGATCAAAATAACGCTTTTTCCACCCAGGAGAAAAAGATCAGTCACATTTGCTACTAGGAGGGCCGTGCAACGTGGCATCGTAAGAGGCCATGATACAGTAGGTAGTCAGTAGACAACCCACTGAGCCCCCTATCACAAGTATCATCATCCATTTCTCTTACTCTTTCTTTCTTTCTTTCTCTCTCCCTCTCTCCCTCCCACAAACAGTCCCCCAACCCATTGAGCTCTCTCTCTCTCTCCCTCCTTCGCACACATTCTCCCCCACACTTCCCAGAGCAAAGTTCCCACTGTCCAAGAACTAAAAAAAAAATTGTATTTAATAATGACTAAAAGTCAATGCCAAGGAGACACCCTCCCACCCATGGAGATCAAGGGTCAAATTCCTTTTGTGCCAAATGGGTCTTTTGTTTCTAGCCAGGAGACGTGGGGGAGAGTCAGAGGCTGGGCCAGGCTCATGGAACGTGCTGCTTTCCTCGATTGTAGAAGCCTCCGTGGTGCCAAGTGCTCAGTCCTAACTGCTACCAGATGTGCAATTAAACCGCGCACCAACCACCAAGCCTCTTTTAGTGGTGGGCAGAAAAGAAAGGGGCTAAATGACTTGGCAATGATAGCATTTTGGACAAATATTTAGTTCGGGTTTAGTGTGCTTTTTTATATGGGCATTTATATATATATATATATATATATATATATATATATATATATATCTTACAGATTGTAGGCTGAGCCACTCGAACCACTAGAAATATTTGACTAGGTTTTTATTAGCTAATTATAGTTAGTGAGGACACACACACACACACCCAGACAGAAACACCTTTTAATTTCTCTATTGAATAAATGAATCCACATGCTACCCTCAGCCACAAAAGTGGAAAAATCCTAGGCTGGGGAATTTTTTTGGGGTCTCCTTTTGAGAATCTAATATTCATCCTAAGTGACATACAGTTCCCTGGCCTCATTATTCATGTCAACATGATTTGACTCACGTTCAATCAAAAGATTTGCGCAGGTCTCAGCAACATCACAGAGAATCAAAAGCGTACAGTATGTTCCCCTCCGCATTTTGGGAAATTCCCTATGTACTCCAGAATGTTTTCCATCAACTTCTCTGAGCCTTTGATTACTTAATGATGGCATTTGGAGGCGTGGATGGATTTATTTTTTATCATAATTCGCCCAGGTCTACATCCACAATTGTGCTTGTCTAGGACTTTCCTATACTCATACATTACATTCCTACGTCATCTATATCCCAGGCTGGTTTTCCCCGCGATAACAAGTGAATGGTTACACTAGTGTTAGCCTAGCAGAAGACATTGAGGAAGAATTACAGTTACACCGTAGAGTAAACCTAATGTCTAATGTAAAGGCTACACATAAAACCTCCCTAGCTGTCCAGAAGAAATATGCTATGCAGATGAGTAGCTGACGTTGCCAGAATGTGGCTCGCAGGGGTACGACGCTGCGTATAAACGGGTGGACAGTTGTTATTACAGGTGCATAACCACATGTTGATGTAGTCTCCCTCCACTGCTGACATAATGCAAGCTGCTCTCTCCTTCGTCCCCTGACCCAGCGGTGGAAGCATGGAACGAGCACACTGAGACCACTCAATCTCTCTCCCATTTAGGCCTGGAAGCAGGAAGAGCACAATTCAGGAAGTCCACGTTTAAAAAAAAAAAAAAAAATCCTCTCTGTGGAGAAGAGAGAGGAAGCAAGTGACTAGGAAACATCAACAACACACGACTCCCCTCGCTGGAAGTTATTCATGTCGGATTCTCACACCCCTCCCTCCTGACTTTGTTGATTTACGGCTTTGAATATATATTTCCTTCAGCTTTTAAAATATACTCTGAAAAATGTCCCTTTGACAGTAATTCTATTTTAGCATAGTGCAGAGAGC